>NC_138033.1:6576120-6812849 GCF_964106645.2 Podarcis pityusensis | reverse complement strand
CCTTTGCTGGGAACACCCGTCTCTCTTTCCCTGCCTCTCCCCTCTCTCTCTTGACCTGCTCAACCTGCCGGGGTTGCTTGCTTGGTGTAGGCAAGGATGTGCGAGGCCAACGCCCGGCCGAACCAGTTCCCCCACCACAAGGTGGGTGGAATTGAAGGAACCATTAATCAGAGCTGGGGCTGGCTCCCTCTCGCCAGAACCTAGATCTTCCTGACGGAGGCAGCTGGAGCTTCCCTCCACTTTTTCAGCAAGGGACAGGTGGATTTTTTTTGGGGGGGGGGGTTTTACAGATCTGGACAGCTTCCTGGGCTTTCCACTTGACTTTGGGTTGGGGAGTTCCTGGCTTCCAACCTGGCCAGATTTCTACCCGGACTGAATCGATCTGGGTCTGTTTTGCTCCTCTGCCCTGTTCCGATGCCATCCTTCTGCAAAACTTGTTTCCCCAAACGGGGAATCGCCTACGCCACCCCCTTCTCTCTTTTCCCATCTCTGGGCCACAGCCTTGGCTAAAGATCGGCCTTGCCAAGTTTCTCATCCTAGAGAAAGGGCCATTGGACCCAGTATTTGACAACCTGGTGCCCTCCAGGTCTTTTGGACCACCACTCCAAGCCTCCCCTGCATTTGGGGGGTGCCAGGTACGCAAGGCTGATTTAACTCCGCTTCAGCGGTGGTTGAGACTGGTTGAGACCGTCTTCCAGCTGCTGGGAACTACGTGTTCATTACCGGGGTGTGTTTGTGTGTGTGTGTTCGATGTGAGAAACGTGCTCCACCGGTTGTTTTCCAGGTGGGTGCGGATTCTCCTCGCTTCCTAATCTTACCGACAAAGTTGGTGAAATTTTTGGTCCGTAGCAGCTTAAACTAAGCGCAGGATCCGAGGCACAGAACAAATAAGAGGCTTCTTTTCAGGGACCATGAATCACTTTGCCTGATTTCACACTTCTGCTGTAACTCGAGATCGTATTTCCCTTTATTTCCCCACCCCCCTTTGCATTTGAGGCCGATTCTTAAGAAGCAGTGACCAATTTGGGGCGGAATCTCTCTTTGTCATCCCTTGATTCACCCTGGGCAGGGAGGACTCGCAAATGACCCCGCCCTTCCAAATTGCTAGCTTTTGAACTTGAAATGGATTCGTCCTCTGTCCCCACCCCACCCACCCAGCAAAATGGGTCTACTCAGGTAGTCGGGCATTTCCACCTCCCTCCCCTTCCTGCCCAGGATCACAATGGGGAGATCTCAGTTTAACTTTGCAAACTTCTTGCTTGAATGCCTTGCTGGGTGAGAAACCTCCCCTCTCTTTGACACAAGATCCGGTTAGTTTTTCCCGATTTCCTTTCGCCCCCTGAACTAACAGGTGAGGACCGTGTGTGTATGTCACAGGGGCAAATTCTCGGTGTGAATGGTTTTTTGGCACTGCAGCGGGAAGAAAGCTTTCTTCTCTTGTCCCCCATGAAAAAGAGGCAGCCGTTGCATGGCCACATGGCTCAGGCCTTGATTTTTCTGGTAACCCTTGTTTCGATGCGCACAGGGGTCCCCAACTGCAAGCTGCATCTTAAGGTAGATTTTAATTTTTGCTTATTGCACGGGGGCACGGATCGGGAGCCTGTTCCTCTGTGCTTTGGGGAGAAAGGAAACGGCTCGTTTTCTGGAAAACACCGACTCGTGGCGGTGGAATTGTACGGAAGGTACCAAGCGATCTGGGTAGGGTTGTTCCGCGCACCCACCCCTCCCTGGGACCTATCGGGCCTCGTGTTCCTGCTGTCCCCACAGAGAAGTCTTGCCTGCTGTCCTTTGTGCCATGTTCCCACACCGCAGCCTGCTCTGCTTGGGCGTGATCTTTTTTGAGCAAGCGTGACTCATAACTCCCACAAGGAGTGTTCATTCTCCTCTCCCCCCCCCCTTTTCAGTAGGGGGAGGGAGCAGTTCTGCACAGCTCAGCGAGCTCTTAACGCACATCTGCAGCAAACTCTTCGTCCCTCCTTGCCAGCCGTAGAGCGGCAACCACATCTCGCCTGCTTGGCCCCTTCCCAAATTGAACCTGCGGCGGCGAAGGGATCTGTGCCTCTTCCTCCCCCCCCCCAAAAAAACCCCTTGCACCCAGGACCAAGACTGGTGTGGGACTTGGATGCAGAACTCTGTGCCTGAATTTCATGGTGGCAATATTTTGTGCAAATGCACCTCTCTTCCCCTACCCTACAGAACAGAAGTTTTGACGCTGTTTTTTTGTGCCTGTTGAAACCCTTGATTTTTGCTCAGATCCCTGAATAGTGGGGATTATTATTTTTTTGGAGGGAGGGGGTGACCAGGTGTGCCCCCACCTTCTGCTCCTGATGGCAATCTTTCTTTCTCCCCCCAAATAAGCTGCATTTAACCACGGTTAGAAACTGCACTTGAAAAGTACGCTTTGAAAGTATTTCACGGGGTGGGAAGTTTAACTCTTTAACATTCCTGCGCTGTATGTTTCCCCCCCCTTGCTTCCAAAATCACTCGTCACCCGATCGCACCATGCACGTCTCTTCCCGCCCCCAATCTTGCTGACATTCCAACGGATCTGCTTTGCTTTGTGGGGGGGGGGGGGGGGCAGGATCCGCCAGTCGGATTCCCGGGCGATCGCGTCGGAACGAGACAGAATTTAAAAGTCAGGTGACCGCCATCTGGTTAGGCGTCCCGAGATAATCCAATTCCGCTGGCACGAAACGTGTGTGACCGCGGATGTCATCGGGAATTTGTGTGATGGGAATTTAGGCTTGGGGGGGTGGGGGGTGTGGAATAAAACCTCTGGCCTCTTTCTCTCTCCCAGATATCGTCTGCCTCCCTTTCATTTCTTCAAAGTAAAATGTTGCTTTTGGCTGTTTCCCCTGAGTTTTTTTTGGGGGGGGGGGGAAAGCTGTGTGCTTTACCTTGCAAAGAAATAGGTGGAAAGACATCATTGTTTGCCCCCCCCCCACCTTATGATGAAAAATAACCCACCTTAAACAAAGCTTTTCGAGCCCAACACCTGGGTAGGGTGAATGTGGCAGCCAGTTCTCTGCGGATTCTAGGGCACAGATGGCTGCAAATTTAAGCTGGAAGGCAGTGGTTAATTTGGGTGGACCAGGCCTTAATTTGCTGGCGAAGATCTGAGATCTTAGCCACTAGGATATGTGTTTTAATGCACTTCTCCCCTGACTTGGAAAGTTCTGTGTCGGTGGTGATGATATAAGAAGGCACTTAATTTCCCACCTCCTTGCTCAGTCACTCTTACCCTGCCTCCCTAGTTTTGTGGGTTTTTCTGCCTGTGAAGTCACATTAAAATAATTCCCAGATCACGCACAACGGAGGCACGGAGGTGCTCTTATTTCTTGCGGGTGGGAGGGAACGATGTGTGTGAAAATATCTGGGAGGGTTTCTGCGATGTCAATAAGGGCTTCTCAGTTCCTGAACGGAAGAACAAGGTACTTTTTGTAATCAAATCTGCAGCTGTCTTAACTGGAATACATTGGGTTTGTCTTTGGGGTTTTCTTGGTTCCCTCCTCTTCCCCCACCCCACCCCGCAAAAAATTATGTTTTCTTTCTTCCCCCTGACTAGCAAAATGAGGGGTGTGTTTATCAGATGCTGATCTGCATATGCAAATGTACTGTACATTTAACGCTGGAATTTCTTTTGGAATCTTTTCTTTCAGGTTGGGGAAAATTCAGACGTGTCTTGTGGTTATGGGTTCCCGGGGTGGGGGAACACCCTAATCTTTACAAACAAGGGCTCACTTCAGTGAACTGTTTTTTAAAAAATAAAAATAAATGATTTTTCTTTCTAGCCTTCATGAAAATTGTGTGATTTTTCCTTATTTAAAACAAAAAAAAGAGAGAAAGAAATTCCAACTTCATTGAGGTTCGTCTTATCAGCCTTACAGATAAGCCCTCAAGTCTTACGCTGGCCCACTTGCCTTGTGATAAAAGGTAAAGGGACCCCTGACCATTAGGTCCAGTCGCGGACGACTCCGGGGTTGTGGCGCTCATCTTGCCTTATTGGCCGAGGGAGTCGGCGTACAGCTTCTGGGTCATGTGGCCAGCATGACTAAGCCGCTTCTGGCGAACCAGAGCAGCGCACGGAAACACCGTTTACCTTCCCGCCATAGCGGTACCTATTTATCTACTTGCACTTTGATGTGCTTTCGAACTGCTAGGTTGGCAGGAGCAGGGACCGAGCAATGGGAGCTCACCCCGTCACAGGGATTCGAACTGCCGATCTTCTGATTGGCAAGCCCCAGGCTCTGTGGTTTAGACCACAGCGCCACCCGCGTCCAAATTAAGACTTGGGGGGCGCACTTGCCTGCTGGTCGCCTAGAGACTCTTCCAACTCTCCACAGGCGACCAGGTGAATAGCAAATACAAGGCTGTGGCTTATATTTGTAATTCAAGTGGTTATTTTCTTCAAGCGCAACACTTCCTGTAGCTTTCCCTTCTGTAGCTTCTTTTCCTTCTTTGTCTCTTAACAGCCACGCGGCAGGCAGACATTCACCAGGTCCATTTTTCTTGGCTGTGGAAATTCAGCGTACAGTGGTACCTCTGGTTGCAAACGGGATCCGTTCCGGAGGCCTGTTTGCAACAGAAAAAGAGCACAACCCGCAGCGGCGCGTCTACGCACGCATGGGTTGCGATTCGCCGCTTCTGTGCATGCACGTGATGCCATTTTGCACTTCTGCGCATGTGCGAGCGGCGAAACCTGAAAGTAACCCTTTCCAGTACTTCTGGATTGCCAGGGGACGTAACCTGAAAGAACGTACAGTGGTACCTCGGGTTGCAGACTCTTCAGGTTACATACGCTTCAGGTTACAGACTCCACTAACCCAGAAATAGAACCTCGGGTTAAGAACTTTGCTTCAGGGTGAGAACAGAAATCGTGCTCCAGTGGCGCGGCGTCAGCGGGCGGCCCCCTTAGCTAAAGCGGTGCTTCAGGTTAAGAACGGACCTCCAGAACGAATTAAGTACTTAACCCGAGGTACCACTGTAACATGAAGCGGACGTAACATGAGGTATGACTGTAATCGAAAAGCTCTACTTAAGTGGATCCCAGCTTCGTTTACATATGGCAGGGGCCGTCACTTCATCACCCCTTCAACTTTCCCCTTGAGGTGGTTAATTCTATGCACCTAGCTCCTCCCTCAAAGCAGCAGATGGGACGTACAGTAGACTCTGCAGGGCTGTTGTGCAACGCAGCTATTTAGCCCAGCGCCCGGCATCTCGGTCACAGTGGAGGGTTTAGGCCTCAGAAGCGAGGGAGGGGGGAGAAGCTACAGGACCCGCCAGATATCATAGAATTGTAGCGCTGGAAGGGACCCCATAGGTCATCTAGTGACCAGGGGTCAGCAAACTTTTTCAGCAGGGGGCCGGTCCACTGTCCCTCAGACCTTCTGGGGAGCCAGATTATATTTTGGAGGGGAAAAATGAATGAATTCCTATGCCCCACAAATAACTCAGAGATGCATTTTAAATAAAAGCACACATTCTGCTCATGTAAAAACACCAGGCAGGCCCCACAAATAACCCAGAGATGCATTTTAAATAAAAGCACACATTCTGATTGTTAACAGAGTAGATAATATAATATAATGATTTATACAATTTTACAGTATGCAGAGAATAATAGGTTTTGAGAAATCAGAGAGAGGAGCTGAGGGAAGTTTCGGGGAGGGAGGGAGGATTTGATGGGGGGGAAGGGGGTAATAATGAATATGATATGATATTTTGATATGTTGAAATTGTTAATAAAAAAACTAAAAAACAAAAGCACACATTCTGCTCATGTGAAAACACCAGGCAGGCCCCACAAATAAAGGACACATTCTACTCATGTAAAAACACGCTGATTCCCTGACTATCCGCGGGCCGGATTGAGAAGTCGGTTGGGCCGGATCCAGCCCCCGGGCCTTAGTTTGCCTACCCATGTTCTAGTCCAACCCCCTACAATGCAGGAATCTCAGCTAAAGCATGACCAGCCGTCCAGCCTCTGTTTTAAAACCTCCAAAGAAGGAGATGTGTTGGTCTGCAATGCCATGGCTGATGTCTGGGGGTGATGGAAAACGTAGTCAAAGTCATCTCAGTCCCAGTGGAATTACGGGCCGTGGACTGCCCATCAAATTCACTCCCCTCCTCTCTCTTGGCTGCTCTGTGTTTTCCTTTTATTCACTTTCCCTCCCTATTTCAGCCTTGACAGACGGTGGAAATTCTCTCGGATCACACCAAGTGCCATTGTAGCCAGCTCTCCACCTTTGCTGTGATTGCCCAACTGCCCAAGACTACAACTCCCATCATCCGCCTGCTGTGGCTGATGGGAGTTGTATCTGACAACACCTGCAAGGCTACGGGTTCTGCCCTCCCTGACACACACACACACACACACACACACACACACACACACACACACATATATATATATATATATATATATATATATATATATATAATTTTTATTAATTTTCAAGCATATTAATTATCATGCATTCCACAAAATTTCATCTCTTAAACAATCTTTTTGGACTTCCATCAGCACTTCTGATGATCTTCCATTTTTATAATTTGTTCTACATTTCTTAAATTCATATTGCCTTAATTATCATAACTAACACCATCCTTTTCACTCAATAAAGCAATAATTCCAATTATTAACCTTACAAAACTTCCTGTAAACCTACAAATGTAATTTGGTCATCACAACTACTTTTCAAATAGTCCGTAAATTTACGCCAATCTTCTGTGAATCTCTGGTCCCGCCAGTTTCGAATTCTTCCCGTTAGTTTATCTAGTTCTGCATAGTCCATTAGTTTCATCCTCCAGTCTTCTTTCGTCGGTAATTCTTCTTGCTTCCAATTTTGTGCCAATAATATTCTTGCTGCCATCATTGCATACAGAAACAACTTACAATCACTTCTAGTTATATCATCTCCTACAATGCCTAGTAAAAATGCTTCTGGTTTTTTAATAAATGTATATTGCAACATTTTTTTCATCTCATTATATATCATTTCCCAGAAGTTTTTCACCTTTTTAGACTCCCACCACATGTTGCGCTCCCTGACTTAAGGCCTACAGGAAGCTTGGGGAGCCCTTGGCTTTCCAGGCGCTGTTGAACTACAACTCCCCTCATCGCTGGCCATTGGCCAGGCTTGCTGGGGCTGATGGGAGTTGTAGTCCTGCAACATCTGGAGGGCCAAAGCTCCTCTAGGCTGCAACCTCCCCTGTTAATTCCGACTTTCCCATTTCGTGCCAGTTTCGGAACATAACAACGGGACCAGGGAATGCCTGTTTTCCTGAATGCTTTCTTTTTCGCCCCTCATTTGAACCACTAAGGTGCCGTTTTAAATGGTGAACGGCTTTCCGCAAAGATTTCTTCGCCTTCCCAGAGCTACAGTTCCCAAAACGGCTTAAACAATCCCAATTCACAAGGAACTTTGGAGAGTTGTAGTTCCATGAGGGGAATGGGCTTCTCAGCAGCACCCTCGTAACAAACCACAGCTCCCAGGATGCTTTGTGGGAAGCCGTGGAATAGGAGTCTTGGTTGACCACAAACATGACATGAGCCAACAGTGTGACGCGGCAGCTAAAAAAGCCAATGCAATTCTGGGCTGCATCAATAGGAGTATAGCATCTAGATCAAGGGAAGTAATAGTGCCACTGTATTCTGCTCTGGTCAGACCTCACCTGGAGTACTGTGTCCAGTTCTGGGCACCACAGTTCAAGAAGGACACTGACAAACTGGAACGTGTCCAGAGGAGGGCAACCAAAATGGTCAAAGGCCTGGAAACGATGCCTTATGAGGAACGGCTAAGGGAGCTGGGCATGTTTAGCCTGGAGAAGAGGAGGTTAAGGGGTGATATGATAGCCATGTTCAAATCTATAAAAGGATGTCACATAGAGGAGGGAGAAAGGTTGTTTTCTGCTGCTCCAGAGAAGCGGACACGGAGCAATGGATCCAAACTACAAGAAAGAAGATTCCACCTAAACATTAGGAAGAACTTCCTGACAGTAAGAGCTGTTCGACAGTGGAATTTGCTGCCAAGGAGTGTGGTGGAGTCTCCTTCTTTGGAGGTCTTTAAGCAGAGGCTTGACAACCATATGTCAGGAGTGCTCTGATGGTGTTTCCTGCTTGGCAGGGGGTTGGACTCGATGGCCCTTGTGGTCTCTTCCAACTCTATGATTCTACGATTCTATGATTCTAGGACTGAAATGTATGCTGAGGCCCCTATTCCCCTCGGAGAACTACAATTCCCAGAGCTCCCTAGGAAGAGGGACAGCTTAAACCACTCTGGCATTGTAGCTCTATGAGGGGATAAGGAGGAGCTCTCCTAAAGCCTCAGCACCCTTAAACTACAGTTCCCAGGATTCTCTGGGGGAAGCTATTTACATGTGCAATATGAAGATATCCACAACTTCTGGCAGAGTCTCTTTCGGGGCAGCTCTGATTCTCACGGAGGGTGAAGGGAAGAGAGGGGCAATTAATTTCTGCTTTTCTCCTGTGACTTAACCCGCTTGTGACGTCCGCGGAGTCTTTTTTTGGTTCCCCTTTAATTTAAGAGGTGAGGTGCAGCTGGGACTTAGCACCAATGACCAGCGAGCTGCCAGGCGGATGTGCTGCTGTCAACAGGTTTTCATTTCCCCTTTTCTAAACATAACAAAAGAGAGGTTTGTTTGTTTCTTCGGCTGTTGAGAGGGAAATATTGCATCGCCTCTTCAGCCGCCTCCTGCAACCCTGTGCCCAGATGGTTTGGACTGCAATTTGGGCACCCTCTTAGCCAGCGCAGGGAAAACACACTCGGAACAACAGCCTGCATTTCAAAAAACAAAACCCGAGACACCGTTTTCTCCCTACGCCCAGTTTCCAACATGGTGCCCTCCAGATGTTTGGGGCTGATAATTCCCATCAGCCTCCATTGTGCAAAACATTTGAAGGGGCATCAGGCTGGCAAAGGCTGTACATGGGTTGTTTATTGCCAACCTGATGCCCACGGGCAAGTCTAGGCCTCCAAGAAAGAAAGTTATGCATCAAAATGTTCAGGTACCTTTAAAAAAAAAATACCGTATTTTTCGCTCTATAGGACGAACTTTTCCCACTCCAAAAATTAAGGGGAAATGTGTGTGCGTCCTATGGAGCGAATGCAGGCTCCTTGGCTTCAGCGATAGCAACGTGAAGCCTTCAAAGCGCAGAGGGAGCACTCCTTCCGCGCTCCGGAGGCTTCGCATTGCTTTCGCTGAAGCCTGGAGAGCGAGAGGGGTTGGTGCGCACCGACCCCTCTCGCTCTCCAGGCTTCAGGGATAGCCGCCTGAAGCCTTCGGAGCGCAGCGCAAGTTCCCGCTGCGCTCCGCAGGCTTCAGGTTCCTTTTGCTGAAGCCGGGAGAGCCCGGCTTCAGCAAAAGGAACCCGAAGCCTGCGGAGCGCAGCGGGAACTTGCGCTGCGCTCCGAAGGCTTCAGGGATCTTTGAGGCTGGTGGGGGGGGGGAAGCCAGCCCCAAAGAGCAGGTTGATAGGGACCCGAAGCCTCCAGAGCGCAGTGGGAACTCCCGCCGCGCTCCGGAGGCTTCGGGTTGCCTTTTCCTGAAGGCGACTGAACACATCTTGTTTTAGAGGGGGAGAACAATAAAAAAATAATTCTCCCCCTCTCTGCTCAGCGCCCCTTCAGCGAAGCGGCAGAAATGGAAGGGGCTCCGTTTCTCCTGCCACTTCGCTGAAGGGGTGCTGCGCAGAGAGGGGGAGAATTTTTTTTTCTTGTTCTCGCCCTCTAAAACAAGGTGCGTCCTATGGTCGGGTGCGTCTTATAGAGCGAAAAATACAGTGATTGATTATATATATATATATATATATATATATATATATATATATATAAAATTTATACCCTGCCCATCTGGCTGGGTTTCCCCAGCCACTCTGGGCGGCTTCCGACACAATATTAAAATACAATAGTCTATTAAACATTAAAAGATTCCCTAAAGAGGGCTGCCTTCAGATGTCTTCTAAAAGTCTGGTAGTTGTTTTTCTCTTTGACATCTGGTGGGAGGGTCTTCCACAGGGCGGGCGCCACCACCAAGAAGGCCCTCTGCCTGGTTCCCTGTAACCTCACTTCTCGCAGTGAGGGAACCACCAGAAGGCCCTTGGAGCTGGACCTCAGTGTCCGGGCAGAATGATGGGGGTGGAGACGCTCCTTCAGGTATACTGGACCGAGGCCGTTTAGGGCTTTAAAGGCTTTTAAGCAATTTCTGTAAAATAGGAGTGAGTTTTATATATATATATATATGTGTGTGTGTATATATATATATATATATATATATATATATATTCGTGGTACCTCGGGTTAAGTACTTAATTCGTTCTGGAGGTCCGTTCTTAACCTGAAACCGTTCTTAACCTGAGGTACCACTTTAGCTAATGGGGCCTCTCACTACCACTGTGCGATTTCTGTTCTCATCCTGAAGCAAAGTTCTTAACCCGAGGTACTATATCTGGGTTAGCAGAGTCTGTAACCTGAAGCGTCTGTAACCCGAGGTACCACTGTACTGAGGAATGTTCCTTGTTGCTATTAGGTGGCTAATTCTATTCTAGGCTGCATTAACAGAAGCATAACGTCCAGAACCTCTGTTCTGCCCCTAAATCCTTTTTACATGCACTGCTAGTAAGCCAGGATTTTGTCCTAGGTTTGTGCACCTGGTTCTTCCTGCCTAAGTGCAGAACCTGACATTTTGTCCCAGTCGAAATTCATTTTGTGAGCTTGGGCCTGGCTGGGTCTCCAATCTGTTTAGGTCATTTTGAATTCTGATTTTTTGCACGCAGCCCCAGGATAACTCAGGAGAGGACTCTTAAAAGCGCCGAGACACCTGGGGAAAATGGTTCGTGCGAGGTGCGGCTCCTGGCAGTGCCCCAACGCCTCGCTGCGACACCAGTGGGTTGTGCGAAGTGGGTGGGGTTTTGTGGCTTGAAGGTGTGGCGCCGCACCTACTTTTGAACACAACACCTTTATTCTTTGTCCTCTTAAGCAGGTAGGGCTTTGTCACTGGCAGGGCTCCAGGGTGGGCGTTCAGGGGCCGTGAGCCATGCAGCTTGCAAGGCCGTTGCGGTTTCCATTCATTTGCGCTTTCCCAGCAAGACTCTCATGCCTTTGGCAGCTATGTGGCAGGCAGGAATTCCACGGGTCTAGCTTTTGCTGTTGCATTTCATCTCCATGCCGGGAAGCAATAATCCCAGTCTAATTGCTACCACGGGATGCGGGTGGTGCTGTGGGTTAAACCCCAGAGCCTAGGACTTGCCGATCAGAAGGTGGGCGGTTCGAATCCCCGTGACGGGGTGAGCTCCCGTTGCTCGGTCCCTGCTCCTGCCAACCTAGCAGTTCGAAAGCACATCAAAGCGCAAGTAGATAAATAGGTACCGCTCCGGCAGGAAGGTAAACGGCGTTTCCGTGCGCTGCTCTGGTTCGCCAGAAGCGGCTTAGTCATGCTGGCCATGACCCGGAAGCTGTATGCTGGCTCCCTCGGCCAATAAAGCGAGATGAGCATCGCAACCCCAGAGTCGGTCACGACTGGACCTAATGGTCAGGGGTCCCCTTTACCCTTTAATTGCTACCACCTGCCATGTAGCTTTTATTTTTTAAAAAAGGCACAACTGGAATCCTGCCATGAAAATAGGCTGCAACACTGATAACAATATTTATTTATATCCCACCTTTTTTCTCTGATAGAGGCTTAAAGATAATAGTTGCTGTTAGAATCGTAGAATTGGAAGGGGCACCGGTGTCATCTAGTCCAACCCTCTGCAATGCGGGAATATTTCGCTCCTTCTTCTTTAGCGATCACTCGTAGCCGAGTAAGATTGTCTTCCATAAACACGGTTTTAACAATGAGTCCATAAGTGACTGTGGAGGCCAATTCTGGATCCACACGTCCTTCCACAGTGGGGACATTGGCTTCCGGGCGGGAGTTGATCACGGTGTGGATTTGCCAAGCGTGCCTTCCTCTTAGCGCGTTTTTCCCTTGCGTCCTGAGTTCGAGTGTCTTCAAAGCCCATGACACCTTTGGTAAAGGCTGTTCTCCAGTTGGAGCGCTCGCAGGCCAGTGTTTCCCAATTGTTGGTGTTTATACTACCTTTTTTTTCCAGATTTGCCTTGAGACAGTCTTTAAAGCTCTTTTGTTGACCACCAGCATTACGCTTTCCATTTTTAAGTTCAGAATAGAGTACGGTGAAACCATGGGTTGCAAAAATGATCCATGCGGGAGGCATGTTCGCAACCCGCAGCGTCCACAACCCGCAGTGCTGCATCTACGCATGCGCGTGATGCGATCCGGCGCTTCTGTGCATGCGCAAAGTGCGATTTAGCACTTCTGTGCATGTGCGAGCACTGAAACCCGGAAGTAACCTGCTCCGGTACTTCCGGGTTTTGGCGCATCCATAACCCGAAAACGCGCAACCCGCAGCTATCGCAACCTGAGGTATGACTGTAGTTGCTTTGGACGACGATCATCAGGCATCTGCACAACATGGCCGAACTCACAACCTTGAGGATAAGAGTCTCATGCTCTACTGACTGAGCTAAACCACATAAAGACTGTAAGAAACACAAAAACAACAGATCCGTTTAAAACACAGCTGAGGCCCTAACAAATGGGACACTCAGGGTAGAGACCAAAACTGGGAATACCCATTGGAAGAAAAATATCTGACCCTGTCTGTCCGGCTTTCCACGCCAAGGGGTACCAGCCACCACCAAAAGCCTTCAGTGCTGGGAGGTTTTTTTAAAAGAAGGGAGGCAGGGAAGACCAACTTTCTAGTCCTCAAGATTCTAGTGAGCAGCTTGCGTAGCCAAGCAAGGCCTCCCACCCTCCAGGGATGCAGGTCTTTGTGTCCCCCGTGCCCTCCACCCCAAGATGTCTCACTCTTCCCTGACCGTAGGCTCATTCAGTAGAGACACATAACCTCGGGGTTGTGGGTTCGAGTCCCACGTTGGGCAAAAGTTTCCTGCATTGCAGGGGGTTGGGCTGGATGATCCTTGTGGTCTATGATTCTATGACATGGGTAGGCAAACTAAGGCCCGGGGGCCAGATCCGGCCCAATCGCCTTCTAAATCCGGCCCGCGGACAATCCGGGAATCAGTGTGTTTTTACATGAGTAGAATGTGTCCTTTTATTTAAAATGTCTCTCTGGGTTACAGCGGTACCTCGGGTTACATACGCTTCAGGTTACAGACTCCGGTAACCCAGAAATAGTACCTCGGGTTAAGAACTTTGCTTCAGGATGAGAACAGAAATCGTGCAGCAGCGGGAGGCCCCATTAGCTAAAGTGGTGCTTCAGGTTAAGAACAGTTTCAGGTTAAGAACAGACCTCCAGAACGAATTAAGTTCTTAACCTGAGGTACCACTGTATTTGTGGGGCTTGCCTGGTGTTGCAGAATGTGTCCTTTTCTTTAGAATGCATCTCTGGGTTATTTGTGGGGCATAGGAATTCGTTCATTTCCCCCCCAAAAAATATAATCTGGCCCCCCACAAGGTCTGAGGGACAGTGGACCAGCCCCCTGCTGAAAAAGTTTGCTGACCCCTGTTCTTTGACATCGCCCTGAACTGCCTGTACGTGTGGATCTTTCCCCTTCACACGCTGCAAAAGCTTTCGAATGCCAGGCACTCAAATCCACCGCTCCCTTCTCTCCGACAAAGCCAACCTCCCTTGTGTTGTGGGAGACATTCCTCTTTTGCGTTGAAGGGTCCTGATGAACCCAGCACCTACCTCTTGCGAGCCGAGGCTCAAGGACTAAGTGGGGAACTGAATCGAGCCCATGGGAGAAAAGGCTACCTTCGTTTTATTTCAAAACAGAAGAAGCCTCTGGCAGCTTCCTTCAGCTCCTTAAAGTTTCTTTGTTGCCGGGTTTCCTAATGGGATGGACACCTCCTAATAGCAAGGTGTCCGAAGGCCAACTCTTTCTGATTTTCTCAGGCCACTCTGTTCCAGAGAGAGTGGGCTTTGGGTAGGGAGGGATTTGCAGTCCTCAAAATCCTGGAGCCAGGCCTGAGCGTAGGAGGGAAAAGAGCAGAGAGAGAAAGGAAGGGTGCCAGCCAGGAGCTGGCAAGCTTTGCCAATCCACAGTCCTGCACGTGCCGAGGTCTGGAACTTCTCACTACGACGGCGACGCCTTGTGGGGCAGCGGCGCAGAGGCAGCTGCGGCCTTTTGGGGCCGGTCCAAGCCAAATATTAAATGCCGGAGGGTGGGGGAGAAGGCGCAGAAGCCGAGGCTGTCTCTTGAATTGTTCCCGTCTGGCGGTTCTGTTTGGAGTGATGGCTGGTTGCAGCAACAAGGAGAGTCCAAGGAAGGTTTCTTCTGTGGCAAGGCAGCGAGGAACTGGCGCAGGGATTATTGCCACATCCAGGCTAGTCCCAGCAAGAAGCTGGGAATCTGATAAGGCAGCTGGCATCTTGCAATGGTGTAAAACCATGCAGGGAATAATAGCACGGTTGGCCAATCTTATAAAAGAGATGTTGTTGTTGTTGTTGATGTTTAGGACAGGTTGCAACAGTCAAAACACAATACAGTGGTACCTCGGGGTTAAGAACTTAATTCGTTCCGGAGGTCTGTTCTTAACCTGAAACTGTTCTTAACCTGAAGCACCACTTTAGCTAATGGGGACTCCCGCTGCCACCACACTGCCAGCGTGCAATTCCTGTTCTCATCCTGAAGCAAAGTTCTTAACCCGAGGTACTATTTCTGGGTTAGCGGAGTCTGTAACCTGAAGCGTCTGTAACCTGAGGTACCACTGTATTGAAAACAGTTTGGCACAACTTAAAAATTACAGAAATAAGGTGGGAATATGCGCCCCAAGTCTCAAGAGTCGGAATAAAGAGGTAAGACCTGCACCGAACGTACAGTGGTACCTCGGGTTACAGACGCTTCAGGTTACGGACTCCGCTAACCCAGAAATAGTACCTCAGGTTAAGAACTTTGCTTCAGGATGAGAACAGAAATTGTGCGGCGGTGGCGCAGTGGCAGCGAGAGGCCCCATTAGCTAAAGTGGTACCTCAGGTTAAGAACAGTTCCAGGTTAAGAACGGACCTCCAGAACGAATTAAGTACTTAACCCGAGGTACCACTGTATTGGGAAACATTATTTATCAGAAGGTGAAGTTCTGTGACCGCTCAACCTTATCTATTATTTTCTCGCGTATGATTTGACCTTCTGCTTAAAATATAATGGAAACCGAGGACACCTAATAAGTTATGTAATGTTCCCTAAACCGCAATTGACATTTTGTGTGTGGATGCAAGATATTATGAAATGATATACAGATGAAATTATATGTATATATATATATATATATGCATGCAGTAAATATTTTTTTCCCCTGTAGCAACATCTTCTTCTTAAAAATGAGGAACCTTTGCAGAAAGGAAGAGCGAATGCATCAGGCAGGAAGTGGGTGGCGAAGAGGTTGCAGATTCGTGGCTCCACCAAAACCGCAAAGGGACGTGTGTGTGTGTGTGTGTGTGTGTGTGTGTGTGTAACCGGTCCCAAGAGCCCAAGAATCCGCCTTTGAGACTGAGTCAAGCTTGTTAAATATGACTGGTATTTATTCTGACTGGTGTTGGCTCTCCGTGATCTCAGACAGAGAAGTCTTTCCGGATGGCACCTGCCGCTTTGGAATAAAGGAAATCTACCGTACCTTATACAGAGTTGGACCGGCCATCCCTCTGGCACAGTACTGTTTAACAGGAGATTGAAGCCAGGGTGTTTGACCAGCTGGGATGGCTCAGTCGCTAGAGCATGAGACTCTTAATCTTAGGGTTGTGGGTTCAAGCCTCACATGGAGCAAAAGATTCCTTTTTTTTCCAAATTTTTTTTTGTTTTTCCAAATTTTTTTAAAAACAAACAAACATAAATCTCAACTGTATTTAAACCAAACTTTGTATCATTGTTAAGTGACCTCCTCGTATCCCCCTGGTTGAATTTCGGTGTATGACATTTTAACGGTTTTCGAAAACCTAAATTCTTAAAAAATTTACTTAAACACTTCACATCTTTCTTTCTTTCCAATTCAGCATTAAACATATTAATTCATCACATTACATATCTAAATCCTAAGCCTATCTGGTATTTGCAAGCTTTTCCAATTACCGTATTTTTTGCCCTATAAGACTCACTTTTCCCCTCCTAAAAAGTAAGGGGAAATGTGTGTGCGTCTTATGGAGCGAATGCATGCTGCGCAGCTATCCCAGAAGCCAGAACAACAAGAGGGATTGCTGCTTTCACTGCGCAGCGATCCCTATTGCTCTTCTGGCTTCTGGGATTCAGAATATTTTTTTTCTTGTTTTCCTCCTCCAAAAACTAGGTGCGTCTTGTGGTCTGGTGCATCTTATAGAGCGAAAAATACGGTAAGTAGTCTTTAAATTTCTTCCATTCTTTCTGGTAATCCTCCTCCTTCTGGTAGCGGACTCTTCCAGTCAGGTCAGCCAGCTCCGAAAAGTCCATCATCGGACTGGATGGTCCCTCTCAGCTCTGGGAATCCTTTATTCAAATCTCACCCTGGCCACGAACTTGGTAAGGTGGATAGGGAGAAGAAGAAGAGTTTGGATTTGATATCCCGCCTTTCACTCCCTTTAAGGAGTCTCAAAGCGGCTAACATTCTCCTTTCCCTTCCTCCCCCACAACAAACACTCTGTGAGGTGAGTGGGGCTGAGAGACTTCAGAGAAGTGTGACTGGCCCAAGGTCACCCAGCAGCTGCATGTGGAGGAGAGGAGACGCGAACCCGGTCCCCCAGATTACGAGTCCACCGCTCTTAACCACTACACCATGCTGGCTCTCTTAGCCCTCCTTCTGCAATATGTGGATAATAGTGACACCACCTTGCAGGGCTGTTGATTTAATAGGAGTTGGCATGGTGCACGGACGCAGAGGATGTGGTGTTCATAGAATCATATAATTGTAGAGTTGGATGGGGCCACTAAAGATCATCTAGTGCAACCCCTTGCAAGGCAGGAAGCTCAGCTAAAGTATCCATGACAGGTGGTCTCCCAACCTCTGCTTAAAAACCTCCAAGGAAGGAGAGTCCACAGCCCAAGGGAGACCGTTTCCCGGTCGAACTGTCAGAAAGTTCATCCTGGCCTAGGACCCACGTACCTACGGGACCGCCTCTCCTGGTATGCCCCGCGGAGGAGCTTAAGGTCCACAAATGACAACATTTTGGAGGTCCCAGGTTGCAAGGTGGTTAGATTGGTCAAAACGAGGGCCAGGGCCTTTTCGGTACTGGCCCCGACTTGGCGGAACGCTCTGTCACAAGAGACCAGGGCTCTGCGGGACTTGACATCTTTCCTCAGGGCCTGCAAGACAGAGCTGTTCCGCCTGGCCTCTGGTTTGGACTCAGTCTGACCCTTATGTTTCCCTACCCTTATGGTTTTGATCTATGGGCTACTTTGAAAATGAGGCTGCATTTTAAATTGCATTTTAACCTGTATTTTAAATTGGGTCCCCCCCCCATTATGTTTTTACTGTAATTTTACTGATGTTAGCCACCCTGAGCCTGGCTCTGGCTGGGGAGGGCGGAGAATAAACAAACAAACAAACAAACAAACAAACAAACAAATAAAAATAATTAGTTGGAATCTCCTTTCTTGTAATTTGAAGCTGCTGGTTCGATTCCTACCCTCTTCCATGTGACAGCCCTTGAGATATGTGAAGATTTGTGTTGGGTCCTTAATTCAAACGTATTTCTTTTATACCCCAACCTTTCCTTCAAGGAGCTTGAGGTGGCAGACCTAGTTCTCCCTCGTCTCATTTAATCCCCGAGACACCCCTGTGAAGTAGGTTAGGCTGAGGGGCAGTGAATGGCCCACGGTCTCACCCCACTGAGCTTCATAGCCGGGGGCGGATTCGAATCCTGGTCTCCTAGGTCCTAGTCCGAGACTCTAACCACTACACCACGCTGTCTCCATGTTACCCCAAGCATTGCCTGGTTAGGTGGCCTTAGGGAAACGCAGGTCCCTTTCTCTCTTTGCTGCAATAGGAAGGTATCTCACAGGGCTCTTGAGCGCAAAGAGCGCCGACACCGCAAAAGCGCCTTACAGGTGCAGCTGTGATCAGCGTTCCCTGTTTTAAGACGCAGGTGGGGAAATGAAACCCGCTCTCGGATTAATCTCTGGGGCTTTTGAGGGACAGCAGACAAGGTGGAGCCAGTGGCTCTATAATCTGCCTCTTCTTGTATGCGACAACGGCCGCGAGAGTTTTAATAGCACAAGGATGGAAGACTGAAGAAACCCCAACTAAAGAATCATGGCAAGAAAAATTGAAGGACTATGCAGAACTGGCAAAACTGACATACAAGCTACGGGACAAGGATAACTGTGACTTTAAAGATGAATGGGAACCCTTTACAAAGTATTTGAAGACACAACCAAGCAAACAGGGCTCCTTGGCTGGTTTTGAATAAACATTCACAAACTTTTAATTGATAATAATCAGCTAAATAGTTTGAGGATCTATACAACTTTGTAACATGCAGAAAACAGCATTTTTAGAGAAATCAAAGACTGGAACTGAGGGAAGTTGGGGGGTGGGTGGGTTCGGGGGGAGGGGGAGGGAGGTAAAATGGGGGGAAGTAAGGATGATATGTTTCTGAATAATGTGTTTTGTTTTAATTTTGAATAAAAAAGTTATTTAAAGGGGGGGAAAAATACAATCTGCCTCTGAACGGACTTGCATCTCGCAAGGTGAGCGTGCGTGCCAGGAAAAAGCAGCCAAACAGGTTAACGGCGGTTAATGTTCCACCGGCCATCAAAGCGTGAACTGATGCCCTTCCTGGCATTAAGTTTGCTCAGTCAGCTGGTCTTTGAACTTGCAGAGGGGGCGGCAAACGGGGGGATGGACCGTGCCAGAGATCAGCTCGTGCCACAAGTTGCAAGCGCTTATTTCAAAGCACTGCATCCTTCAGCAGAGTGATGCAACTTGCCCTCCTGCAGCAGAAGCCAGCGCTCAGAAGGGTCTTCTCTCTTTGTAGTCCGGGGTTGCCAGCTGGTTGGCACTGACAGGTGCACGGGGCCCCCTCTCTTGGCTGAGGCGCTGGAGCATCTTCATCTCTGGGGTCGTGGGTTCGAGTCCCACATGGGGCAAGAGAGTCCTGCATTGCAGGGGGTTGGACTTGATGGCCCTTGTGGTCCCTTCCAACTCGATCGTTCTGTGGCGTCCTGTGGCTGACAGGTGGGTGGTCCCATGTGGGCAGGGAGGCCTGCTTGATCAGAGCATCACCTACGTGCTGGCGAAGCAGCGCCCAATAAACACACGAGACATAACTGGCTGTGTTCTTAGAAAGAGAAGAGAGAAAAGTTTTGGATTTGATATCCTGCTTTAACACTACCCGAAGGAGTCTCAAAGCGGCTAACATTCTCCTTTCCCTTCCTTCCTGACTGATAGGCCGCAGACAGTGAGAATGGGCCCTTACTATTCTTCTACTCTAGTATTAAGCACAGGAGCCCCTCAGGGATGTGTGCTAAGTCCCTTTCTCTATTCCCTGTACACATTTGATTGCACCCCACTGTATAAGTCCAACACAATCATCAAATTTGCGGATGATACAACAGTGGTGGGGCTCATTAGTGAGAACGATGAGACTGCTTATAGGAAAGAAGTACAGGGGTTAATTCAATGGTGTAAAGAAAACAATCTTATGCTTAACACCAAAAAAACCAAAGAACTCATAATTGACTTTAGGAGAAAGAAAAGTGTATTTTTACCATTGCACATAAATGGCGAGGAGGTGGAGAGGGTTGGTAGTTTTAAATACCTGGGCATTTACATCTCTGAGGACCTCTCATGGACTGCAAATATTAATATGGTTGTGAGGAAGGTGCAGGGGAGGTTGTATTTCCTGAGAATGCTCAGGGGACTGAATCTATCTCAGCACCTACTTCTGTCCTATTATCACAGTACCATCGAGAGTGTCTTAACCTATAGTATATTATCGTGGTATGGGAGCAGCTCTGAAACGGATAAAAAAGCTTTACAGAGAATAATTAAAATTGCCCAGAATGTTATTGGGCTCCAACTACCAACCCTGGATGAGATCTTCACGTCTCGCACTTTGAAGAAGTCACACAATATCCTGAGAGATCCCACCCATCCTGCTCACAACTTCTTTGAACTGTTGCCTTCGGGCAGAAGATATAGGACAATGAAAACACGAACCACACGCCTTCTGAATAGTTTCTATCCAAGAGCTCTGATTGCACTAAATAATGATCTCAGGGCCAGTTGCAAGAAATAGCAAGCAGGGAGTAGGAAGGAATGAGACAGGTTTTTAGGTTATGTTATGCCTTTAATAGGTTATGTTACATTCTGGAGTATGATATGTTTTTATAGATTATGTCTGAATAGGATGAGAGTGTTGGAGATACGTGCAAATGTGTATGTGAACCCGGTCTTTGGGTGGGTGTTTGATTTTCGTTGTTGTGTATACTGTGTATATACGGACAATGACAATAAATTTATCTATCTATCTATCTATCTATCTATCTATCTTCCCCACAACAAACACTCTGTGAGGTGAGTGGGGCTGAGAGACTTCAGAGAAGTGTGACTGGCCCAAGGTCACCCAGCAGCTGCATGTGGAGGAGCGGAGACGCGAACCCGGTTCCCCAGATTACGAGTCCACCACTCTTAACCACTACACCACACTGGCTCTCTAATAGGTACAGTGGTGCCTCGCAAGACGAAATTAATTCGTTCCGCAAGTCTCTTCGTCTTGCGAGTTTTTCGTCTTGCGATGCACGGTTTCCCATAGGAATGCATTGAAAATCAATTAATGCGTTCCTAGGGAAACCGCCTTCAGACCAGGTCCGGGGACAGTCTGTCCCCGGACCTCTTCTGAAGGCTGCGGGGGGGGGGGGGGGAACAAGGGCTTTTCTTCCCACCCCCAGCATTTTAAAAAACCCCGGGACAGCGGAGGACTTCTCCGCTGTCCGGGCGATCTTAAAATGCTGGCGGGCGGCATTTTAAAATCGCCCCGGGACAGCGGAGGACTTCTCCTCTGTCCGGGGCGATTTAAAAGCCCCTGGGAAGGCGGGCAGGGGGGACAAAGACTTTCGCCCCCTGCCCGCCTTCAGAAGGTGTTCCCGCCCCCCGCCCCGCTTCGGAGCACCGGGAGAAGCGATCTCCCCGCAGCCCCTTGCTTCAAAAGAGGTCCGGGGGCAGCGGGAAGCGCTTCCCGCTGTCCCCGGACCTGGGGCTGCGGGCAGAAGATCGCTTCTCCCCGCCGCCCCTTGCTTCAAAAGAGAAGACCCGCTGTCCCCGGGGCAAGCTTCGTTTTGCGAAGCAAGCCCATAGGGAAATTCGTCTTGCGAGGCAACTCGAAAACGAAAAAACCTTTCGTTTTGCGAGTTTTTCGTCTCGCGAGGCGTTCGTCTTGCGGGGTACCACTGTACACTATTCATAGTATCAAATTATAAATTTCAACGGAAGTACAGTGGTACCTCTGGATGCGAACGGAATCCGTTCCGGAGCCCCGTTCGCATCCTGAAGCAAACGCAACCCACATCTGCGCGTGTCACGATTCGCTGCTTCTGCGCATGTGCATGATGTAATTTTGAGCGTCTGCGCATGCGCGAGCGGCAAAACCTGGAAGTAACGCGTTCCATTACTTCCTGGTCGCCGCAGAGCGTAACCTGAAAATGCTCAACCTGAAGCATATTTAACCCGAGGTATGACTGTAACTCATGTTGTTGTTGTTTAGTCGTGTCCGACTTTTTGTGACCCCCTGGACCAGAGCACGCCGGGCACTCCTGTCTTCCACTGCCTCCCGCAGTTTGGTCAAACTCATGCTGGTAGCTTCGAGAACACTGTCCAACCATCTCGTCCTCTGTCGTCCCCTTCTCCTTGTGCCCTCCATCTTTCCCAACATCAGGGTCTTTTCCAGGGAGTCTTCTCTTCTCATGAGGTGGCCAAAGTATTGGAGCCTCAGCTTCAGGATCTGTCCTTCCAGTGAGCACTCAGGGCTGATTTCCTTCAGAATGGATCGGTTTGATCTTCTTGCAGTCCATGGGACTCTCAAGAGTCTCCTCCGGCACCATAATTCAAAAGCATCAATTCTTTGGCGATCAGCCTTCTTTATGGTCCAGCTCTCATATTTTATATATATGACCTAAAAATTTTTATTTCATGAGCTAGGTAGCAAAAATGTATTTTACTCCAAATAGGATTTGAGTGAACAGGAAAAGGGGATTGCATTGGGAGTGGGGGGGAGAGAGAAAGACTGTTTTTGGTAACAGCTGCAACCTGGGCAGCTGTCCCTGAATCCCATCACTGGTGTGAGGCTTCTGCAGCTGCAGCCCACACTTGAGAGACTGCTTGTTAGAGGCGAGATCTCTTCAAGCTTTGTGGTTAAAAGGGGAGGGAGCCCTGAAACCCGTCTCTCCACTGGTACCCTGCGAGCGTTGAAAGCCAGTGTCGCCTGCGTCAAACTTTCCGCCGCTCTCGCCCTCCCTCTGGCTGCCTCGTCTGCTTTTCCATATCGCAAGTCCGTTAAATCTGTGGTTACTCTAGTAAGCAACATTTAGGAGCAGAGGGGTATCTGCAGAACCTCGCTAATGTGAATCCCGAGCAAACAGGCGCGATGCAGAGCAAAGGCTACAGACGCCTTCACCGTTTACAGTCGGCTGTTTGGGAAATGCCAAAACCCGCAGGTTCCCCAAACTTCTGATAGCAGAAGCACGCTTCCCCGCACGCTTCTTCTTCCTGGATTAAAATGGAAGGCATAGTCCACTCTGAACATGCAGATGCGCACACAGGGAGAGGTTTCCTGTTACACTGTGAGAATATAAGAAATACCTGCCACAGAGGAGGTCAAATCTTTGTGTTTCTGCCTGAGTTGCTGACCTGGCCGGGCCTTTGTTCTGGGCAGCGGAACAGACTGCCCTCTGAAGCAGCTGGTTTTGAAGGAGGTGGAAGCGGAACAGCATAACATAACCTCCAACATCCCTCAGATGAAAACAGGGACATTTCTCACTCTCCTGCACAACTGACTCTCCTCAACCCTCCTTTTTTGCCCTTCCACCCCTCAAAAATATTTCCACTACCACTGAATGAAGAGGACACAACACACATGCCCTCCGCTGTCCTGAGAAAACCTCTTAATCCCTTTTAAAAAATTCTTTGGTAGATTTACAAAAAGGAAAAACACACACCAATACAGTGGTACCTCAGGTTAAGAACTTACCGTATTTGTTCCGGAGGTCCATTCTTAACCTGAAAATGTTCTTAACCTGAGGTACCACTTTAGCTAATGGGGCCTCCCGCTATGGCCGCCGCGCGATTTCTGTTCTCATCCTGAAGCCAAGTTCTTAACCTGAGGTACTATTTCTGGGTTAGCGGAGTCTGTAAGCTGAAGCGTCTGTAACCTGAGGTACCTCTGTACATAAATTTTACAAAGGGGCAAGATTAGATGCAGGTGCACAAAGCATTTTTGTACAGTGGTACCTCGGGTTAAGAACTTAATTCATTCCGGAGGTCCGTTCTTAACCTGAAACTGTTCTTAACCTGAAGCACCACTTTATCTAATGGGGCCTGCCGCTGCACCACCGCTGTGCGATTTCTGTTCTCATCCTGAAGCAAAGTTCTTAACTCAAGGTACAATTTCTGGGTTAGCGGAGTTTGTGACCTGAAGCGTCTGTAACCTCCTTCTCCTGCGTGTGAAGGGGGCACCCTGTTGCAACAGTTCAATAAAGATTAGGCTTACAAGCTGCTTTGCTTCTCAATAGTCTCTGGTGGGCCTCTGTTATTTTCTCCGACCGATGGAGAACCTGCAAAGGACTCTATAAGGGCTCTTGTGTCCCACATAAGGGAATAAGGGCAGATTTTGTTTGCAACACTCCCTTCAAAAAGAGGCTGGAAACAGTGGGTGAAACAGGAAGGCACAGTCTGACGTCTCCTTTCCACAAGCCCATCCCGCTATTCCCACCCCCTTCCCACAAACATATTTAAAAGGGTATCTGATGTTTATCAGCCAAAGGCCTGGTCGAAGAGGAACGTTTTTGCCTGGTGCACGATGAAGGTGTCAGGTGAGCCTCCCTGGGGAGAGCATTCATCAAACGGGGAGCCACAGCAGAAAAGGCCCAGTTCTTGTGTTGCCTCCCCCTGGACCTCTCACGAAGGAGGCACACGTTGAAGGGCCTCAGAGGATGAACACAAAGTCCAGGATAGTTTGATTGGGGTAGGGTAGTTTGAATTGTGGTCCTGAGTTGTTTAAGGCTTTATAGGTCAAAACCAGCACTTTGAATTGGGCCCAGAAACTAATCTGCAGTCGGGCCAGGATCGATGTGATATGCTCAAACCGTCCTGCCTGGGTGAGCAACCTGGCTGCTGAATTCTGGACCGGCTGAAGTTTCTGACCCGCCTTCAGAGGCTGCCCTACGTATAACGTGTTGCAGTAATCTAACCTCGAGGTTACCAGAGCATATTAATATTTTAGATGTTTCTGCTCTGGTTATGACAATCTTGTGACCTGAAACCCGCACCCTTTCAGATAGAATCGGATGATCTATAGCAGCAGTTGTCTGATTCCCTCTCCTTTGGATATATCTTGCCTCCTAATGCTACCAAAGTTCTGCAGAATCGCAGGGAGAGAGAACACTTTTCCTAGAAAAAAGGTAAAGGGACCCCTGACCATTAGGTCCAGTCGTGACCGACTCTGGGGTTGCGGCGCTCATCTCGCTTTATTGGCCGAGGGAGCCGGCATACAGCTTCTGGATCATGTGGCCAGCATGACTAAGCCGCTTCTGGCAAACCAGAGCAGCACCGGAAACGCCATTTTACCTTCCCGCCGGAGCGGTACCTATTTATCTACTTGCACTTTGATGTGCTTTCGAACTGCTAGGTGGGCAGGAGCTGGGACCGAGCAACAGGAGCTCATCCTGTTGCACCGAAAATAGCTTATGCGCATGTGTACGAGTCTCCTCTGACCCGGATGTGCACTGGAAATATTGTTTGCGCATTCGCACAAGCTATTTCTGGTGCTCCTCCGACCCGGAAGTGAGCAGCTGCACAGCACATCACTGGTAAGAGTGGGCGGCGAGGGTTGCCATGGGCCAGATAAATGAGTCCCTTGAGCCTTATCTGGCCCGTGGGCCATAGTTTGGGGACCCCTGCTCTAGTCTGACGAAGCTTTGAACAGAAGAAGCAAGGGGGCCTCCCTCCCATAGCAGAGATGGGCGAGGTGGTGCTCAAAATACCCACAGTAGAGCAGGATGTGCTGCCTCCTTTTTGCTGAGTAATCCCTTTGGCTGCATAGTAATCCCCTGCTATTAAACTGCTGAGCAATCTCCGTAAATCCTGCTCCGTAGACACAGTTAACTGTTGCTGTCCAGGCCCCCGTGTGGCCGTAGAGGGCTCTCAGGCATAGCTGTCAACTTTCAGATTTGAAATTAAGGGATCAGCAGCCTCACCTGTCCCAGGGACAGTGTACAGGATATCTAACAATCCGGGATAGCAGCAGGAAACGGCGCTGGAATAAGGGAATTTCCCGCAAAAAAAGGGAAGGTTGACAGCTATGCTCTCAGGACACATCCTAGGGAACCTTTTGCACCTGAGGACCACACTTCCTCCTGGGCAACCTTGTGGGGGCCACATGCCAGTGGAGGGAGGAGCCAGGGGCAAAAGTGGGGGGAGCAGCACATTTTCTCCTTGAATAGTAGGCTGGTTTCCATGACCCTCACTAACTTCCTTTCAGACAAGCAAGGACACATTCCAGCCAGGTGAAAACACTTACGGAGAAATAAGAAATGGGTGTAGCCTGGGAGAGTCCTGGGGGCCAGGTAGAGGCCTTGAGGGTCCGCAGGTGACAGTGAGAAAAATTAGCCAGGCACCAGGCGTGTTTTGCAACTGATGTGGGTCCAACTGCGACCATGTGATCTTGGATGCCAGTTTGGCGACTGGGGAATACAAAATGTCACTTGGAGAAAGATCTGAAATATTTTCCTGGAAGCTTGGGTTTGTTTTATTCAGGATTGTTTGCTTTTATGTTTTAATGTTTCGTAAACCGCTTTGAGATATGTTCTTTAAAATATAAAACAGTATAGAAATGAAATTAATAATAATAAAACTCAATTGCAAAAAAAGAGGAAGCCCCTAGACATTGCATTGTGCCAACTCTAACCTAGTGTAATAAACAAAACTGCCCTTATTCCCTTATGGGGGACACAAGAGCCCTTTTAGAGTCCTTTGTAGGTTCTCCATCGGTCGGAGGAAAATAACAGATGCCAACCAGAGAATATTGAGAAGCAAAGCAGCTCGTAAGCCTGATCTTTATTGAACTGTTGAAACAGGGTCTCCCCTCACATGCAGGAGAAGGACCCAGAACAAAGGTGTGCTCGCCCTTATACAGTGGTACCTTGGGTTACATACGCTTCAGGTTACATATGCTTCAGGTTACAGACTCCGCTAACCCAGAAATAGTACCTCGGGTTAGGAACTTTACTTCAGGATGAGAACAGAAATCGTGCGGCAGTGGTGCGGCGGCAGCAGGAGGCCCCATTAGCTAAAGTGGTGCTTCAGGTTGAGAACAGTTTCAGGTTAAGAACGGACCTCTGGAACGAATTAAGTACTTAACCCGAGGTACCACTGTAATTGCCTTCCCTGGAGCTCAAGACCACCCCTCCCTACATCATACCTACATCACAGAAGAGGTGTAACCCAAGACCACCCCAAACAAACATCAAACCTACATCACAGAAAAGGTGGTCTACAACAGAAATTTGAATGTTGTTGTTTTTCCTGTCTGTCAGGTTATCTGATAACACATTTCCTGATTGCCTTTCCTGGTAGTCTGGCCATTCCTTTGAGATGGTGATTTCCAAATTCCTGAGACAATGGGAAGCTTCCTTCACCCCCTCCCTCCTTGCAGAGAAAACATTTGGTCAGTTTGGGAGTCAAAATGGTTTCAGGACGGTCTTCCTGTGCTGCTCCAGACATGTGGTCCACATATCTATGTACGTGCTTGGTTGGTACATTTATGAACATTTATTATATATATAAAGGTAAAGGGACCCCTGACCATTAGGTCCAGTCGTGACCGCTTCTGGGGTTGCGGCGCTCATCTCGCTTTATTGGCCAAGGGAGCCGGCGTACAGCTTCTGGATCATGTGGCCAGCATGACTAAGCCACTTCTGGCGAACCAGAGCAGCGCACAGAAACGCCGTTTACCTTCCCACCGGAGCGGTACCTATTTATCTACTTGCACTGGTGTGCTTTCAAATTGCTAGGTTGGCAGGAGCAGGGACCGAGCAATGGGAGCTCACCCCATCGCGGGGATTCGAACCGCCGACCTTCTGATCAGCAAGTCCTTGGCTCTGTGGTTTAACCCACAGCGCCACCCGCATCCATATATATATATATATATATATATATATATATATGACCTTAATCTTTTTATTACAAGCCTTTGCAGCTGTGCACCCACTGGCTCCCTCAGGAAGGTGGAGGGCTGCTCCCATGATTCTTTGCAACTTAACCAAACCTAGCCAAATATGCCCTTGGTCACACCAGAGGCCCATTGGCTTCCTTGGCCAAAGTGTTAGGTGGCTCCCACAATCCTTTGCACTTGTGCCAGAAGCTCATTGGGTCCCTAGTCCTAAAGGTATGGCGGCTCCCATGATCCTTTGCAACCTGACTGGGTTCTAGCTAGTGCCTTGTAGTATCTTGCCCAGCTAAGAAGCCCATTGGCTAAAGTGAAGAGCCACTCCCACAATCCTTTGCTGTTATACTTCAGCCAAGCTAGGCGCCCGTTGACTTTCTTGGCCAACATCCAGGAAAACTCCCACAATCCTTTGCGTTGTCCTCGGCCTGAGATGTGTGGGCGGGATTCGTTTTAACGATTAGAGTGGATAGGCCTTTTGTGGAGGGAAATTCCCGCCTCCTGTTTTATTTTATTGGCTCAAACTCACAAGGGACGGAGGGTGGGGACTGAAATCGCGCTCACCAATTAAAATAAAGAGCATGGGCTTTAAGTCCAATGGTTTTCAGCGAGCAGGGCGACGGACACAAAAACTAGCCAATAAAATTGACGCAGAGAGACAATGCGTTCCGTTATAGGAACAAATACGCACGAGGGTGTCTTCTTTCGATATGGCCCAATCAGACTTTGCGTTGCTATGATGGATACTCCAAGTACCCAATAAGACAACAGGAGCGAACTGCAGCGTTTTCTGGGAGCCAACGGTTTTCTGGAGAAGAAGGAGGGCGCTCCATGAGAGGCAATGCGGTGGGGCGGGATGCCGACTGGAGAGACGTCGTTTCCGTCCAATTAATTTGAAGGGACGTCTGATGGACGCTGCCGCCGCCCAACCGGGCTCGCCGAGCCTCTTGAAAAGCAGGCACGAAAGCGAATCAATCCGGCAGGCGGGAGACACTCGATCCAATGGCGTCGGAGGGCGGGACGCAGGTGGGTAAGGGAGCTGCTGGACCCAATGGGCGCCTGGGCGCTGCTGAATGACGGGAGGCGCGCCCAATCGAGGCGTACCTAAGGTGGGAGCGAGGGTGGGCTGCTGTAGTGCGGGCGCCATGTCGCGGCGGAGGTGGCGCGGTTCGCAGAGCGGCGAGGGCGGCGGCGGCGGCGGCTCGGGACGCGGCGGAGAGATGGTGAAGATGGCCGGCGGAGGCGGAGGAGGCGGGTCGGGGCGCTACTATGGGGGAGGCCCTGACGGCGGCCGCGCGCCCAAGCGCCAGAAAACGGAAAACGCGGATCACGGCCCGGGAGGAGCGGCCGGCGGAGGCGGGGTGAGGAGAGCCAGGGCTGGCGGCGGGGCGGGAAGGGCCTGAGGAGGAGGAAGGCCGCGCGGCGGTACTTGGCGGGGGGGGGGGTGAGAGAAAGGGGGAGGGGGACGTGCGCGCGCAGCGTGGAAAACGAAGCGAAACGGGCCTGGTGGCGGAACCTCCATGCGCAGGAGCAGCCTACCCCTCCCGGGAACTTCGCGCCGCCTTCGCTGGACGTAGCGGAAGCTCAAGAGCGGAGCCTCCACGTGCGGGAGCAGTCTACCAGGAGCAGGCGGGCGTCGGCCTTTCCACGCGTGCGCCGGCTGTCCTTTTTTATTTTTAATGATATTTATTAAAGTTACAAAAAATAGAAGAAATGCAAAATACAGAAAAAAGAGTAAATTTTTTTTTAAAATATAACAAAAAAGTATAGGATAAAAAAGAAACATACAAAATAAAACAGTTAAAAAGACATTAATTTTCTAAACCTATCTTCTCTAGACTTATTTCCCCGGACCTCCTCATACCTCCCTTTTTTGTATTCCAGTTCAGTTTGTTAGTTCAGCAAATCCTTACCATTAAACTTTTGCCCAATTGTAAGCCTTTTTTCATATCTCTTAAAGCATTACAGCTAAGAAGCTCTTAGTTTCTGTCCAACATCCTTCTAAGATTCCTTAATTTTACAGTATTTCTGTAAATAGTCTTTAAATTTCTTCCAGTCTTCTTTCACCAACTCTTCTCCCTGGTCTCGGATTCTGCCAGTCATTTCCGCCAGTTCCATGTAGTCAATCACCTTCATCTGCCATTCTTCCAGAGTGGGTAGATCTTGTGTCTTCCAATACTTTGCAATGAGTATTCTTGCTGCTGTTGTAGCATACGTAAAAAAGGTTCTGTCCTTCTTTGGCACCAATTGGCCAACAATGCCCAGATGAAAGGCCTCTGGTTTCTTCAGAAAGGTATATTTAAATACCTTTTTTATTTCATTATAAATCATCTCCCAGAAAGCCTTAATCCTTGGGCACGTCCACCAAAGGTGAAAGAATGTACCTTCAGTTTCTTTACATTTCCAACATTTATTATCAGGCACATGGTAGATTTTTGCAAGATTTTTGTCCTAAGGGGGAAACAAGGGCCCTACTTCTACGCGAATGCAGTTCTGGTTCTAAACGCAGCATAAGGGGTCTCTCTAGTATAGTGTATTTTTCAGTGTAGTATATTTTATTGTATAGTATAGTGTATTTAAAAATGGGGTTTCAGAGTTTTTAGGGGTTTTTGAATGTTTTATGTAGTTTTTCAATTTCATTGTTCTGTATGGGACAATGACAATAAAGAGATCGTATTGTATATCTAACCCTCAAAACGCTTTGGATTTCATATTCGGCGTAGTGCATGCAGACGTACAGTACGTAAACACACACATATACAGTGGTACCTCGGGTTACAGACGCTTCAGGTTACAGACTCCGCTCACCCAGAAATAGTACCTCGGGTTAATAATAATAATATTATATTACAGTGGTACCTCGGGTTAAGTACTTAATTCGTTCCGGAGGTCTGTTTTTAACCTGAAACTGTTCTTAACCTGAAGCACCACTTTAGCTAATGGGGCCTCCTGCTGCCGCCGGCGGAGCCCGATTTCTGTTCTCATTCTGAAGCAAAGTTCTTAACCTGAAGCACTATTTCTGGGTTAGCAGAGTCTGTAACCTGAAGCGTATGTAACCTGAAGCGTATGTAACCCGAGGTACCACTGTATTTATCCCCAGCCACTCTGGGCGGCTTCCAACAAAACACTAAAATACAATAACCATTAAAAGCAATAACCAATAAACATTAAAAGCTTCCCTAAACAGGGCTGCCTTTAGATGTCTTCTAAAAGTTTGGTAGTTATTTTTCTCTTTGACATTGGTGGAAGGGCGTTCCACAGGGCAGGTGCCACTACTGAGAAGGCCCTCTGCCTGGTTCCCTGTAACTTGGCTTCTCGCAGCGAGGGAACCGCCAGAAGGGCCTCGGTGCTGGACCTCAGTGTCCGGGCAGAACGATGGAGGTGGAGACGCTCCTTCAGGTATTAAGGTATTAAGAGGTATTAAGGGTTAAGAACTTTGCTTCAGGATGAGAACAGAAATCACACGGCGGCAGCATTAGCTAAAGTGGTGGTTCAGGTTACAAACAGTTTCAGGTTAAGAACAGACTGCCAGAACGAATTAAGTTCTTAACCCGAGGTACCACTGTAAATAGATATAGGTACAGTTGTACCTCGGGTTACATACGTTTCAGGTTGCAGACTCCGCTAACCCAGAAATATTACCTTGGGTTGAGAAATTTGCTTCAGGGTGAGAACAGAAATCGTGCAGCGGTGGTGCGGCGGCAGCAGGAGGCCCCATTAGCTAAAGTGGTGCTTCAGGTTAAGAACAGTTTCAGGTTAAGAACAGACGTCCAGAACGAATTAAGTTCTTAATCCGAGGTACCACTGTACATGTTTATAAAGGCACACAAGGAGGCCTGTGTAAACCTGCAGTTCAGCTGCCTCGTTTTTTGCAAAGGTTGGGAGGGTGCTGTTTTTTCCCCAGGTGACAAAGATGCAGACCATAATAGTCCCTGCTGAATGCCAGGCGCATGGCAAATTTTTTAGCAGGTATTTTAAGGCAGTTCTTTTGCTTTTGTAATGAATATTCATGGCTCTTACTCTCTTTATGATGGTTTTTTTAAAAAAAAAAAATCCCCACCACTTAGAAATTCTGAATGAATACATAGCTAAATCCGAAGCGGAGTACGCCCATTGAAACCTATGAAACTAAGTTAATTAGGTCAATTAACTTCCTAGGGTCTACTATGAGAAGGATTAGCATTGAATGCCTCCATGACGCCTCACTTTGTGTGCCCTTTCCTACCCTGCTGCCCACCAGATGTTTTGGACTGCAGCGCCAGTTGTAGTCCAAAACATGGAGGGCAGCAGAGTGAGAAAGACTGTACTGACGTAATTGAACAGGGTAGTAGTAGGTGTGAGGTGGTACTGTTTTGTGCTCCACTAAAGGACTCTTTGGGGACGCCGGTGGCGCTGTGGGTTAAACCACAGAGCCTAGGGCTTGCCGATCAGAAGGTCAGTGGTTCGAATCCCCGCAACGGGGTGAGCTCCCGTTGCTCGGTCCCAGCTCCTGCCCACCTAGCAGTTCGAAAGCACATCAAAGTGCAAGTAGATAAATAGGTACCGCTCCAGCGGGAAGGTAAATGGCATTTCCGTGCGCTGCTCTGGTTCGCCAGAAGTGGCTTAGTCATGCTGGCCACATGACCCGGAAGTTGTATGCCGGCTCCCTCGGCCAATAAAGCGAGATGAGCGCCGCAACCCCAGAGTCGGTCACGACTGGACCTAATGGTCAGGGGTTCCTTTACCTAAGGGACTCTTTATCTTTAGCAACTGCCACAAACTTTGATGGCTTGTAGACTGGGTGACACTTTAAAATTGACATTACACCTGTGAAGTAGAGGGACTTAACTCATAACTTGCAAGCAGAGCCTGGGAGTATAGGGCAGCATAGCTCACAAGTACCAGATACCAGGCACAGAACATGGGGTCGTTGTCACCATCTCTCCTCCGATTCTGCACCAATTGGAAATGGCAAGCTCAGTAAGATGGTGCCCTTCATTCTGATTTACAGGGTTTTTCTTTAACCTCATCCTTAATGCATAAGCAAAGTAGTGTGTTGCTAATAAAATTATATTGATAATAGGAGAAAGTTTAGGGTTCTTTTTAATTAACCCCAAATTTGCTATAGTTCAGCTGCCAAAAGCAAATTTCAGGAAAAGCAAACAGCCCCCCCCCCCCCAATACATCGTGGTGTGGAGGAAATAAAATGTAGTAACAGTGGTGGATACATCTGGGAAGAATACCTTGCTCCACACACTCTGTGAGGTGCTAGGCAGGACAAAAGCTCTTTTTCAGATTTCTGATGGGATTAGGACAGTTCATTGCTAACACAGTGGAACCATAGGCATGAAGCAGTCACAGAACCTTGGATGGGGGTTTGTGTTGAAATAAGGACTGAACTTCTTGGCCAGAGGTGGCCAACCTTTTTTGACCAGAGAGCCACATTTACTTTTAGCTCACCCTCCTGGAGCCACATATGAGTGCTGGCTGTGGCTGCACCACACTTGGGTATGAGAGCCAGCGTGGTGTAGTGGTTAAGAGTGGTGGACTCGTAATCTGGTGAACCGGGTTCGCGTTTCCGCTCCTCCACATGCAGTTGCTGGGTGACCTTGGGCTAGTCACACTTCTCTGAAGTCTCTCGGCCCCACTCACCTCACAAAGTGTTTGTTGTGGGGGAGGAAGGGAAAGGGGAATGTTAGCCACTTTGAGACTCCTTCGGGTAGTGATAAAGCGGGACATCAAATCCAAACTCCTCCTCAGCTGATCTGTGCAGATTAGCCAAGGGGGATGATTATTGCCCCTTCTCCACTCATCAAGTGATGCTGTCATCAGGGTGTTGGGCTCATCCACCTCAGCACTGTATATTTTTGCCTCTGCCACCAAAATTGGGATGGGGACAGAAAAAGTGCTTGGAATCAGGCTGCCAAACTAAGACAAATTCAGATACTCAACTAGTGGAGTTTACTGTCTGCTACTAGCAACATGGGCATCTTTGGAAGGAGTTTGATTGGCTTGTGAGAGGTGAGAGGAAATAATGATGACTTGAATAGAGGGTGCTTTTCACAGTGTGCCCAGATTGAGAATAGGGAGAATTTTGTAACCATCAATTGCAAAGTAGTCTTACCCCCCCCCCCCAAAAAAAAAGAGTCTCAGATGAAGGCATGAGTCTTAATTTCTCTGGGGGAAATAACCTGAACTGTCTTCTACTGTTTTTGACAGTAACTTCTCCAGCTGCCCAAGGGCAACTTTGTTATCTTTGCTCAGACTGGTTTTGTTTTGTTTTTTAAAAAATAAAGAGTCTAGGTTGTTTTTTCAAGTTTACTTGCCATTGGGAGGGGTAGTTACTTTTCTCACAGAAATACGGTGACTTTGTGGTGTTGGAGATGAAGCCTATATTTCGATCTAGAAATGTGTAGTATCAGGATGGAGCCTGCTCTTAATTGTTAAGTATATAAAATAAAATGCCTGAGTGTGGCAAAGGAGGCTTTGGAGAGTCAAGTTAATACAGAAAGATTTTCCTTAATGTTTGATTACTCTACTGAGGAGGCTCCATGTCTTTTTGCTTGTGGGGCAATTCCTAGAGAGAACTAACCTTCGTGTAAAGAGGCTATTCTTCATTTGCGGCTAGAATGGTTTGCGGTAGAGAACAAAGTTTTTCTCTTCTTTCGCCCCTGGCAGGAGAACTATGATGATCCCCACAAACCAGCTGCTTCCCCTGTCGTCCACATCAGGGGCCTGATCGATGGTGTTGTGGAAGCTGACCTTGTAGAGGCCCTGCAGGAATTTGGCCCCATAAGGTTAGGAGTGGGCAAATTGGGCATCTGACGAGATGGAATGGAGGATGGTTGGACATTTGTGTAGTGCTGACTACTTCGGCAGTGTAAGCAGCCTGGTTCCTTTTCTTCCCCCAAGCTATGTGGTGGTGATGCCCAAAAAGAGGCAGGCTCTGGTGGAGTTTGAGGATATCTTGGGAGCCTGCAACGCTGTGAACTACGCAGCTGACAACCAGATCTACATCGCTGGGCACCCAGCCTTTGTCAACTACTCCACCAGCCAGAAGATTTCACGCCCTGGCGACTCGGATGATTCTAGGGGAGTCAACAATGTTCTTCTCTTCACCATCCTGAACCCCATCTACTCCATCACAACGGTGCGTAGTGATGCTGCGTGTACTCAGCCAGAAACACTTGAACGTAATTGGTCCATGCCTTTGTTGGGGGCCCCAGGGTTCATTTCATACACGGTGCAGATGAATAAATTATAGCTGCCAGGATAATTGCTGTCATTGCAAGTCCATCTAGGTCCACAAAATAGTTTGCCTGGATCCTAGGGTGGATGGCAGCAGTGTGTTCCATTGTTTTTGAAGATGCTCTGTTGCCTTTTATCTGTTGCCTGTGGTCTTGTGACTAGTAATTAGATCTACTAGGTTAGGGTCTGACCTTCCAGATGTTGGACTCCAGGTCCCATCAGTCTTTTTCACTGTGGCCAATGAGCAGGGATTAGGAGGGTTGTAGGCCAAGAACATCTTAAGGGCTACATGTTCCCCAGTTTTAAAAATATGCGATTGTTTTTCATCTTACAGGATGTGCTGTACACGATCTGCAACCCATGTGGCCCGGTGCAGCGGATTGTTATCTTCCGAAAGAATGGTGTCCAGGCTATGGTGGAATATCCTTTTTTCCCCTGGGGTCTAGGAAGCCTGTAGTAATTGAACCATGTTTGTCCTTGGAATAGTTCAAAATAAGTGCCTAGCAGCTTGGGCAAACAAATTGCTTTTATCTGTTGTCTCAGGCTTTTTGACAATAACATTTGCTGTGCCACTAGCCTGAAGAAAGATTATTACCGTTCTGTCTTCATTTGAGTTTCAGTGAGTAGTCTCCTAATTCAGCTCCTCAGAAGACAGTTACAGTGGTACCTCGGTTTTCGAACTCCTCCATAGTCGTACGTTTTAGAACTTGAACACCGAAAACCCAGAAGTAAGTACCTTGGTTTTTGAATGCACCTCGGAAGTCGAACAGGAAACACGGCTTCAGTTTTGAATTTTCCATATTGAGGCTTGCGTTTTGAGACTTCCGCTTTCGGTTTCCTGACCTCTCGGAACTTGAACAGACTTCCGGAACGGATTATGTTCGAAAACCGACATACCACTGTACTTCTGTTTTGTGGACTCCCTTGATCAGGGGTAGGCAACCTAAGGCCCATGGGCCACAAGCGGCCCACGGGGGTCGTTTAACTGGCCCACAAGCCGCCCACTTGGTGAGTCCCCGCGCGTTGCGCAGAACGGCGTGGGAGCTCGCTTCCGCAGCACTGGAAATCGGAAATCGCATCTACGTAGATGCTGGAAATCATGTCTGCACCAGATGCAGACGCCAGAAATCATGCGCGCGTAATCCAGCCTACAGACGGATCTCCTCTGGAGTGAACCGGCCCAGGTGAGGTAAACCTTGCCGACCCCTGCCCTTGATAGTCTGCTCTACTATGAGAGCATAGGTTTACAAATCCCCAAGTCCTGTTTGAGCCTCTGGCTTTGGTCAAGGCCTGGAGCCATCTGGGAATTGGCAGAACACTGTCAGGCTTGTTCACGTGGCCCTCACCTGATTACCTGAGCAATATGCTTGCAAACCACAGGTATCTCCACCACTAACCTGAAGGAGCAGTCTCTACAATAAAAGGCAAGAGGCAATTGCCGTTTCAGTGGGGTGGGTTTAGTTCTGAATGCATGTGATCTCAAGCTGGACATATGAGGTGGAAGGGAAGGCTATTCTCAGACACTGATGTACTTCTGAAAGGGTCCAACAAGAAGAACTTCAAAGTTGAAGCATTAAGTTTTTTCAGTGGCCAAAAGGCTGCCCCAATTTCTCCAAGGCTTCCTTAACACTACAAACATTTGACTCTGTGCAGAGCGCTCAGAGAGCAAAAGCTTCTCTGAATGGGGCTGACATTTATTCTGGATGTTGTACTCTGAAGATTGAATACGCAAAGGTGAGTGTCGCTTTGAAGAATTTGATAGGGTTCTTTGTGCCTGTAGAAGCATCTTCTGTGTGATCCTTGGTGAATTGAAAGGGGCCTGTAGAAAGGGAGATGACCCTTGCCATCAAAAATGTGTATAAGTATTCTGTCCCTTAGTTCAGGCATGTCACTCCCTGTTCCAGGGCTTGTGGAACAGGGCTATTCTACAATATGTTTTTTCCAGCCCTAAAGCATCCCTTTCTAATGCTGCTCCCTCAAAAAAACCACTCCTAAAACATACTGGTTTGTGCTCTGATTTGTGTTGGGTCTTGCTTTCTCATCCAACACAGCATTAGCTACATTATGTTACTGCTGGCCATAAGGGGAATCACAAAAGTGGAAAGGGCGTGAAGTCTACACATGCTGACTAATCAGTGGAACATGTTGTTAAAAAATTGTGGCTAACAGCAAAGAAGACTCAAAATGCATGGGGGAATAAGTATATGGGTTGTTGCCTGCAGTAGCAAAAAGTACACCTGCCAAGTTAATGTTACTGACTAATGGGCTAAAGTTGGGTCAGTAATGGTCACTGTACCTTGTTGATGGCTCTCAGACTGAGCTGGATGAATTGCTGGTCTGGCCTAGCCTTTGCACTGTTTTGCACTCAACCATCAGTGCAATCAAGCTTTCGGAAGAGGCATAGCTAAGGGTTGGCCACATAATTTGGGCATCTTGCATTACTTTTGTACGGCCGTGTGTGTTTGTTTTTTAGCCAACCCGCCTGAATGTGTTCAAGAACGACCAAGACACATGGGACTACACCAACCCCAACCTCAGTGGACAAGGTAACCTTGATAGACTGCTTTGCAGCCACACATGAACCCTTGCCTTTCCCGTTGAGTAGCACACTTCATAGATCTGATTTGTGTGATGTAATGCCATTTGCCTGCTGTCCAGCATTGTGGCTGATTTTGGAAGTCTTGAGCTAGTGCAGCTGTGCTTTGACTTCTGACGTTTTTTGTAAGGCGTTATCAGGCCACCAGAGCCTTTATGAAGGAGGCCTAATAAGACATTTAAGATAAGCGGTTGTAAATAGTGACAAGTAGTTTTGAAGGGAAATGTGTATTCTCGTTGGCATGTTTAAGGTCTCCGGGACAACAATGAATTCACTTCCTCCACCCAGTATAGGCAGGGCCATGGGACCAGGCTTCAGGCACAGCGCCAGTTTCTCTGGCTCCACCTTCCTTTCCTTCCCTTGCCTAGGATAGTCTCCAATCTACTTGTGGCAAGATTCGAGAACTGGAACACAGCATTGGGAATATGGTGGCACAGTTAAAAGGAGGTGGTTCCTGAAGTTGAACTTCAGGGCACGTGTGGAGCCTGTGTAAGGTACAGCTAACCAGGGTGAAGAACGGGCATCGCTAATACTATTTTGCAAAAGGCAACGCCAAATGGACTTTCAGGAAGCGCTTGATCCTGGAGGTAGCACTTCAGGGAATGGCTGTTCTCATCTGCTTGAAAAACAGGGTGCATTGTTGAAAGCAGGCGCGTCAAAATGGCCTGTTGCCCCAACCCTGATCCAGCTGGTGGGTGGTTGCATAGCACGCCTGCCATTCAGTGGGTTGGGTGTGGGCTCCTTCCCCCTGAGAAGTCTCAGGTGACACCTTACTGTGCACATAGCACGGAGATGGTGAAGGAAGGGGGCTTTGTTCAGGCCGAAGGTAAAGCTGTGCATTAAGCTCACAGATATTTTTAGGGGCCAGGAATGTGGCCTTTCAGCTGGTGGTCTCAAGCGCCATTTCCTTGAAAGTGGAATTAAGGAGGATGAACAAGTTAGAACGTTAACATGCTCCAGATCAGCCCACAATCGGCTGAAGAGCAGTGTCTTGGTTTCTGAACCGGAGGGGAGTGGCAGGTCTTATCTGACTCCCCTTATTTTAGCGGCTTGTGTGCAAGGGTGATGCTGTCTTTTTGTGTGTTACACCACAAGCATGTTGTAATTCACACAACAGGCATTAAATTGGCTTAAAGATGGGGTTTGTGTGGTCTTGTACCCTTAAAACTTCGGCGTTGCACTGCCTTCTTCCACGGATGTAGAGATCACCGGGTGCTGCAGGGAAGCAGTTGTGGGGGGCGGGCTGGAGGAAGCTGTTGATCGAGGGGGCTGGCCAAGGTCATTTTGGGCCCCACCCCATAGCAAAGCAAGCAATGGCATTACATGACTTGACATGAACATGACTCACTTTCTCCTCCAAGGTACATAACTAGAAGATTGTACAGATTGGCAGTGGCTAGTTGGCAGGGCTGTGCAATTCAGTTAGCTGCCTCCTGGCTCTCCTGTCTTTAGGCTGGGCAAAGAGGAGGTACACTAACCTGGCCTTTCCCCAGCTCTGAACAGTGCGTTCACACATGACCCTGGGGGAACCGTATGCTACTGCAGCCGAAGTCCTGAATTGCCTGTGATCTGCCTTCTGCTACACACGCTTTAACACCACACAGTGTAGGAAAAAAAAGCCAACCTTCCACTAGCTCTGCCTGGAGAAAACACGCAGCATCTTAACAAAGTACCTGAAAAGCAGCAGATTTGAGTTCCAATTCTTTTACATCAAGAACACCACACCGTGATCCAAGAAACATCTACAAGCACAGAGTGAGACAGAGAGAGAATGAGAGAGAGAAAGACGCACCAGGCCACGACATTCTTACAAATCCAAAACAAACAAACCAAACCTTGAACCCAAGAATGTTACACAGAAACTAGGAAAACACAGACCAGATGGGTCTCAGACAAATGCACCAGCGCTCTTACCGGAGAACGGAGTAGATCCCAGAGACCCTCCAAGACATAGGACGCTCTCCATATCAACACGGTTTGGTTTGGGAGGGCAGTTTATCACTCCTTTTCTCGCAGTCCACGGCTGCCAACATTTATCAGCGCCGAGCGGAGACAGACAAAAAAACACCAAGTACCCAGAGCCCCCAGCTCCCTAGAGACTTGGGGGTGCTTTCTGCTCCAGGGGGCACTTGGGATCCAAGGCACATTCCATTATCAGAGGAGAGACATGCACACGGGAGACCTACACAGAGCCAGAAGCACCAAACCTGTTAACAGCACATGACAAAAACATCAGGAGATGCAACACGGAAGGGACACTCATTATTACACCTTTGTTATGTCCTTTTTTTCCTTGATACCATCTGAAGACAGACAAAAACATCTCTGTGAGCCCTATTTTTACTTTAAAAAACTTTTTTTTACTTGAAATTGTATCAGTTTGGTGCCTGTTGACTTGTATTTGACTCTGAAACCATGTAACGCAGGGTCGCAGTGTATGTTTGATGGGACGCCATCTTTCAGAACTGTGCTTACACTGTTGAAGCGTCCAATGGTAAGAGAAATGCAGAATGTGTATGTGACAATGGACATTGTACTGTGTACTACTGCTGTAAGTAGCCCTTTTCAATCTTTGTAATGACTATCGAAATAAACTGCAAAACACCCCTTTTTTGTTTTGTTAGAGCAACAGTGATATTGTATGGATTGCTTAAATTCTTCTGCCTTGTATACAATCACGTGTTTTAACTTGACTGCTGTTTTTTTTTTGCTTTGCTTTTGGCGTACTCTCCTCAGTCTCTTGCTTAGTCCCTTTACCTTTGCTAGGGTTGGGTGGGGATGTTAGTTTTTTATATTATTATTCTTGTTGCCCTGAGTAGAACTGTCAAGTCCTTTGACTCCCTTCTCCTCTTCCTCCCTCCTCCCCTCAGCGAAGGTCACCTATCTTTATAACTCGTTTCCATGTTGATAAGGTTTGGCATGCTCTCAGACACCACCGGGTGCAGAAATTGAACTTCACTTAGGCCAAAAGGCAGCTGTTTCGAGGAGAACACTGGATCCAAATGCAAACCTGTGCCGCCCTCGACCTCGGAGTAGGTCAGACAAGTGGCAGTGCTCTGCTTAAAAGGCATATCAGCCTTAAAAAAAAAGGCTGGATTTGTAGCGTTGCAAGAGAAAGCCAAATGTCCCCTTCCAGAGCTGCTGCCCCTGCTCCCTAGCTCAAAGTTTGTGTTTGGGGGGGTGGGGTGGAGCTGTTTGTCTGCCTCAGGAGAAGAGTTGGGTGCACTTTGGACCCTTGAAAAATGAGTAGACCTTTCGCCACCTTCTGCCTTCCAGTGGCTGGAGGCAGATCTTATTCTCAAGGTGTTGGAAATATTTAACTTGAGGAGAGCCATGGGGGTGGACTTGTGACTTTCTAGCATCCAACACGTGCCCCAGAGATACAAGTGCCGGGCTTTTGCTGCCTTTTCCTAACGGCCTCCTCTTTTTGGACAGGTGAGCCAGGTGGGAACCCCAACAAGCGTCAGAGGCAGCCTCCTCTCCTTGGGGACCATCCGGCTGAATATGGTAAGAAGCCGGCACACGGCAGCAGCATCCGGGGGAACAGACCCCAAATCTCTAGCCTCGCCTTGAGCTCTCGATGTTTGTTCCCTCCCCAGGAGGACCTCACGGTGGCTACCACGGGCACTATCACGATGAAGGCTATGGCCCTCCACCGCCTCATTATGAAGGGAGGCGGATGGGCCCACCTGTCGGGGGCCGCCATAGGGGGCCGAGCCGCTACGGGCCTCAGTATGGACACCCCCCTCCTCCACCCCCACCCCCAGAGTATGGCCCCCATGCTGACAGCGCAGTCCTGATGGTTTATGGCTTGGATCAGTCGAAGATGAACTGTGACAGAGTGTTCAACGTCTTCTGCCTGTACGGAAATGTGGAGAAGGTAATTAAAGCTGACTGTCTCCTTCTCCCAGAGCCTGCTCTGTCTTGCTCCTTTTACCCAAATTTGAGAAGCTGAGTCGGAGAACACATGTTGAGCTTGCTGGCAAAACGACAGTGCAGTTCTGCTTGCCATCGTGATGATGGATGGGCCTATATTATCTTTCAGCAGTAGAGGTTAGGCAGCAGAAGATTACTCTTCCCCCTTGATTTGGAAGCAGACCTGTGCAAATGACTTGATGCCACTGGAAAGAGACCCTCTCAGTTCTCTTCGCTGTGGTCTAGCTCCGAGCTCTCTTTGTCATGATATGAGTTGTATACGGCGTTGAGATTACTTCCATGTCTGGTCTTCAGGCTCCATCTCCTCTTCCTCTCTCTGCTCGTACCACCCACTTGGGTGCCTCATCTTTCTGGGGCCATTTCACCAACACACCCAGGGTGATGAGCAGGGCAAAGCTTCAAAGATTGCTGCTGCTGTTCTTGTTCCTGGTTCCTCTCACTGCTCTGTTGAGGTCAGATGAACAGGCAGCAACAGGAAAAAGGAAGAGAGGTGTTGGTTGCAGCAGATGCTTGATAATGTCAACCCCTGAAACTGATGAGAGTGGAATTTGATGGCAGTAGGTTTCTTATGTCTTGCTGCAGTGACGGGGGGCTTTCTGATACTGGGAATTTACTCTTTTGAGAAGACAATTCTCATAGGTTCTCAGTCACTGAAAGTTGAACCAGAGTGTCCAGAATGCCAAGAGTATAGAACCTCGTTCCTAATGCAGCAGGAAAACAGGGCTGAATTTTAAAAAGGCAAGTGGTTGCTGAGTAAGGGAAGCTCGTACTTGCAATTCAATTAAAAAATGTGCCTCCTGCGAACCAGTGGCCAAATGAAAGATGGTGGCGGGATTGGCTAAGGAATCTACAGGCGACTGAGGAAAGTTAATACTGGATACACTGGCTACACTCTTGTGCCCAGTGTCCACACAGTAAATGCCTCGAGTGCAGGTTTGTGGCTATACCTTAGAGTTGGGGTTTTGTTTCCAAAAGGGATCGATCCATGCCAACAGTTGATTGCGTTTCAACAAAGGTTTGTGTTTTGTTAGGTGAAGTTCATGAAGAGCAAGCCTGGAGCTGCCATGGTGGAGATGGCTGACGGTTACGCGGTGGACCGAGCAATCACTCACCTGAACAACAACTTCATGTTTGATCAAAAGCTGAATGTATGGTGAGTGCTGCTACCCCTAATTTTCATCAGGGCTCATTCATTCATTTATATATATATATAAAAAAAAACATATCATTTTCAACCGTAATTAAACATACTTTTACATCTTATTCAATTTTTTTGACTTCCATCAGCCCTGTCTGAAAATTTTCCAATCTAATCTCCTAGTATGCATTTCTTATTTTTCCTATTACATTTCAAACTCATAACCAATATCTCTATCTTTTTCTACTTTGTAACACTTTGTATATTTCTCCTTACAAAACTTCTTGTAGTCCTACTAGCGTAATTTGTTGATTACAGTTGCTCTTCAAATAATTCATATACTTCTTCCAATCTTCTGTAAATCTCTGGTCTCGCAGGTTTCGAATCCTTCCTGTCATTTTATCCAATTCTGCATAGTCCATTAATTTCGTCTGCCATTCTTCTTTTGTCGGAATTTCTTCTTGTTTCCGTTTCTGGGCTAACAATACTCTTGCCACTGTTGCTGCATATATGAACAGTTTGACATCTTGTCTATTAATGTCTTGGCCTATAATACCAAGTAAAAATGCTTCTGGTTTTTTTAAGAATGTATATTTCAACATCTTTTTCGTCTCATTATATATCATTTCCCAGACGTTCTTTACTTTCTTACATTCCCACCACATGTGATAAAATGTTCCTTCTTTTTCTTTACATTTCCAACATTTATTATTTGTCTTATACATTTTAGCTAATTTCACTGGTGTAATATACCATCTATACATCATTTTCGTCAAATTCTCTCCTCAGGGCTCATTCTGCTCGGTTCTCTGCCCTTGAAGGCTGCTCCTTGCCCTTAACATTTGCCCGCTCTTAAACTGTGCGTTTCCTTCCGACAGTGTTTCCAAGCAACAGGCCATCATGCCTGGCCAGTCTTACGGCCTTGAAGACGGTTCATGCAGCTACAAGGATTTCAGCGGCTCTCGGAACAACCGGTTTTCAACCCCAGAGCAAGCAGCCAAGAACAGGATCCAGCACCCCAGTAATGTGCTTCATTTCTTCAATGCTCCTCTGGAGGTGACAGAAGATAACTTCTACGAGGTAATGCCTCAGGCCCATCTTGGAGTCAGGTAACATAGAAAAGGGAGTTCGGCAGTTGGTCTGGCCAAGGGAGAGTCTCAAGAGGTGTGCCAAGGCCTGCTGCCCAGATGGATCACAGGCCTTGCCCGGTATTTGGCTCCCTAGGAGGATTGCCACATCATAGGTGTGGGAAGGAAGGGACGATGTGGCAGTGCTAAAACATTCTGTGAAAATAGGACTACAAGTTATTTGTCATGTCCCCGGCACCTTACATTGTAGATAAGTAACTGTTCGCGGTGCAAAAGCATTTTTCTTCTCTCGGATTTGGAAACGGAACATGACTTAACATGCATGTTATAAAAAAAACACTGCAATCAGTTTCATAACTTAACACTTGCGTTGTATTTTTATCCTGTCAGATCTGTGATGAACTGGGGGTGAAGAGACCAGCTTCAGTCAAGGTGTTTTCGGGGAAAAGTAAGTACATGCTGCAGTTTTCAAGCCTCAAAATGCTGCTACTCAGCAAGCAGGAATAAGGGCTGGATGGTGCACCTCAGCTAGCTAGTTAAAACACCGGACTCCACATCAGCTTGTCCATTTTACCTTATACTGGTGTTCAGAACAGTGTTTGTTGAGGCAGCAAAACTAAGGCTGGCTGCAACATGCTTTCACTTGGGCCACGGAAGGGCCTTGAAGATTTAAATGGTGTATGGGTGGGGAAACAGCATCGTTCCCCTTTCTTAGCCAGCCATCCAGTCCTGTGCACATTCTCCATGGTGGCCCAACTATGTCTTCACTGTTAACGTCTTCATAGGTGAAAGGAGCTCCTCTGGCTTGCTGGAATGGGAAACCAAGGGTGATGCCCTGGAGACTCTGGCATTCCTCAACCATTACCAGATGAAAAACCCAAGTAAGCTCTGTGGGGTGTGCATGTTGTGGGTTGGAGGCCTTTTCCCCCCGCTTACTCATTTTTTTCTGGTCTCATTTTATGTAGAACAGTTTCCTCAATGAGTAATGGGTGAGCTGATTTTTCCCTAAAACTTCCTGCTGGCAGGAAGTGGAGTAGTTGCCAACAGGTTTCTGACACTTTTGGAATTGTTAAGGCAGCATTATCTATATGTTCCCCCCATGTTGCTGGCCTGCAACTTCATCCTTTCCATTGGCCACACTGGCTGGGGCTGATGGGGAGTTAGTTACTGTGACGTTTGAAGGGCCACAGTTTCTGCACACCTGATCTAGGGCCTACTGGAAGGTCTGCTGTTGGGCTGCTGCTGCCACTACCATCAACACCAACTATGCTGAAAAGGGCAGGGAGGAGGGCAGGCTCCCGCGTGGGCTCACTGCCAACTGGGCCTAAACTTTGAGGTTCCGCCTGTATTGTAATAGGCTCTTTTTTTCTGAAACCCCCCCCCCCCTTTTCAATACTCTTGATACCATTGCTTTTGCCTACGTAAGTAGGCAAGCAGGTCCCATCAAACTGGTCCAAATCAGAGATCGTCAAACTTTAAAAACGTGTCCCACGAGCACACTCGCAAACTGGAGGAACTGTCATGGGGCATCCCAGCAGTGACACCCACCCCCTGGAAATTGCCCATCTCCATGGTAAAGCTAAAGGGACCCCTGACCATTAGGTCCAGTTGTGGCTGACTCTGGGGTTGCGGCGCTCATCTCGCTTTATTGGCCGAGGGAGCCGGCATACAGCTTCCGGGTCATTTGGCCAGCATGACTAAGACGCTTCTGGCGAACCAGAGCAGCGCACGGAAACGCCGTTTACCTTCCCGCCAGAGCGGTACCTATTTATCTACTTGCACTTTGACGTGCTTTTGAACTGCTAGGTTGGCAGGAGCTGGGACCGAGCAACGGGAACTCACCCCGTCACGGGGAATTTGAACCGCCGACCTTCTGATCGGCAAGTCCTAGGCTCTGTGGTTTAACCCACAGCGCCACCCGTGTCCCTGTCTCCATTGTAGTTACCCCTAAAAAAATGTTTTCTTCTGTAGCCAGTGAAGGAGTTTTTTCCAAGCTTATTTGGAAGTGAGGGCATTTTCCCATATTGCAATTAGCTGTTTTTTTAAAAAAAAAGTCTTCCAGTGGCTACAATAGAATTCTTCTTTCAAGCCTGTTGGCTGTGGCGGCCTAGACTCTGCATATGCACCCGTGGGCATGACACATACTCTAAGTAGATTGGAGTGTGTGGAGACAACAAATCTGGAAACTTATGGAAACCCTCTTTTCACTGGTTCATCCCTCTGAATACATACATCCCTTGTGTTGCCATAAGAACAAATAAAGCTCAGGGGACCCTGATGCATGTCTCTTCTTCTGCCTAGATGGGCCGTATCCGTACACACTGAAACTGTGCTTCTCGACTGCTCAGCATGCCTCGTAAATTTTGTTTGGCTCCTGCCAAGGAAGACTTCCTCCGTTACTCTTTTTGTGTGTGTGGGTTTTTTCAAAGTGCCCTGCATTCCTTTTTTTAAAAAAAGAAAGAAAAAGCTTAAGTAGAGGCTGCCTGCAGCTATGTCAGCTGGGAAGAAGAAGAAGCCCTGTGGAGTTCGGGCGACATTTTAAAACTATTGTACATGTGACTTGTTCCCCCCACCCCCCCAGTCTTACAATGTGCTGCCTGTGCAACTTGGCACACCTTAATAAAGCTGTTTGGAAAATACCTCTGGTGGTTGTCTATATTGGTGGTGTAGTGGGGCTCTTGAAAAAGTTTGCTTGAACTTTTGGCAAGGATTTTTCAAGTACAGAGGAGGGACGTACATGGTTAGTATTGGTGGGGCCGTGGTGTGTGGTTTTGTCCCCTTAACCTTTGATTTCATGGAAGGAGGCATAATGGAATTGTCAAGACTGACTGCTCAGAAATCAAAAACACTAACTAGAATAATTTACTTATTTCTGGATTTATAATCTGCACTTTCATGAAAAATAATAGCAATGTGGAATGCAGCATTTAAAAATAAAATCAACAGAAACATACAAATCATAAACACTGCTTGGATTAACAAATAAAATATTGGTAAACAAGTACGAAATACTTACTTGTCTAAACATAAACCTTTTCAAAATAGGTCTGGCAAAAAACACTCTTCTCTCTTCAATCTTTTACCAGTAGGGAGTTCCACAGGACATACTAATTCAAATGTGGACTCAGAATCTTCCATTTCTTCTTGTATATTCTGATTTTGAGAATTTGATGTCGTAAGCAAAGACTACAGGAATAAAAAGTGCAATGGCAATGTGTGTGATGTGCTTGACTCCATATGGTGCTCTCTCCCAGAGGGCTCAACTGTTCTATAGTCAAGGGCCAACCTTATTTACTTGGAAGTTGATTTCTCTTATGAGAGTGTGCATTTAGCAGCATTGCAGGCTAAATATTTATACAGTGCCTGCTTTAAAAATTCAGTGGCTTCCAGTCATGAACGAAACATCAAAAACTGCCATGGATGCTAAGAGGTGACCTCCACCTGCCTGCAACTGGTTTGTGTACCAGTTAAGTTTTCATACTCGCTCCAAAGTTGGAAAAACAGGTAATGAGGCGGTGTGACTGTGGTTCCTGATCTTCCCTACCATAATATTTTAACAGAAGCAACGCTTCAATTTTTATAATGGTGAAAAACCCATGTCTATCCAGCCTTGAGTTTAGTAATAATTGGCATAAATTCAACACACACCCCTTCCCCAACCTCCCTTGCAGAGACTTGTAACAGGGATGTTGAGCGAGAGATTCCTCCATTGCAGAGGAATGGACTAGATCCAGTGGCCAACTCCCAAGAAGCTGCCATCTACTCACAGTTAAAAACTAGTAGTGATCTACCCTGTTTTGGGTGGTTCAGGTCTACATTGTTGAGAGGCAGGAGGAAGGCCTGTTTTGGGGGGGTTTGGGTCAAACTTGTTGAGCTTTTTTGGGGGTGCAAAGTTGTTGAGCTTTGGGGAAAGCCGGTGATCTACTAGACGTCCAGTGATCTACAGGTCAAACTTGGTGCTCCAGATGTTTTGGGACTACAACTCCCATCATCCCAGACCACTGGTTCTGGTTAGCTAGGCATGATGGGAGTTGTAGTCCCAAAACAACTGGAGAGCCGAGTTTCCCTATGCCTGATCTACCTGTTGGACGTTCCTGGACTAGATGATCTCCAGGGATCAACTGCTGAACTCCCTTTTCTGTGTTGAATTGAATATTGAATATTGGTCACAGACCAGTTCCAGCCCACATACAATATCAAGGAAGTAATAAAACACGATAGGGATACATTTGAATTTGCAATTAGGTATAACAGGGACAATACAGAAATAGCAACAGTTTAAAAATATATAAATTAAAACTTAGTTTTTCTGTGTTGCTTGGCTCCCAAGATGGGCCCTCGACTCTATGGCAAGGCAAACTTCACGCAGCGCTTCCAGTTTGCCCTTTCCCACGTGCTCCTTCCGGCGCAGCAAGAAGGTGGGAAAAGGGGTGGGGGCGACGAACCGATTGGATCATGCGCGAATAGGCCCCGCCCCTTCCGCTTGCAATTTTCTTTGCGGAGCAGAGGGAAGAAGAAGTGGGAGCGGCGGCGGCGACGACGATTGGCTGGCTGGAGCGGAGGAGGAGCTAGATGAGGGGACCTTCTAGCCTTCCGACTCTGTGGTGCGGCCTCCAGCCTCCCCGCCCACCTTCGCCCGTCAGTCGGAGGAAGACATGGCGGTGGCTGCGGGAGCCGTTCTGAGGGGTCTCCTGCCCAGGCGTGAGTTGGGGGCTCCCCACTTCCTTGGAGGGGGTGGTTTTCCTTCTCACCTGCCTTATTTCTCTCCTCTTTTTGCTCTCCTTGTGGAGGGAAGGCGTGTCTTTTCCCTATTATTTTTATTTTATTTTATATTTTATTTTATATTTTATTTTATATTATTTTATATTTTATTTTTTATTTTATATTATTTTTATATCATTTCTTTTTTTTTTTTTTTTTTAAATTTTATTGCAGGGGCTCAAGGCAGCCAGCCTGCGGGTTAAAAACAAGAACCGCCTTAAAACAGGGGGGTTTGGTGTGCGCGTGTGTATGTTTGGAAAACAATATTTTTTTTGGGGGGGGTTTAAGCACTAATAGGATTCAAAAACTACCTTTAGGGGAGCTTTTAATGTTTAACAGACCACTGTATTTTAATACTTTATTGGAAGCCACTCAAGGTGGCTGGGAAGACCCAGCCAGGTGGGCGGGGTATAAATAATAAATTATTATTATTATTATTATTATTATTATTGTTATTATTTTATTACCTGCATATATATAATCTGTTCAAGAATATAAGTAAAAAATTCTTTCCTGTAGCACCTTAAAGACCAACTAAGTTAGTTCTTGGTATAAGCTTTCGTGTGCATGCACACTTCTTCAGATACACTGAAACAGAAGTTACCAGATCCTTCTAACTTCTGTTTCAGTGTATCTGAAGTAACTTCTGTTTCAGTGTATCTGAAGAAGTGTGCATGCACACGAAAGCTTATACCAAGAACTAACTTAGTTGGTCTTTAAGGTGCTACAGGAAAGAATTTTTTACTTCGACTATGGCAGACCAACACGGCTACCCATCTGTAACAAGAATATAAGGATATATACCAATAAGAAATGACCGTGGCTGCTTCCATGGATTCAGACGGAAAAGAGAAATGGAGCGGATGGTGTCGTTGTTTTTCTTTATTTATTCATTCGTTTATTTACTTACTTATTATCCACCACCTTTTCCCCCCTATCAGAGACTCTCTTGCCTTTCCTGTCGCCCTTCCCCTCTCCGAAGTAGGGCAAAGGTGACTCGACAGTAAATAAGGTCTCCTGTTTTTAAATGGCTTCCTGAACCCAGGAAGGATTGTGAGGCAACTTTGCTAGGGGGTTTCTCTCTTTTTTTGGGTGGGTGCATTGGGGGCTTAAAAAAAAGAAAGAAAAATGAGTTTTATTTGAGTCACTCCTTTCCAGGCACTTTGAACCCTAAGCTGCTTTATCGCATTGTATTTCTATCCAGCCTTTTCCTTCAAGTAGCTCAAGGTGGCGCCTACATTGTTTCTCTCTCCTTCTTGCTCAATCCCCTTCATTTTATTTGACCCCCTTCTGAGTCCGCAGAGGGGTTTCCCCATTTGTTGTTGTTGTTGTTTAGTCGTTTAGTCGTGTCCGACTCTTCGTGACCCCCTGGACCAGAGCACGCCAGGCACTCCTGTCTTCCACTGCCTCCCGCAGTTTGGTCAAACTCATGTTTGTAGCTTTGAGAACACTGTCCAACCATCTCATCCTCTGTCGTCCCCTTCTCCTTGTGCCCTCCATCTTTCCCAACATCAGGGTCTTTTCCAGGGAGTCTTCTCTTCTCATGAGGTGACCAAAGTCTTGGAGCTTCAGCTTCAGGATCTGTCCTTCCAGTGAGCACTCAGGGCTGATTTCCTTCAGAATGGATACATTTGATCTTGCAGTCGATGGGACTCTCAAGAGTCTCCTCCAGCACCATAATTCAAAAGCATCAATTCTTCGGCAGTCAGCCTTCTTTATGGTCCATCTCTCACTTCCACACATCACTGCTGGGGAAACCATAGCTTTAACTATACGGACCTTTGTTGGCAAGGTGATGTCTCTACTTTTTAAGATGCTGTCTGGGTTTATCATTGCTTTTCTCCCAAGAAGCAGGCGTCTTTTAATTTCGTGACGGCTGTCACCATCTGCAGTGATCATGGAGCCCAAGAAAGTAAAATCTCTCACTGCCTCCATTTCTTCCCCTTTTATTTGCCAGGAGGTGATGGGCCCAGTGGCCATGATCTTCGTTTTTTTGATGTTGAGCTTCAGACCATATTTTGCACTCTCCTCTTTCACCCTCATTAAAAGGTTCTTTAATTCCTCCTCACTTTCTGCCATCAAGGTTGTGTCATCTGCATTTCTGAGGTTGTTGATATTTCTTGGTTTCCCCATTAACAGTGCATTTTTGCCCCCAGACCTGCTGACCCGTCCTGCTCCCTGCCTCAGTTTAAGGACGATGTCGTCACAACCGCCAGAGAAGCCCAAAGCCTTGGACACCTATGAAACCCTGAAGCTAGAGCGGGTGAAAGACAAGGTTTTGCACGTGGAGCTCAACCGGCCAGAGAAAAGGAATGCCATGAATGCTGCTTTCTGGAGGTAACAGGGAACTAATGGAAAAGATCGCAGGAGGGGGCACCTGTTTTCAGTATGCAACGATCTGAGCATTTTGAAGATGGTAGATAAGACGCCAGCTACCTGCTTTTTAAGAGGCTTAGTAAGGGCAGAAGACCCAGCACCATTGCAGCTTCTCATTGGCCCAGTACTTGCAGCCTAACACAGCAAGGGGCATTCATTCAGCCATTGGATAAGAAACTAAGACATGTGACCTTCGATCATTTTCATCAGCAAGTGTTTTGTTTTGTTTGCTTGTTTGTTTCCCCCCCATCCCCAACCCCAACACAGCTTTAGAGCAATCTAAGAGGGACGTGGGTGGCGCTGTGGGTTAAACCACAGAGCCTAGGGCTCGCTGATCAGAAGGTCAGCGGTTCGAATCCCGAGCTCCCGTTGCTCGGTCCCTGCTCCTGCCAACCTAGCAGTTCGAAAGCACGTCAAAGTGCAAGTAGATAAATAGGTACTGCTCCGGCGGGAAGATAAACGGCGTTTCCGTGCGCTGCTCTGGTTCGCCAGAAGCGGCTTAGTCCTGCTGGCCACATGACCCGGAAGCTGTACGCCGGCTCCCTCGGCCAATAAAGTGAGATGAGCGCCGCAACCCCAGAGTCGGCCACAACTGGACCTCATGGTCAGGGGTCCCTTTACCTTTACCTTTAAGCAACGAGAACTTGGATTTGTCAGCAGCAAAAATCTTTTCAGTTTTACAACCGGGCTGAATTCATGCCAGTTTTTAAAGACTGGGTGTGTAGGCTTGCGAGCATGGAAACAAATTGTCTGGACAATGGGGGCTGGTGGGGAGGGGCTCAGAATTTCTTTTATGGATAAGATGAAATGTCCCACCTCCTTAGCTCTCTTGTCTCCAGGAAAGGAAGTGCCCAAGCTATAAGTATTCTGAAAATTTTTATTTTGGAAATTTTATTTACAACATAACATAAACCCCGCCCCCCCCAGTACAGAAATACAGTGAACATAACATACAACAATACAAACAACCAAATAAAAGACTTCCTTTATCCTGTATCTGGCCTCCTTATTTTCTTATTGTAAGAAAAATATTAATAATTATTCATAAAGGAAACAGTGATAGGTATTCTGTTGATGACCCCCCCTCCCTGGAAGCTGGTCCTTTGCACAACATCAGAAGATACACTGGAGATTGCAGGGGAGGAAAAAGCCACAGAATAAACTCAGTGGGTGGCGTTGCTGATGGCTGCTTATGCTGCCCCAGCGTAGGGCTAGCAGAAAATGAATGTGCGATTGTACTCCCTTCTCTAAAGTCGAAGCCCAGCACACAGTCGTATGCGCTGTCGCCTCCATGCAGCGCCACATGAGATTGCTTAGAAGACTTGTTAGGCAAGACATGCATCAACCTGTTTCAGTCAAGTGGCTTCCTCCCACTGGTAGAAGGTGTTCTCCAGGTGGCAGGAGGTGTTCCCAAACTCACCCTCTTTCTCTCTCTCTCTCTCTCTCTCTCTCTCTCTCTCTCTCCCTACCCTCTTGTCCTAGGGAGATGGTGGAGTGCTTCAACAAGATTGCTCAGGACTCCGAATGCCATGTGGTGGTGGTATCTGGCGCCGGGAAAATGTTCACCTCAGGTAGGTGAGGAGAGATACTGAGGACTAGAAAGATGTTTCTCCTGCTTTAGGGTAGAAAGTTCCTGGGCTGCTGTAGAGGCTGGCTCCTGGGGAAAAAATTAACTCTTCTTAAAGTGGGGCACCCCTGGCCACTGGTCCCATCACCTCCTGGCAAATAGAAGGGGAAGAAATGGAGGCAGTGAGAGATTTTACTTTCTTGGGCTCCATGGTCACTGCAGGTGGTGACAGCAGCCACGAAATTAAAAGACACCTGGTTCTTGGGAGGAAAGCAACGACAAACCTAGAGAGCATCTTAAAAAGCAGAGACATCACCTTGCCAGCGAAGGCCCGTATAGTTAAAGCTATGGTTTTCCCAGTAGTGATGTATGGAAGTGAGAGCCGGACCATAAAGAAGGCTGATCGCCGAAGAATTGATGCTTTTGAATTCTGGTGCTGGAGGAGACTCTTGAGAGTCCCATGGACTGCAAGAAGATCAAACCTCTCCATTCTGAAGGAAATCAGCCCTCAGTGCTCACTGGAAGGACAGATCCTTTGGCCACTGCATGAGAAGAGAAGACTCCCTGGAAAAGACCCTGGTGCTGGGAAAGATTGAGGGCACAAGGAGAAGGGGATGACAGAGGATGAGATGGTTAGACAGTGTTCTTGAAGCTACAAACATGAGTCTGACCAAACTGCGGGAGGCAGTGGAAGACAGGAGTGCCTGGCGTGCTCTGGTCCAGGGGGTCACGAAGAGTCGGACACGACTAAACGACTAAACAACAACAAAGTGGGGCAGGGAACCTTTTCTCTCCGGAGGGCCTCATTCCCTTCCAGGTAACATTCTCAGGGCGACATGTCAGTGGTCAGTGGAGGCAGAGGGGAAAATGGGCTGGAGGGCAATTGCTGCAAACACTCACACTCCCCTCTCCATCCTGACACACAAAAGGCATTGTCGGAGTGCAAGGATCCGTTCTAGCCTGGCAAAAGCGCTTGAGCTGTAAAGTGTGTTCTTTTGTTTGTCCAGAGTCTGTTGTGCCTCATGTGTGTGAAAGAGGTGTTAAGAAACACAAAAACAGTTTTTCTGACTGTTATGGGGAGCATTAAAACTGCACATGCACAAGTGTCTGTTGTGCAGCTCTTTTGCACAACACAGAACGTGGAGGTCTTTGGAACAAAACGTTGGGTGCCTACAGACTGCCGCAATTATAGGAATTCATGCGTATACTGTAACTTTAGCGTTGTGAATTTAAAGGAGTCCATCACCCTAGCGCAACAAATCCACTTTTAAAAAAGAATACTTTTTGCCGTTTGGAAAGTGGCCAGGAAATGTGTTGAAAAGTATGGGACATACTTTCAAAGTGTTGGTGCTGACCTTTAAAGCCCTAAAGGGCCTTGGCCCAGTATCCCTGAAGGAGCGTCTCCACCCCCATCATTCAGCCTGGACACTGAGATCCAGCACCGAGGGCCTTCTGGCGGTTCCCTCATTGTGAGAAGTGAGGTTACAGGGAACCAGACAGAGGGCCTTCTCGGTAGTGGTGCCCACCCTTTGGAACGACCTACCTTCAGATGTGAAGGAAATAAGCAGCTATCTTCTCTTTAAAAGACATCTGAAGGCAGCCCTGTTCAGGGAAGTTTTTAATATGTAATGCTGTATTGTTTTTAACACTCGATTGGAAGCCGCCCAGAGTGGCTGGGGAAACTCATCCAGATGGGTGGGGTATAAAAAAATAAATTATTATTATTATTATTATTATTATTATTATTATTTATTACAAAAGACTGATTAATGGGTAAACATTAATGTGGCGCTGTGGGTAAAACCTCAGTGCCTAGGACTTGCTGATCGTATGGTCGGCGGTTCGAATCCCCGCGGCAGGGTGAGCTCCCGTCGTTCGGTCCCAGCTCCTGCCCACCTAGCAGTTCGAAAGCACTCTTAAGTGCAAGTAGATAAAGAGGTACCGCTTTATAGCGGGAAGGTAAATGGCGTTTCCTTGTGCTGCGCTGGTGCTGGCTCGCCAGCTGCAGCTTCGTCACGCTGGCCACGTGACCCGGAAGTGTCTTCAGACGGCGCCGGCTCACGGCCTCTAGAGCGAGATGAGCACGCAACCCTAGAGTTGGACACGATTGGCCCGTACAGGCAGGGGTACCTTTACCATGTAAGCAAGCGAGGATGGGTGCTTATTGTCTCATAAGCTGTCCCATATACAAAAGGATGCTCAGTAAAGCTTGGGCAGCCTAACCACTGTGTGAGCTTTGTGCAAGCAAATCAGGATAAACAAACAGGTTTTCTGAAGAAGCTGGGAAGTTTCTTTTGAGCAAAGCAGCGGCACAGAATTGAGACGGGGTGTCACTTATTTGGGAGTAACGTGAGCCATCCTGGTTCTCCCATGCTCTCGCCCGGCAGGTATTGACTTGATGGAGATGGGCAGCACGTTCCTGATGATACCAGGAGACGACACAGCCCGGAAGGCTTGGAACATCCGCCAGAAGATCCGGGAGTATCAAGAAACCTTCACGGTTTTGGAGAAGGTGAGTGGGCTGATCCTGCAGTTTGCCCCACCCTTGGATGAGAAACCATCTCCATCCACGGCTAACTGTTCCTTTGTCTTTTAGTGCCCTAAGCCCGTAATTGTTGCCGTCCACGGGGGCTGCATTGGAGGAGGTGAGTCTGCAACGCTTGCGTCATAAATAACCTGAAACAACCCCCCCCTCTTCCCCGCTTCCACCATTCCCCCTCACAACTGCAGTAGTTTTGTGGATGTTGCAAGTTGCAACAGGTAACCGTGAGCCAAATCTGGCATTTCAGCAGCGGCTTTTATTTCTTTTTCTTTCTTATGTATTTTGATCTTGGTTTTTTTCCCCTTTTTTTTCATTAGTTTTTATTAAATACAGTGGTACCTCGGGTTACATACGCTTCAGGTTACAGACTCCGCTAACCCAGAAATAGTGCTTCAGGTTAAAGAACTTTGCTTCAGGATGAGAACAGAAATCGCGCAGCAGCTGCGGGAGGTCCCATTAGCTAAAGTGGTGCTTCAGGTTAAGAACAGTTTCAGGTTAAGTACAGATCTCCGGAACGAATTAAGTACTTAACCCGAGGTACCACTATATTACAAGAAAAGAAAAAGGAAAAAGGAATAGAAACAAAAATCAACACATAACACTGTACACAGTTTGACAGTTCAGATTTGAATACACTGCTGTACCTATGACTACACCTTTTTAAACAATATTTCCCCACCTCTCTCTCCTCCCCCTACTTCCCACCACTATCCGTCTTATCGCTTAAATATTCATTCCAGATCTCTTCATATTCATCCATTCTTAATTTGCTTCGACATGCAATTCGTTCGTATGTAGCTAATCTGTCCATATTATCAATCCGTGTGCTCAATGGAATCTTTTTGCAGCTCTTCCAATTCATCAAGACAAGTTTTTTTGCTTCTAATATGTGTCTTTTAAACTCCCTCAGCTATCCCAACTGCAGGGGGCAGTGTTGTAACGTTTATTATTTTTAAATATAAATATATTTTTAAAAACCATTCCGAAAAGCACTTGATCCACACTTCAGCTACATAATCAACTTTCCTTTCTCTTAAATGGGTGCAATCTGAAGGCACCCGAGGATGTCACACAGCTGAAGCGAATCAGGTCCGCACCTGGTTGCAGGTTCCCAGACATATTAAATATATAACCTTTAAAACATATAACGCAGGCTTTCCTGGACTCTCAGCCCTATTTTTTAAATTTCTTTTGGTGCACATGTTCCTTGCTCAGTTATACATAAATAGTTTTCCTCGGTTTTTACGAAGTTCTGCTGAGTATTATTGCAGCACACTTATATACTGGTATTTAACGAAACATGTATACTGCTTGACTGTAATGAAAAAAAACCACACCAAGTGGTTTGCATAGCGTATCACGTTATCAGTACGTTGCTGACTTTTTCTAATACAGTGGTACCTCGGGTTACATACGTTTCAGGTTACAGACGCTTCAGGTTACAGACTTCGCTAACCCAGAAATAGTACCTCGGGTTAAGAACTTTGCTTCAGGGTGAGAACAGAAATCGTGCTCCGGCGGCGCGGCAGCAGCAGGAGGCCCCATTAGCTAAAGTGGTGCTTCAGGTTAAGAACAGTTTCAGGTTAAAAACAGACCTCCGAAACGAATTAAGTTCTTAACCCAAGGTACCACTGTACTTTAACTATATATTTGTGCTTTTATCTACTGTTTTTATCTTGTGAACCGCCCTGAGATCTTTGGATGAAGGGCAGTAAATAAATCCAATAAAAATTAAAATAAAATTTTCTTTTTTGCATTCAGCATGCTTTATGTGAACCATTTAGATTCGCTGCCGTATTAATCAGCATGTAAATTATACAGTGGTACCTCTGGATGCAAATGGGATCCGTTCCAGAGCCCTTTTCGCATCCTGAAGCGAACGTAAGATGCGACTGCGAGGTCGCATTTCGCTGCTTCCGCGCATGCGCGTGACGTCATTTTGAGCGCATGTGCGAGTGGCAAAACCTGGAAGTAATGCGCTCCGTTACTTCCGGGTCACCGCGGAGTGCAACCCGAAAATGCTTATCTTGATGCATATTCATCTTCTGGCCCTAGATCTGGAAACGTGCTGAATGTTCAGCCGCTGAGCATCCTTCTATTGGGACGTGAACAGCATTGTTTATCTGTTCTTGTTCCCTCTGCAGGTATGAATCTCATCTCCGCCTGCGATATCCGCTACTGTACTCAAGATGCCTGGTTCCAGGTTAAGGTGTGTTGTGAGAGCTCCTATCACCTTTCTTCCCAGGGGAACCTACCTGGCTTGGTAGTCTTGCTCCAAGCCCCTTAGGAACAGAGGAAGGTTCCTTTCAACAAGTCATACCCTTGGTCTGTCTAGCTCATTATTAACTACAGTGACTGGCAGTGGCAGAAGCTCTCCAGGACTCCAGACAAAGGACATTCAGGAAAATTCAGGAGAAACATAAGAAAATGTTCAGTGCATAGTTACATACCCTCCAACATTTCTCTGATGAAAAGAGGGACATCCTATTGCGTGGCAATCCGTTCCCCCCTTGGAAAATAAAGACACAGGACACAGTATTTAAGGTTAATGGGCGGAAAAGGCCACAACTTTATTGATTGCAGGAATTGAGCGGTATTGGCTTAGGCATTGGTCCTATCGACTAACTGGCTTCAGCCTGATTGCATGAAGGCCGGCAAGGGTTAACCACCAGTCGGGGGAGTCCTGCTGATGTACATCAACTAGGACCTCCCCCGGGGTCACCACTCGGGGGCGTGCCTTAGGCCCACACCTCCGTAGGCTTCGGACAGGGCAACGCTCCCCGGAATCCTTTGCCGGACTACCCTTTGCTTTGGGGGAAGGTGATGGCGCTTCCTTTCCCCCCTCTCATTCCTCCCTCCCCCCATCCAGAGCAGCTGGAACAAAGCAGAGAGGGAGGTCCTCAGTCCTGCCGGCCCTAAATAGCCCGGGCCACGCCTCCCTGGCCAGCCGATTGGCTGGACAGGGAGATGACGCGCCCGAGGATTCCCTCATTCTTGAGGGGACTGTGAGTCAGCCCCCGCATGCGTGGGGAGGTGGTGAGCCCGCAACCCCACCTCCTCTCCAGCTTGGAAGTGGCGTTCCATAACAACAGCAGCACTAATAATAATTTTATTATTTATACCCCATCCCCCTGACTTGGTTGCCCCAGCTACTCTGGGCGGCTTCCAACATATCTAGAAGCCTAATAAAAACATTTAAAAACCTGAAGAAGGGCTGCATTTTGATGGGTCAAGGATCATATAACTCCATGCCCTCCAACATTTCTCCAATGAAAATAGGGATGTCCTCCAGAAAAGTGGGACATTTTGGGATCAAATCAGAAACCGGGACGGCTTCTGTAAATCCGGGACTGTCCCTGGAAAATAGGGGAACTTGGAGGGTCTGAACGGTTGCCTTCAGTTGTCTTCTGAAGGTTTGCATAGTTACTTGTCTTGGGGGGGGTCACATAACTCCAGATCCTTTGCAACATTTCTCCAATAAAACCAGGGACATCTTGCCATACCCTCCCAACATTTCTTGGGTGAAAATAGGGACGTCTTAAGGAAAAGCAGGGGACGCGGGTGGCGCTGTGGGTTAAACCACAGAGCCTAGGACTTGCCGATAAGAAGGTCGGCGGTTCGAATCCCCACCATGGGGTGAGCTCCTGTTGCTCAGTCCCTGCTCCTGCCAACCTAGCAGTTCAAAAGCACGTCAAAGTGCAAGTAGATAAATAGGTACCGCTCTGGTGGGAAGGTAAACGGCGTTTCCGTGCGCTGCTCTGGTTCGCCAGAAGCAGCTTAGTCATGCTGGCCACATGACCCAGAAGCTGTACGCCAGCTCCCTCGGCCAGTAAAGCGAGATGAGCGCCACAACCCCAGAGTCGGTCACGACTGGGCCTAATGGTCAGGGGTCCCTTTACCTTTTTTAAAGGTAAAGCAGGACATTCCAGGAGCAAATCAGAAACCGGGATGGCTTTTGTAAATTCAGGACTGTCTTCGGAATGCAAGAACACTTGGAGAGTATGTAGGTTTTTTGTTTTGTTTTGTTTTTTTGCAACTTAAATATATGTTTATTAAATATTTCTTAGTGTACAGTTGGAGAGTCTGTAATTAAACTATGGAACTCGTTCCTGCAGAAAGCAATTATGGCTGCCGTATTGGATGGCTTTTAAAAGAATACGGTTACCAGCCACGATTTTCTCTGCTCTGTCTCTGTGGCCGGAGGCAGGAATGCTTCTGAATACCAGTTGCTGGAAACCGCAGGCGGAGAGAGGTCTCCGCTGCTTGTGTCCTGCTTGCAGGTTACATCATAATAATAATAATAATAATAATAATAATAATAATAATAATTTATTATTTATTATTTATTATTTATACCCAGCCCATCTGACTGGGTCTCCCCAGCCGCTCTGGGCGGCTTCCAACCAAATATCAAAAACAATACAGCGTCAGACATTAAAAACTTCCCTAAACAGGTGTCTTTTAAAAGTAAAATAGTTGTTTATTGGCTAGATAGATAGATAGATAGATAGATAAATTTATTGTCATTGTCCGTATATACACAGTATACACAACAACGAAAATCAAACACCCACCCAAAGACCGGGTTCACATACACATTTGCACGTATCTCCAACACTCTCATCCTATTCAGACATAATCTATAAAAACATATCATACTCCAGAATGTAACATAACCTATTAAAGGCATAACATAACCTAAAAACCTGTCTCATTCCTTCCTACTCCCTGCTTGCTATTTCTTGCAACTGGCCCTGAGATCATTATTTAGTGCAATCAGAGCTCTTGGATAGAAACTATTCAGGAGGCGTGTGGTTCGTGTTTTCATTGTCCTATATCTTCTGCCCGAAGGCAACAGTTCAAAGAAGTTGTGAGCAGGATGGGTGGGATCTCTCAGGATATTGTGTGACTTCTTCAAAGTGCGAGACGTGAAGATCTCATCCAGGGTTGGTAGTTGGAGCCCAATAACATTCTGGGCAATTTTAATTATTCTCTGTAAAGCTTTTTTATCCGTTTCAGAGCTGCTCCCATACCACGATAATATACTATAGGTTAAGACACTCTCGATGGTACTGTGATAATAGGACAGAAGTAGGTGCTGAGATAGATTCAGTCCCCTGAGCATTCTCAGGAAATACAACCTCCCCTGCACCTTCCTCACAACCATATTAATATTTGCAGTCCATGAGAGGTCCTCAGAGATGTAAATGCCCAGGTATTTAAAACTACCAACCCTCTCCACCTCCTCGCCATTTATGTGCAATGGTAAAAATACACTTTTCTTTCTCCTAAAGTCAATTATGAGTTCTTTGGTTTTTTTGGTGTTAAGCATAAGATTGTTTTCTTTACACCATTGAATTAACCCCTGTACTTCTTTCCTATAAGCAGTCTCATTGTTCTCACTAATGAGCCCCACCACTGTTGTATCATCCGCAAATTTGATGATTGTGTTGGACTTATACAGTGGGGTGCAATCAAATGTGTACAGGGAATAGAGAAAGGGACTTAGCACACATCCCTGAGGGGCTCCTGTGCTTAATACTAGAGTAGAAGAATAGTAAGGGCCCATTCTCACTGTCTGCGGCCTATCAGTCAGGAAATTCCTTACCCACAGACAGATCTTCTGATGTATACCCAAATTGGTCATTTTAAGAAATAACCTGTCTGGCAGAATTGTATTGAAGGCAGAACTGTAGTCCACAAACAACAGCCTTGCGTAGGTTCCCTGTCGTTCTAGATGACTCAGTACAGTATGGACAGCGATGGAAGTAGCATCATCAGTAGATCTGTTTCTTCTGTATGCAAACTGGAACGGGTCTAGAGTGGATGGAAAACCAGCCTTAATATGATCTAGCACCAATCTCTCAAAACATTTCATAACGACAGATGTTAGGGCTATTGGTCTATAGTCATTGAGAGATACCACCACTGACTGCTTGGGGACTGGCACTATAATCGATGTCTTCAGGCAGGTAGGGACAGAACCCTGCAACAGGGATAGGTTAAAAATGTCCGTAAACACACCAGCTAACATCTGCTGACATCTGCTGGGACATCTGCTGGGAGGGCGTTCCACAGGGCGGGTGCCACCACCGAGAAGGCCCTCTGCCTGGTTTCCTGTAACCTCACTTCTCGCAACAAGGGAACCGCCAGAAGGCCCACAGTGCTGGATCTCAGTGTCTGGGCTGAACGATGGGGGTGGAGACGCTCCTTCAGGTATACAGGACATCTGGTTGGCCACCGTGAGAAGGGGATGCTGGTTCCATGGGCCAATGGCCTGATCATTTTACGTTCTTAACATGCTCTGCCAGGAAGGTGTCAAAGGATGGAACCTTCTGCGCTACCCCCCGAGCTACAGCCCTTCCCTTTATCTCGGTCCAAAGTGCTTTGACCTTTTCCTTCTGTGTCACGGGATGCCTGAACCCATCTCTCCTCCTTCCTCCAGGAAGTGGACGTCGGTTTGGCAGCCGACGTCGGCGTTCTGCAACGGCTACCTCATATCGTCGGAAATCGGAGGTCAGTGTTTGTTTCTCTTTCAACTTCCCTTCCTTCCCTCCCTCCCTCTTGTGGCTTGTAAGGGAGGTATTAGCATTGGTGACGTTTATACAGCGAGCCCTTTATATCGGTGTTAGAGATATTAATGAATAAAATTAGAAAAGATGAGACTATAAAAGGGATTGTGATGGGGGGGGGGAGTATAAAGTAAGAGCCTTTGCGGACAATTTGATCACCACTACTGAAAATCCTATAGAATATATCCCAAGAGCAATAGAATGTGTAAATGAATTTGGACACCTAACTGGCTTTAAGATAAAAAAACGAATCTATTAGTTAAAAATATGGGGAACCAAGAAAAAAGTGAGCTACAAAGAATCTCAGGGTTGGAGATAAAAAAAAAAGATGAAATATCTCAGCATATGGATGACAACAAAAAATATAGACCTATTCCGTCCCTTCTCCCGCTTTGCTGTGAAGCCAGCAGAGCAGTTGGACTTAACTGTCAGGGGTCCCTTTACCTTTACTATACCACCCTACAACAGAAAGACAAAATGGGAATGCAAAATACATAATAAAACCCTTGCTGTCCCATCCAACTGGAGAACGGTTTACAATACCACAAGAGTTGGTAGTTCAGCCGACAGTTCGGCTTTGCCCTGCAGGGAAAAATGCCCCACTTCCTTCTACATGAAGGAGAATTTTTCCTGACCTGCTGATTCTTTCCTCCTGCTCCCAGCCTGGTCAACGAGTTGGCTTTCACTGCCAGGAAGATGATGGCGCCTGAAGCCGAGAGCAGCGGCTTGGTCAGGTATGTGGCACATTCCCCCAGACAATCCGCCTATTCATAATTGTGTGGGGCTGATAACAGCACTTCCTCCTCGGCCCACAACCCTCTTTTGAGGGAGGCAGGTTCCCCTTTTCATTTCTTGGCCTCTGCCGAGCAAAGTCACGAGTCTGGAATTTGTTAGGGGAAGGGTTTGGGAGTGGGGATGCAAATGAGAGTGGCTAATGGCCCTAACGCCATGCAAAATCCCCTGCCCACATCTCAAAAAAGAAAAAAGATACTTATAGAGCCAGGAAAGATTCGGAACAAAGAACCACTTGAACGGGGTGAAACAGGAGGAAAAACTGAAGCGGGGTGGGTTGTTGTTGTTTAGTCGTTTAGTCGTGTCCGACTCTTCATGACCCCCTGGACCAGAGCACGCCAGGCACTCCTGTCTTCCACTGCCTCCCGCAGTTTGGTCAAGCTCATGTTGGTATCTTCGAGAACACTGTCCAAGCATCTCGTCCTCTGTCGTCCCCTTTTCCTTGGGCCCTCCATCTTTCCCAACATCAGGGTCTTTTCCAGGGAGTCTTCTCTTCTCATGAGGTGGCCAAAGTCTTGGAGCCTCAGCTTCAGGAACTGTCCTTCCAGTGAGCACTCAGGGCTGATTTCCTTCAGAATGGATCGGTTTGATCTTGCAGTCCATGGGACTCTCAAGAGTCTCCTCCAGCACCATAATTCAAAAGCATCAATTCTTTGGTGATCAGCCTTCTTTATGGTCTAGCTCTCACTTCCATACATCACTACCAGGAAAACAGTAGCTTTAACTATACAGACCTTTGTTGGCAAGGTGATGGGTTGGCAAGTGGGGTGGGTAGGGACCGTGTTTTCTTGTAGGCCGTCTTCTGCGTGTCTGGGGCAACGGCTGTGACTCTCGCCCCTCCAGGTAAGCAGGAGGTCTGGCCACAGTTGAAGATCACGTTTATTATGACGTTTATATTCCACCTTTTCCTCCAAGGTGGCACGCTTGGTTCTCCTTCCCCTCATTTAATCTCCACAACATCCTTGCGAGGTAGGTTTGGCTGGGAGGCAGCCACTGGCTCCACGGTCACCCAGTGTGAGCTTCATGAGCTGAGGATTTATCCAGGTGGGGCGCTGAGGGGTTTGGCCTGGGGAGAAGAAGTGTGCTAGGGGGTTTGTTAACTTCAGGCAGCTAAGCAAGAGCGCAGCAGAGAGGTGCAGGGCGACAAATCAAGAGCGTTAATTGCTTTATTCCGCTGTGATTTACAAGGCTGCTCTCTTACGTGATTTTAGGGACAGATCGGGCAAATTCACAGGAGACTCTTTTCAGTAACCATTATGCCTAAAAGCAGCCTTTCTCAGCCTGTGGGTCCCCAGATGTTGTTGAACTACAACTCCCATCACCCCTAGCTAGCAAGGCCAGAGCTCAGGGATGATGGGAGTTGTAGTCCAACAACATCTGGGGACCCACAGGTTGAGAACCGCTGCCTAAAAGGAACCTCGGAGGTTACTGACTACAAATACTTTCCAAGTGTGTTGAATATGTCTTATAAATAACGCCCCCCCTCGCCGAAAAGAGGTGTCTGTGAATTTCCCCTTTTAGAAGGACAACTTCATGTGTGTGTGTTTTCTGCTAACTCCCCCACCTTTGGCATAGAGAACTAAGTGAGATGATGCCCTCCTCCATCATTGCCCTGGGTTGGACTAGATGATCCCCTGGGTCCCTTCCAATTATTCTAATGTCAGGACCCCCCCCCCCTTTGCTTAATCACACCATCCTGCTTCCAGGATGAGCCAGTGTGGTGTAGTGGTTAAGAGCGGTGGACTCGTAATCTGGTGAACCGGGTTCGCTTCCCCGCTCCTCCACATGCAGCTGCTGGGTGACCTTGGGCCAGTCACACTTCTCTGAAGTCTCTCAGCCCCACTCACCTCACAGAGTGTTTGTTGTGGGGGAGGAAGGGAAAGGAGAATGTGAGCCGCTTTGAGACTCCTTAAAGGGAGTGAAAGGCGGGATATCAAATCCAAACTCTTCTTCTTCTTCTTCTTCTTCTTCTTCTTCTTCTTCTTCTTCTTCTTCTTCTTCTTCTTCCCTCCCCTGCTCAGCCGTGTCTTCCAAGACAAGGAGACCATGATGCAAAGCGCTTTCGACTTGGCCAGTGAGATTGCCAGCAAGAGTCCGGTTGCTGTGCAGGGAACCAAAGTCAACCTGGTCTACTCCAGGGACCACCCTGTGTCTGATGGCCTGAAGTATATGGTGAGTGTCGTGGGGCACAGGGGCTTTGCAGAGTAGGGGGTCTCGGGTTTGCCGCCCGGACCCTCCAAGAAACAGAGCAGAGATTTCAAAGGCTTTTGGCTGCAGCCACTGCCAAGCCAGAGGCTAAGAGTGGCCCTCTAGTCCTTCCTACCTGGCCCTCAGGACTCTTTCCCGGGCTGCACCCCTCACCAGCCTTTCTTCACACCTCCCTTGCCTCTTTTTGCCAGGCTGGAATATGTCCTCCAAGTCTGACAGCACCGTATTTTTTGCTCCGTAAGACGCACTTTTTCCCTCCTAAAAAGTAAGGGGAAATGTGTGTGCGTCTTATGGAGCGAATGCAGGGGGGAGGCAGGCAGGAAAAGCCCCAAGAGCCGCACACAAGCTCCGCGCGGCTCTTGCGGGCTTTTCCCCAGGAGGGAGAAGGGACTGATGCGGCCAGTCAGTCCCTTCTCCCTCCTCGTAGAAAAGCCCGCAGGAGCCGTGCGCTCCTTAAAGGGTTCGCGGCTCCTGTGGGCTTTTGCAGGAGGTGGGAGTATTGCCATAGCTACGTGCAGCCCCTCCGGCCGGGAGAGGCTGTGCATGGCTATGGCAGAAGCCAAGACAGCGAGCGGGATGGATCCCGCTCGCTGTCTTGGCTTCTTTGCTCTTTGGGGCTGGGGGGCGGGAACCCGTGCTTCCCCCGGCAGCCTCAGAAGCTCTGAGAGAAGCGCAGCCTGTCTGCTGCTCTTTGGGGCTGGGGGGGAATTTTTTTTTCTTGATTTCCCCCTCTAAAAACTAGGTGCGCCTTATGGTCCGGTGCGCCTTATGGAGCGAAAAATACGGTACCTATTGTGTGGATGAAGCCTGGCTGGAGGACCGAGAGGGTTGTGCGCAGAAACTAGCCGACTATTAACAAAGCAAAATTTGCATGGGTTGCTCCTCCCACTTCTGCCTCTGGCCCCGCCCATCACCAGCATGCAGCCCCCGGAAGGTAATGCAGCAATACATTCCCCATCCCTGAGATAGACAGCACTTTGCAGGAAGGCCTAAACTGGCTCCGTGCGACTCATAAATGCATTTTGCCCTTTGTTCCCGTTTTGCAACAGGAACAAGGTGCAGCCGCCCTTGGTCTGTAGGATTTGGCACCAGCAGAAGCAAGCGTAGTGCAATAAAGCAATAAAGCGATTTGCACAACATGGTTGCCATGCGGCAGAAATCCAGGCTCTGACTTTTGCACTCAGACAGCTGTTCCTGCTGTGCCACGGAAAACCCCAACGTGCAACCGACTTTCAGGGATGTGTCCAGCCAAGTTCTGCTCAGATCAAGCCCAGCGAGCGAAGTGAATGGGCATGAGTTAATCTTGAATGCTAAGAGGGGTTGCTCTGAGCCACAACAACATTTCTAGTTAAAAGGTTTTCGGCAGGGACTGGGAAAAGTGAAGGCCCCTGCTTGGGGTGAGCAAGCAGGGAGTCACCAAGTGCTGCCCCACTGAAAAACAGATTTCCGACAAATGTGGAACGAGGGTTATGTGTCACCTGTAACAGTTCTTGAGCAGGGTCCATATACAGTGCTCTGCTCCCGAATGACTCCATTTTGGAATGTTTCGGCTCCCGAACGCTGAAAACCCGGAAGTTAAACGCTTCAGTTTTCGAACATTTTTCGGAGCCGAATGTCCAACGCGGCTTCCGCTTGAGTGCAGGAAGCTCCCGCAACCAATCAGAAGTCGCGCCTCGGTTGTCGAACATTTCAGAAGCCGAATGGGCTTCCGGAACGGATTACAGTGGTACCTCAGGTTACATACGCTTCAGGTTACAGACTCCGCTAACCCAGAAATAGTGCTTCAGGTTAAGAACTTTGCTTCAGGGTGAGAACAGAAATCGTGCTCCGGTGGTGCAGCAGCAGCAGGAGGCCCCATTAGCTAAAATGGTGCTTCAGGTTAAGAACAGTTTCAGGTTAAGAATGGACCTCCGGAACGAATTAAGTACTTAACCTGAGGTACCACTGTATGTTCGACAACCGAGGTTTGACTGTAACGTATGAATCTGAGATGTTTAGGTCTGAAGGAGGGGAAAGTATCACTTAGCAGAAGGCAGAATAACTGGATGTTAGCGGAGAGAAAATATTTTGAATAATTTTTTGTATATAACTGAAAAATGCAAATCAGAAGTCCCTTTGATCTCTCTCTTGTCTTTCTTTCTCTTTTCTGTTCCTCTCTTCCATTTTTCTTCCTTTTTCTTCTCCCACCCCTTTCTTGGTGTCCTCTGCTCTAGGTTTTCATTGGAACTGCACACACCTGAAGGTGACAGGTGGCTGGCAAAGGGCCTTGGGTGAGAGGCTGGGAGGAGAATGGGAAGCTGCCAGCTAAGAGCTGGGAGGCTCCACACCTTTCTGTGTGACATAAGGGTTAAGGCCTGCCTTCGAAAGAGGACTCTGCCTTTTTCTTTCTTCCTCTGTTTTTAGTTAGATTTACTGTATTTTTCGCTCCATAAGACGCACCTAGTTTTTAGAAGGGGAATGCAAGGAAAAAAATATTCTTTAAAGGGAGCGCGGAAGAGAGACTGTCTGCATCCCAGGCTCTGCTCAGCGCTCCCTTTCACGAGCCGCGTGGAGCGTGTGTGCGGCGCTTGCAGGCTTCTCCCTCCTCAGGGGAAAAGCCCCCACATGCTCCACACGGCTAGTGAAAGGGAGTGCTGGTCTTGGGGGCTTTTCCGGGAGTTGGGGGAAGGGACTGAGGTGCTGCCCTCTGTCCCTTCCCCCACCTCCCACAAAAGCACGCAAGAGCCGCGCGCTCTTTAAAGGATGCGCGGCTCCTGCGGGCTTTTCTACGAGGAGGGAGAAGGGACTGACGCGGCCAGAAAGGCCCTTCTCCCTCCTGGGGAAAAGCCCGCAAGAGCCGCGCGGAGCGTGTGTGCGGTTCTTGGGGGCCTTTCCCGCCTGCCTCCCCCCTGCATTCGCTCCATAAGGCGCACACACATTTCCCCTTACTTTTTAGGAGGGGAAAAGTGCGTCTTATGGAGCGAAAAATACGGTAGTTTGTTTTAAGAGGTGCTCCCATGCATAAAGAACAAACAGCTAAGGCAGTTGCTCAGCCGTTTTCTGAGTCTGCTTTGTTTCTGCCCTGCAGGCTACCTGGAACATGAGCATGCTTCAGACAGAGGACATCTTGAAGTCCGCCCAAGGCATCATGGAGAAGAAGACAACCAGGCAGATAACCTACTCCAAGTTGTAGCTGCTCTGTGCTTGCAGCATAAGGCAGCAAGCCCCCACCAAGAGCAGTAAGGGTGGGCTGCTGTTTTGGCCGTGGGCGAGACTGGACTCCAGGACCCCCTGCGAGAGGAAGGGGGGCAGCAAGTGCCTTCAGATACCGGCTCAGCCATGAAGCTGAGTGACACGTAACGCCTTAGGAGGGGTAGAGAGGCCTTCCTTCTGAAAAATGGTGCTTTCCCCACCCAAAGGAAGGTTAGTGGTAGAACCGGAAATAAACATTTAAAACGCAATCAGCGCTCTGGGAGGAGAGGAGATTATTTCGGCGGAGAATAAACCCTGCTTCAGTTAACGCCGCAGCGAGGATGTTGGTTCTCGGCTCAGTTTGTTTGCTTATATTGGTGTAACGCTTTAATTCTGTTTGCAAATAAAAAGCTAGAAAAAAATCGGTAAACAAATAAGCTGGAAATATATTCATAAAAGTGTATGACAAAGTGAAGGTTGCCCTTCTCTTCTTTCTGCCTGAGTAAATGAGCTGAGAGTCAGGCTGACCTCTTCCTTTCCCTGAGATCCCACCGGTCTGTCTTCAAGGCCAGGTTGAAACTTGAACGTGGAATAATAATATACATCGAAATTCTGCTGTGCTGTCTCTCTGGTGGTTTGAAACAAAGCAGTTTGAGCACGCAGGTATTTATTTTGCAACCTCTCAACCTAACCCTGTTTTTGCATCTATGAGAACTAGAAATTTGGCGGCGTGCTCAGTCGGATGCTGAGTCGTGCACACCCTGTGCCAAATTCTGCACACCTATAGCCCTTGTGTACAGTGCCCCTGTGGGAATGCAGCCCTTGACAAAATGCATAGCGTTCCCCAGACCGCCTTACCCTGGTCCAGAATCAAAGAAGGCACCCAGACCTGCCCCAAAGTCTTCCCTTGCCCTCTTTGGTAGCTGTGAACGGGGAAGATGGAATTCTGGGAGAACGGGAAGCAGCGTTGCATGCTGGTCTTAAGAAAGCGGTTGTGGTTGTTGTTGTTTAGTCGTGTCTGACTCTTTGTGACCCCCTGGACCAGAGCATGCCAGGCACTCCTGTCTTCCACTGCCTCCTGCAGTTTGGTCAAACTCATGCTGGTAGCTTCGAGAACACTGTCCCACCATCTCGTCCTCTGTCGTCCCCTTCTCCTTCTGCCCTCCACTTTTCCAGGGAGTCTTCTCTTCTCCTGAGGTGGCCAAAGTCTTGGAGCCTCAGCTTCAGGATCTGTCCTTCCAGTGAGCACTCGGGGCTGATTTCCTTCAGAATGGAGAGGTTTGATCTTCTTGCAGTCCATGGGACTCTCAGTTCATTTCAAATTTGGGATTTAGGACCTTTTGTGTGCCAGAGAAATCCAGCAAGTGGCAAGGAGCCTTTGATTGCTGGATGCAATCTCCCATCACCCTTGGCTATTGGGGGCTGGGGTTGAAGGGAATTGGAGTCCAATAATACCCAGAGAGACACTGGCTCTCTTCCCCTCACTCCTTAATCAAGTGGTTCTCAAAGGGTGTGAGAGGCGGGAAGATTCAAGGACAATCAAAGAAACATTTAAACATTCAGGGTAGTATACAGCAACCCCCGATTTGTGTGCGATGCCCCCTTTTCCAGTCACTTCTGGGTCGTGCGTCAATTTGACGTGCGTCAATGGGTTGTTGCCCTTGGGATCAGAATTATTTTTTCTGTTTGTGGAACGTGGATCGGTATCTTCAGAATGAGAGCAAGAGCTATTCTCCACGACTTATTGCTGTGAACAGGAATTTTCAGCTGACAAATATGGACGTCGGTTTTCAACTGACAAAATGTGGAATATCAGAAAAAGAGATAGGCTTCTTTGGGCCGATGAGGAGATGGGAGTTTGCTTGTCTCAAATTAGACCTAATATAGATGAGGTTACCCAGCACAAAGCAAGCCCACACCTCTCGCTGAGTTTGTATGCATACTAGGTACATAGATAAGAGGCTCGTTTATCCTTATATTTTGGGAATGATTCCTATTCTTATGTACCGTATTTTTTGCCCTATAGGACACACTTTTTCCCCTCCAAAAATGAAGGGGAAATATGTGTGTGTCCTATGGGGCGAATGCAGGCTTTCGCTGAAGCCTGGAGAGTGAGAGGCATCGGTGCGCACCGACACCTCTCGCTCTCCAGGCTCCAGGAAGCTATCTGCAAGCCTTGCGCACCCAGGGGGAGTTCCCCCGGGCACGCAAGGCTTGCGGGCAGCAGCCTGCAGCGCGGAGCACGGGGCGCCCTCCGGAGGACGCCCCGTGCTTCGCGCAGGTGTCTGCCGCCCGGCGCGTGGGGCGCCCTGAAGCAGAGCGCCCCTCACGCCGGGCAGACATCGGCCAGCCCCACAAGCTCAGGGGACAACGGGGAGGCGCAACGCCGCCATCCCACTGTTCCCCGACCTGGTTTTGGGGGGGAAATAATTTTTTCCTTTATTTCCCCCCCCCCAAAAAGTAGGTGCATCCTATGGGACGGAGCGTCCTATAGAACGAAAAATACGGTAGCTGCGTTGTTTTATACTTTCCCGGTGTCCCGTGATCATATTATAAAGCAGTCATGTTCTGTGTTACAAATCAAGCACAGCAAGGAGCTGTTTCTTGTTTTCCAATGTATTTCTTGCCAATAAAAAAATCCAGTGTGGTGCGAGCCAATTTTTATTCTGAAAGTATGGCTCAGAAAGAAAAGTCTTGCGAGCCACTGCCTTAACCAGTTTCCCCCTTGCTGGTTCTTGTACAAGGTTCAGTCATGGGAATTTCGAACTTCAAGGTTGAATCTCAAAGCATCTGTAACCTTGAAAAGCTACTGCTGTTCAGAGTGGACGATAGTGGGCTAGGCCAAACCAATGGCCTGACTCTGCAACAGCTTCCATGGCATTTTCGAGGTTCTGAACCATCTCTCCAGGAGTCCAGGAAACGGGTCTTTGAATAGAACTGAGACCTAAAATAATAGGGAGGGCCATCTCAAAATTCATTGTTCGTCTGCCAGTCCTGCTCCCGGAACCGGGACGGTTGTATCCCCACAATCTTGCAATCTCTGTACCCATCACTGACAGGCTAGCGCCTGAACCTTCAAAAATAACCCTCGATCATGGATTTTAGAGGTTCTGTTCCGCTGGCGCCGCACCCCTTGGCCTCTGGCAGGTTGAAATCAGCGTTTGTGGGTGGCTGATAACTGAGGATTAGCAAACAAGCAATAAAGGCTAAAGGTTAGTTCAAGGGGAAGGTCTATATAGCTCAACGGAAGAGCATATAGAATAGATCCCAAGTTCAAACCCTGACTAAATCTCTTGGCAGGACTGGGGGAAAAACCCTGGAGAATTGGAGCCAGTCAGTGTAGGGAATAAACTGAACATTTTTCTCTCATCATAGAAGGTTGGCAGTTCGAATCCCCGCAACGGGGTGAGCTCCCATTGTTCGGTCCCTGCTCCTGCCAACCTAGCAGTTTGAAAGCACGTCAAAGTGCAAGTAGATAAATAGGTACCGCTCCGGCGGGAAGGAAAACGGCGTTTCCGTGCACTGCTCTGGTTCACCAGAAGCGGCTTAGTCATGCTGGCCACATGACCCGGAAGCTGTACTCCAGCTCCCTCGGCCAATAAAGCGAGATGAGCGCCGCAACCCCAGAGTCGTCCGCGACTGGACCTAATGGTTAGGGGTCCCTTTAACCTTTGTGTGTGTGTGTGTGTGTGTGTGCTGCTCATCTGGCTGGGTTTCCCCAGCTACTCTGGGCGGCTTCCAGCAATCAAATTAACCCCTCAAACACAGTCATCTTGCCCTTTGCCTCGGGCGGCAAAAAGTCTTCGGTCGGCCTTGGCTTACATCTGTTTGAGTGGGCTGGCAACCCGGGAGCCGCCTCTTGGGTGCTCGGGCGCCCATCCCGTTGTTCCGTCTTCCAGCTGGCTGCCGCAGTCCAGAGTCCAACCGGTGGGGCGTTGCCTCCATTTATGAGGCTCATCTGTGCCCCCTTCCCCAGTCTCTGGACCCAGCCCATCCTTCGCCTCTCCCAGTTGGTTTCTGCAAAGACCTGCCACTTCACCCAGTCTCACCCACCCTCCCTTTCCACAAGCAAGGCTCCGGGAATGTTTGCTGTCAATTCATTCCCCCTGCCCAGCCCAGCCACAGCAAACAGCGCACCCGCCTGTTAATGACCATTATTGGTTTCCCAGGGACAACAGTCTTGGGGGTTTATTGTAGCTGCTTCCTCCCAGGGTGTTCTTGCCAGCTCCCGATGCAGCCCGCTCCACAGGGAGGGCGTTTCAAAGATTTGCTAGCCAAGATAAAGAAAGGAGACAGGGGCAGAGGTCTCGGGTGAGGAGAATGTCAACAGCTGGGCTTGAAGCCAGCGCCCGAGTTGGGAAGGTACGATGCCGTCAAATTTCCTCAAAGCACCCTGATGCCACCTTTGTGCCACTTTAAAGAGCTGTGGCTCCCATATATATATATATATATATATATATATATATATATCCTGGGGGCTATAGTTTGATGATTGGTTAAGAGACTCCCCTCACAAAACTACAATTCCCAGACTTCCCTGGGAAGAGGGATTGGCTGTTAAGTCACCCTGGGAACTGTAGTTGCGTGAGAGGAATAAGGAATCCCCTAATTATTCTCAGCACCCATAACAAACTACAGCTCCCAGAATTACCCCCCCCAATTTTTTTATTCATTTTATAACACAACTAAACAGCACAAACAGAAAAACAAACAATTTCTTGTCTTATCCTTATTTTCCCCTAAACATCGTTAGGTGAGCTTCCCCAAGTCCCCCCATCTGATTTTCATTTTACCTCAACTTTAGCAGTTTACATATATCATAATTTCTAGCCGTTTTTTTTTATCCCGCTTACTTTTACCATAGAAATCTTTACATTTTATCACTTACAAATAACCCTATTTTAAAATACACTATCTTCTACTTCTAACCCTACAGCCTCCATCCACTTCCAGAGCTATTCTAAGATTTAAATATTAACATATTTTTTCAGATATTCTTTAAACGTCTTCCAATCTTCTTCCACCATCTCTTCTCTCTGGTCTCAGAGTCTCCCAGTCAGTTCGGCAAGTTCCATATAGTCTTATATAATTCGGGGAGGGGGGAGCCATATCAGTTTGAAGTGGCATCGTAGAGCTTTAAATGTTTTGGGTAACCCCAGCAAACAGATTCACTGCCGGCACTCAGGTGGCAAACCCCAAGCATTTTGGGGGGGGGGAGGTCGCGGGTGGCACAGAGCCTAGGACTTGCCGATCAGAAGGTCAGTGGTTCGAATCCCCGCGATGGGGTGAGCTCCCGTTGCTTGGTCCCAGCTCCTGCCAACCTAGCAGTTCGAAAGCACCTCAAAAGTGCAAGTAGATAAATAGGTACCGCTCCGGCGGGAAGGTAAACGGCGTTTCTGTGCGCTGCTCTGGTTTGCCAGAAGCGGCTTAGTCACGCTGGCCAAATGACCCTGAAGCTGTACGCCGGCTCCCTCGGCCAATAAAGTGAGATGAGCGCCGCAACCCCAGAGTCGGTCACGACTGGACCTAAGGGTCAGGGGTCCCTTTACCTTACTGTCCACCTGTGGATCTGTCCCCCTGCTCACATACCTTTGAAACTTTCCCTGCTGGGGTGATCACCCCAGTTTCACTCCTGCTTTGCATTTGTTTCATTCAAGCTGCTTCCGAGGTATTATTCAGTGGCGAGAGGTGAACTCTGCACATGGACAGAACCCGACCTTCCAACATCTTGAGTCCACATCTTGTGACGCACATCTTCCTGCCCGTGCTCCTACACAAGTCACAGAGACCCAAAGATGTGCTTTTTGGGTGGATGTTTGCACTGCCCCCAAAAATGCGTGTTTTAGGGCATTGCGTGAGATCACAGCCCAGAAAATGTGCTTTTTTTAAAGGGTGAGATCTCGGCGTGGAATTGCACAAGATCTCGACACCCCAAATGACTGCTGTGCTCTCATGAGAGAAAACAGGGTGTCCCGTTTTTTCCTGGACGCTTGGGGGATATGTAGGATGTGACGAGTTTGGGGGCTAAAATTACCCAAGCTCTAAAACACCCATGCCTGCCCTGGCACCTTTCTGACGTCCGAAACTGCCCTTGTGGGAATTTTATGAAGTGCCCTAACTCTCTGAGCTCCTGTGTCCCACTCACACGACCACAAACTTTTGAGGATAACTAGTATTGCGTATTCTTCAGAGCTGATTGGCTCTTAGCAAAGAGACACCGGCCAACAGCTCTCGTTCTTCTTGCCCCGAATCCAGTAGATCTCCTCTGCAGCTAGGTGAACCGTTTCCCCAGCCCCCTGCAAAATTAATTCCAGGTGAGCTGCTGCTATACAGATGTTTCACGGGTGAAACTGTTTTCCTGGCACGGAGGAAAGCAAAATGGGATGCTTGGCCTGTGAGATTTCTGCCTGTCGGGCTGTTAAAAGCATCAGAGCAGGCCAGGCGGATTGACAAATCTCTCTCGGCAGCACTAAACCCTGTTGACCACCTATTTCCTTGCTGCAACCACTAGGTAATCCAAAATAGAAGAAAACCCCCCGAATTTTCCATTGCGGAACAGCCAACGAGATTCCCCCTCCCCGACTGTGTCCTTGGAGAAAGTCTGGGCTGAGGATAAGACAGGTGAGCTCCTCACCTATTGAGATGGGTGGGTCCTGGCCAGACCTCCTGGCTGCTCCACCCCTTTGGAGCCAGGTGCTATAAAAGTATTCCGGGTGGCTCTGGGAGGTTTTCCTGCAGCCGGTCTTGATCCACATCTGAGCAGAAGTCAGACTGCGGCACCATGGCTTTCGTCCCAGCACCCGGTTACATGCCCACCTACAACCCGGTAAGCCTTCCGCCTCCATCTCTCCCTGCGCAATCTGTGCTCTTGTATTCTCTGCAAGAAAAGAATAAAATTTGCCGTCACTTAACCTGAGTCTTCCGTTTCCTTTTCCCCCCCAAAGACCTGCTCTGGGATTTTAAAAATTGCAGTTGTTCTGTTTAACTTATAGCTCATTCGCTCTTACCCAGTCAAATGGGCAGGGTGCAAATTAATAATAATAATAATAATAATAATAATAATAATAATAATAGTAATAATAATAATAATAATAATAATAATAATAATAATAGCCACCTTTTGCCCTGCTCTATCCAGGCACAGGTTCATGCTTTTATAGCTCTGTGTTTGAGCTCTCTCTCTCTCTCTTTTGGCCCAGAACTCGCCCCCAACCCCAACCCCCCCACCTCTTTAAAGTTGAAGAGCCACGAATAATAATTCATGTCTTCTGCGAATTGCAGTTGGCTCCAATTCACATTTAAAGAGCAGGTTATCGTGGGGAAAACTCCAGAGCAAAAGCGAGAGAGCGCTTGGATGCAGAACTTTAAAGCCTAGAGGAAAGAGTGGATCAGCCCTTGTTTGTTTATTTAAATCAAACAGAAGCATTTGGCAGAGAGGCCTCTAAGACGCCTTTAAATTTCATTTCAATCTGTATCACAAACAAGTTTTCCTACCTGAAGTTACTGTAGATTTGTATTCATAAGCAACCTTGCCCGACTCACACACATTCTCTCTCTGGAGAAGAATTTGCTACCGTTTTATCCAAGAGTTCTGTGCGTTTCTGAAGCTTGCGCTGCCTGGAGTTTGGTTCAAGCACTCCATCTGAGAACAAGCCCCTCCAAATCTCCCTGCTCCCCCAGTCTAAGAACTGCCAGGGCACCATGAACGAAAGCATGCGCAGTTCCTTTAGAAAGCACTCGCCGCAACTGGTGCCTGGGATTTTAGGCCATTGAACTGTCCTAGCAAATGGCTTTGACACCGGTGACCTGCTGTCTATTTTATCAAGGGCGTCAGAAGTCACGGCAATTGTGACACAGAACGCACTCCACAGACGTACCTGCATGTCCTCCCCACTCACCTGATTGTACTTTTATTAAAATTAGTAAAGGTAAAGGGACCCCTGACCGTTAGGTCCAGTCGCTGACGACTCTGGGGTTGCGGCGCTCATCTCGCTTTACTGACCGAGGGAGCCGGCGTACAGCTTCCAGGTCATGTGGCCAGCATGACTAAGCCGCTTCTGGCGAACCAGAATAGCACACGGAAACGCCGTCTACCTTCCCGCCGGAGCGGTACCTATTTATCTACTTGCACTGGTGTGCTTTTGAACTGCTAGGTTGGCAGGAGCAGGGACCGAGCAACAGGAGCTCACCCCGTCGCGGGGATTCGAACCACCGACCTTCTGATCGGCAAATCCTAGGCTCTGTGGTTTAACCCACAGCGCCACCCGCGTCCACACAATATAAATAATGCCAGGCCTCAATATAGTTTAAAAACGGCACAAGTCAAATGCAAAACGCTGGGTAATGCCCCTCTAGAAATCCTTCGGTTGCCACCTCTTCCACTCTTTCTGAGTTCCTGCTTCTCTGCCTATCTCCACTCCTTGCTTGCTTGCTCACTTATGGTAGGGGGGCAGGTGAGCAGATGGTAAGAACCAGGGGAAAGAAAAACAGGACAAGGACTGACCCCCCCCCCAAAGGAGTTCAAAGTCAGGAAGCCAACTTTGGCGCAGACCTCGGGATGTGCCAGTAAGGTTGACTCCCGACTCTGACCTGGGCAGCATCCCAGACTATGTTCCAGAATCTTTTGCAATGCACAGAGATTTCCCCCAGGAGAAAAGCTGATTTGTCAAGGAGAGGAAGAAAAGTCCTAAAAACCGGTCAATTTACTCAATGCAGCAAACTGAGCATTTTTCAAGGTCCTAAACGCGTTTCCGCGCGCTGCTCTGGTTTCACCAGAAGCGGCTTAGTCATGCTGGCCACATGACCTGGAAAACTGTCTGTGGACAAATGTCGGCTCCCTTGGCCAGTAAAGCGAGATGAGCGCCACAACCCCAGAGTCGTTCGCGACTGGACTTATCTGTCAGGGGTCCTTTACCTTTTTAACATAATAATAATAATACAGTGGTACCTTTAGATGCAAACAGGATCCGTTCCGGAGCCCCATTCACATCCTGAGTAGAACGTAACATGCGTCTGCGCATGCGCAGGTCACGTTTCGCCGCTTCCGCGCATGCGCGTGATGTCATTTTGAGTGTCTGCGCATGCGTGGGTGACGAAACCTGGAAATAACACGTTCCGTTAGTTCCGGGTCACGGTGGAGCGTAACCTGGAAACGCTCAACCAGAAGCATATTTAACCCGAGGTATGACTGTAATAATAATTTATTATTTATACCCCACCCATTATTTACACCCCACTCTGGGCAGCTTCCAACAAAATATTAAAATACAATAGTCCTTCAGATATTAAAAGCTTCCCTAAACAGGGCTGCCTTCAGAGGTCTTCTAAAAGTCTGCTAGTTGTTTTTTCCTTTGACATCTGGTGGGAGGGCGTTCCACAGGGCGGGTGCCACTACCAAGAAGGCCCTCTGCCTGGTTCGCTCCAGTGCTGCTTTTCCTGATGGAGACTTTGCCAGGTATATAATGCACCTGTTCCAATTTCCCTTTTAGCCAGGAATTCGAAGCGTTTGGTCAATTTTGTTTAATCAATGTGTTCTTCCTACACTAGCATAGTGTTTGAGCCCAGCTCCCTAATGCACGGCTAGGAGGGCCATTGGGTTAACACAACAAGGCCTATGCCTTCCTTCATATGGGGGTGGGGAGGGCGCTTCAATCAATGATGCCCATCCTGGATCCTGATCTCGCCAGTCCGACCCAGCTGGCGGAAATGTTCCCCTTCCTTGGTTTTTTCGTTTTAGTTCCGTGCGTGCAAAGATCTGATAAGGGTACGTGGCCATCCAGCCATCCACCCGACCTCTTCGTCAACGCACCTTTCCCAAGTTCAGATCCTGTGGATAAAAGCAGAACTCATTTGCGGCTTGGACCTCAGCCAGCCTGCTCCACCCTAAGCGAGTCCGTTTCATAGCTGGATGGCTTAATAATTAACACGGCGCTTTCTGCAGGTTCCCAACCGATCTTGCAAAGCAAAGGATGAGCTGGCAGCTCGGGCCATTCCAAGTTCTCGGTTTTCCAGTCTTAAGTACAATCCTCCACAATTTCTGAACCTGTTTTGAAATAAAAATAAAGAAAAGGTTATCGGGGAAAACACTCAGGACTTTTAGTACAGGGTTCCCCAGATAGGCACCTTTTTTGTCCTGATATACATAAGAACAGTAGAAGAGCCAGTGGCCCAATTCGCCCAGCACCCATCCAGATCCCTGTGGGAAACCCGCAAGCAGGATTCGAACGCAGGAGCCCTCTCTCCTCCTGTGGTTTTCAGAAACAGGCATTTAGAAGAATTACGGCCTCTTGACAGTGGAGGCAGAGAATAGCCACCAAATACATTTTTTGAAGGCTGGTTCAGGTGCATGAAAGGGATGCGGGTGGCTAGGACTTGCTGATCAGAAGGTTGGTGGTTCGAATCCCCGTGACGGGGTGAGCTCCCGTTGCTCGGTCCCTGCTCCTGCCAACCAAGCAGTTCGAAAGCACAAAGTGCAAGTAGATAAATAGGTACTGATCCGGCGGGAAGGTAAATGGCGTTTCCGTGCGCTGCTCTGGTTCGCCAGAAGCGGCTTAGTCATGCTGGCCACATGACCCGGAAGCTGTACGTCGGCTCCCTCGGCCAATAAAGCGAGATGAGCACCGCAACCCCAGAGTCGTCCACGACTGGACCTAATGTTCAGGGGTCCCTTTACCTTTACCTCAGATGCATGAACTTGGATCTCGGTATATTGTAGGGTTACCAGACGTCCCCGTTTTCCGGGGACAGTCCCCGGATTTGCAAATCTGTCCCCAGACAAATTCCGTCCCCGGAATGTCCCCGGATTTCATTAAACGTCCCCGGGAAACATGACACCCTGCTCTCTTGGAGTAATACGCAGATGGAGGGGTAGGAAGAGAAGAGATCGCAGGTGGGTGGCCGTTGCCCAGGCAAGACGAGCAGTTTCTCTGCTGGGCAAGGTGCAAAGCTCCTCTTTCGCACCCTGTGAAACTCTCAAAACAAAGGAGGAAGGGGGCAGGAGATTGGGGGAGGCTCGGGAGTCAGGGACGGGTGGCACGCAGTTGTCCAGGAGGGGCGCAAGGGGCACGGTTTCTCTGCTGGGCAAGGTGCAGAGGGGTGAAATGACTTCAATCCCCAACTGGAGTAGCGGCAGAGCTGGCGAGGAGCCGGGCAGCTGAGTGTGAGAGAGTGTGAACGAGAGCGTGTCCCTGATGGCCAATAATACAGAAGTCAAACTAGAACAGGGAAGCCTTATGTTCTTTTAAGTTGAGGCTGCTTAAATTGGAGTACCGTATTTTTCGCTCTATAGGATGCACCGGACCTTAGGAGGGGGAGAACAGGGGGAAAAAATCTCCTCCTCTCTGCTCAGCGCCCTTTCAGCGAAGTGGCAGGAGAAACGGAGCCCCTTCCATTTTTCCTCCCGCTTAGCTGAAGGGGCGCTGCGCAGAGAGGGAAAACTGTGCAGCGCCTCTCCAGTGAAGCGAAGCCTGGAGAGCAAGAGGGATCGGTGTGCACTGACCCCTCTCACGCTCCAGGCTTCAGGCGGCTATCCGCAAGCGAGAACTCCTGCTGCACTCCGAAGGCTTGCGGATAGCCGCCTGAAGCCTGGAGCCCCCGCAGCGCAGTGCGAACTGCCGCTGCGCTCTGGGGATTTCAGGCAGCCTTGCATCCACTCCCAGAGCTTGCGGGGCTGGGGGCGGGGGAAGCCTGAGCTCAGAACAGGTCGGGGAGCGGCGGTCCCTTCTCCCTCCTGGGGAAAAGCCTGCAAGAGCCGCGTGAAGCTTGTGTGAGGCTCTTGGGGGCTTTTCCTGCCTGCCTCCCCCCCTGCATTCGCTCCATAGGATGCACAGACTTTTCCCCTTAGTTTTTAAGAGGGAAAAAGTGTGTCCTATGGAGTGAAAAATACAGTACAATGGGGCCTCCTGCTGCTGCCGTGCTGCCGGAGCACAATTTCTGTTCTCATCCCTGAACAGGGCTGCCTCCTAAAAGTTGTGTACAGTGGTACCTCGGGTTACATACGCTTCAGGTTACAGACAGGTTAAGAACTCTGCTTCAGGATAAGAACAGAAATTGTGCTCCGGCAGCACGGCAGCAGCAGGAGGCCCCATTAGCTAAAGTGGTGCTTCAGGTTAAAGCACCACTTTAGCTAATGGGTTAGGGTTAGGGTTTAAGAGGGAAAAAGTGTGTCCTATGGAGTGAAAAATACAGTACAATGGGGCCTCCTGCTGCTGCCGTGCTGCCGGAGCACAATTTCTGTTCTCATCCCTGAACAGGGCTGCCTCCTAAAAGTTGTGTACAGTGGTACCTCGGGTTACATACGCTTCAGGTTACAGACAGGTTAAGAACTCTGCTTCAGGATAAGAACAGAAATTGTGCTCCGGCAGCACGGCAGCAGCAGGAGGCCCCATTAGCTAAAGTGGTGCTTCAGGTTAAGAACAGTTTCAGGTTAAGACTGGACCTCCAGAACAAATTAAGTTCTACCACTGTACTGGGAAAACCATAGCTTTAACTATACGGTCCTTTGTCAGCAAGGTGATGTCTCTGCATGTAATTTTTTTTTTTTTAAGTGTCCCAGGATTCATTGAAAAACATCTGGTAACCATATATATTGCATCTGTCACACCCCCCCAAACCTCTTGTCTTTCAGCCCCTCCCTCATACCCAGCCAGTCCCCGGTGGACTTCGCCCCGGCATGTCCATATATGTGGCAGGGATGGTGCCCCAACATACCAAGAGGTAAGGGGTCCTTTCTGGGTAGGAGGGGTGGCCACAGAACTAGGACTGACCACCTCGGACCAGCTTACCTGCGAGATCACCTGAGCTGTTCTATGCCCTCTCAACCGCTTTTGATCTGCAGAACCGGCATCCTTACAGGTGCCACAAAACACCCCTTTCCACATTCGTATGAAATATTTTAGTGTGGCATCACATGCACTTTGGAACTCCCCGCCTATTGACGCCTTCAGTTTACTCTTTTTTAGCAAATGCCCCAAACATCATTTTTTTTTTAAAAAAAAAGGCAAATTTATCCAGACATGTAGAATGTTGGACATGTGTTTAACCTGTTTTCAGCTTATCGTCGATTTTAATTGTTTTTCGAATGCTTATAAACTGCTCTTATTGAGAATTTTATTCTTTTATTATGTTTGGGAACTGCTTTGAGGTGGGGGTTTTTTTACACTCAAGTGGTATATACATTTTATAAAATATATATATATATTTTATTAAAAAAGTGTGATCATATATCCTCTCTCTTTAACTCTGCATATTCTGCAAAAGCCCACATCCTCTACCAAGAAACTTCCACATTAATGTAGTTTTGTGCAAACGTGGCAAAAAAGAGAGAGCAGATCTGATTATTCTTTTTATTCTCCTAGCCATAGGGCAAAACTAGAAGCTACGTCGTTGCTTCTTGGCTGCTATAAATCCTCATTTAGGCTCCAGTTTTGTACCCACTTAACTGGAAGGAAGCCCAACTGATCTCAGCAGAACTTTATTCTCCATGGACTATATTGATTGATTTCACGACATTCATATACTGTAACTCTTGACTGTTAATAATAATAATAATAATAATAATAATAATAATAATAATAATTTATTATTTATACCCCGCCCATCTGGCTGAGTTTCCCCAGCCACTCTGGGCGGCTTCCAATCAAGTGTTAAAAACAGTACAGCAGTAAATATTAAAAACTTCCCTTAACAGGGCTGCCTTCAGATGTCTTAAAAAGAAGATAGCTGCATATTTCCTTCACATCTGAAGGGAGGGCGTTCCACAGGGCGGGCGCCACTACCGAGAAGGCCCTCTGCCTGGTTCCCTGTAACCTCACTTCTCACAATGAGGGAACCGCCAGAAGGCCCTCGGTGCTGGATCTCAGTGTCCGGGCTGAATGATGGGGGTGGAGACACTCCTTCAGGTATACAGGACCAAGGCCGTTTAGGGTTTTAATAAAACCTCAAAGCAGTTTTCCGAAATGTGCACATTTTAGCTTCAGATACTTTAGCCTTAGAACTTGCTCCTTGCATGTTTTGAATCGTATTCCGAAGCAAGGACTAGTGTGGTGTAGTGGTTAAGAGCGGTAGTCTCCTAATCCGGGGAACCGGGTTCGCGTCTCCGCTCCTCCACATGCAGCTGCTGGGTGACCTTGGGCCAGTCACACTTCTTTGAAGTCTCTCAGCCCCACTCACCTCACAGAGTGATTGTTGTGGGGGAGGAAGGGAAAGGAGAATGTTAGCCGCTTTGAGACTCCTTAAAGGGAGTGAAAGGCGGGATATCAAATCCAAACTCTTCTTCTTCTTCTTCTAACTTGCTATATACATATATGAGCAATGAGGGCTAGTAACTTGCCTATTGTTATTTAAACGAAAGCCACCCTTTGAAGGATGCCAAATTCAGTGTGAATCAAGCCTTATGGGAAGTGGGGTGGAAAAGTGGGCAAAACAATATAACAGCAAACAGGTTGCCCTCTGACTACATTTTATTGTTTTCCCCTTTTCTTTCCATCCATGGTTTCCAGATTCAGCCTGAACTTTGTCTGTGGCATGAACGACGGGGCCGACATTGCCCTACACTTCAACCCTCGCTTTGATGGCAAAGACAAGGTTGTCTTGAACACCTTCCAAGGGGGCAAGTGGGGCAAGGAGGAACACCATAGCATGCCCCTCCAAAAGGGTTCACACTTCGAGGTCATCGTCGTCGTCAACCCCGACGGATACCAGGTTCGTGTGAGCACCCAAGGGTGTAAGACCCACCGATTCTCTGTGCGGGTCCCAGAGTTCGTCGTCTGTTCAGCCTGAATGCAGGAGATGCTGATGTCTGTACACAATAGGTCAAATAGGTAAAGGGACCCCTGACCATTAGGTCCAGTCGTGACCGACTCTGGGATTGCGGCGCTCATCTCGCTTTACTGGCCGAGGGAGCCAGCGTACAGCTTCCGGGTCATGTGGCCAGCATGACTAAGCCGCTTCTGGGAACCAGAGCAGCGCATGGAAACGCCGTTTACCTTCCTGCCAGAGCGGTACCTATTTATCTACTTGCACTTTGACGTGCTTTTGAACTGCTAGGTTGGCAGGAGCAGGGACCGAGCAACAGGAGCTCACCCTGTCACGGGGATTCGAACCACCAACCTTCTGATCGGCAAGTCCTAGGCTCTGTGGTTTAACCCACAGCGCCACCCGTGTCCCTAATAGGTTAAATAGCAGCCTCCTAATCTGATGCCATGGAATGTTCAACAATATTTGACATCCGTGTAATTATGCAAAATGTGCAAACTAGTGCAAACATACCATGATGAGACCAATATAAACTGCCATTCTACAGATGTGTGCCCCACCCCTCCTGCTGCGATAAGCTTTTATCCCAGATCTGCTTTTCTCCAAGATCCAGAAGAGGCATGAACAGAGCAGATAGGTTGGCTTCATGCAGGCACAGTCTCCAATTGCTTGGGGGGGGAAACCCTGGAGACAGGGGGACTTAAGCATCTGTGGGGAGGCTGGGGCCTTCGGTCTCAGCAACCGCTTCATGGTAGCAAGACCGACTGGAGATGAGCTGCTGTGCCTGTTAGGCCTGACACCCCTGTGTCTTTGCTAATAGTTCACTCCAACTTTCTCAGTGTGATTTATTGCTGGCTCGCTCTTCAGTAGGGTTGCTGGGTGTGAAGGAAAGTGGGAGATGGGGTAGGAATATAGCTGTCAACTTACGGATTTGAAAATAAGGGACCAGCAGCCTCGAAAATAAGGGATCAGCAGCCAAAATAAGGGATTTTCCAAGGGGCACAGATATGTTCAACTTCTGAGCCCCTCCGAGCCAAAGGCAGAAAGCCCAGCCAGCAGCCAAACGAAGCCTCAAGCGGTGGTTCCCAAAGCGCAACAACCTGGCAAAGGGGATGCAGCAAGGAAAACCACCGTCACCTCTCCGCTGGGAAGCACTGAGCAAAGGCGAGTCCCCAGGCAACGCGGCCAATTTGATCGGCACAAGGCACGCAAGCTCCACCCCCCCAGTCGTTCTCAGACTCCTTATTGGGTGAGCAACGCAGCCAAGCAACACAGTTGGAGCCTCCCTCCTCCCTGGCAGGGAGGGAGGGAGAGGAGCTGCTTCCTTTGAAACCTGGGAAATTTAAGGGACATCATCAGTAAGGGACAGCAGTGGGACACGGCGCTGGGATAAGGGACTTTCCTCCAAATAAGGGACGGTTGACAGCTATGGGTAGGAATGGAATGGAGCGGCTGAAATGATGGGGGGCAGACTCCCAGGGGGCTGCAAAGGGGCTCACTTGCACCTCCTCCTCATTTGTGTCCCGGCAGATCCTCGTGAACAGGAACCCCTTCTGCACCTTTGGCCACAGGATCCCACCTGAGCGAGTCCAGGCTGTGCAGGCCAATGGTGACCTGGAGCTGCAGTCAGTGACCACCATCGGAGGAGGAGCCATGATGGGAGGAGGGGTGAGCATCCGATATTGTGGAAGGGGGACAATTTTCACCCTTCTGGACAAGTTTCTGGGGTGCCATGCGGCAGCAGTGGGAGGGGTCAGCAGCAAAAGTGGGTGGAGCAATGGATGCTAATTTACTCTCATGCACAGACACACCCTCTCTTTCCACCAATCAGGCAAGTGAGAATCTTTATCAGAGTCCAAGGACACATTCCAGGAAGGCAAAAAGGAGGTTGAAAAGCAAGGCTTGTAGATAGGGGTGTGGTCTGTGTGGGAATGGCCTAAGGAGAGGGGGTGTGGCCTAAGGAGAGGGGTCAGGTCTTGGGAAGAGTGCTAGAGGCCAGATAAAGAGTTCTCAAGGCCCACATTTGGCGCCCATGCCTGATGTCTCCCACTCCTAAATAGAGAAGGAGGTGGACTTTGATTCGATTTCCATTTGATGGCAAATCCGAAACAATACAAAAAGCGAAACACAGCCCTCCCGCAAAATTCACTCAACCCTGAATTTTGCAGGCGGTTCTCCAAACATCCAGCATTTCCCAAAATGCACGCAAGAGCAAATAAGAATTGACGCAATAGAGTAGATGGCATATAAGGGAGAAACGGCTTGCAAAATGTGTTAGCCAAAACTGCATATTAAATAGTGCTCACTAGGAGAAATTTGCACTAGGATGCTGGCGGGTTTTCATGAGGGTCAAATTGCAAATTGCTGCAGGAGTCCGGAGAACTGAACTTAAGATCGAGGAATGGAAAACGGCGGATCCACAAGCAGCGAAAATGAAGCAGCAATAAACGGCTATCAATTTGATTCCTCTTTGCAATGGTCAAAAACCAGCTGAGGTGGCTGCTTCACTCTACCCAACGGTAGAGCCGGTCCTGTTAAGAGTCACAAAATGAAATGCAGTGGTACCTTGGGTTACGAACTTAAATCGTTCCGGAGGTCCGTTCTTAACCTGAAATCGTTCTTAACCTGAGGAGTGCTTTCGCTAATGGGGCCTCCTGCTGCCACGGCACCGCTGGCACACGATTTCCGTTCTCATCCTGGGGCAAAGTTCTCAACCCGAGGTACTACTTCTGGGTTAGCGGAGTCTGTAACCCAAAGTGTTTGTAACCCGAGGTACCACTGTAATGGTGTCTCTCTGCTGGGGAGAAGGGGAAAGGTGCCCATGGCCATTTCTGCCATAGGCGCCCAAACAGTGGCAACCTTCACTGGGTACAGGACCCCAAGAATTGGGAGGGACTTGGGGCACCATCCAGTCTGACGCCACTCCAAAGCCACGAAAACAGCTTGACTGGCCTCAAGTTCTAAGCTCTTTGACTTTGAGCAGAGCAGGAGAGAGATGACATTCTCTCCTTCTCCTCCAGAGTCGCTGAAGCCAGTGTGGTGTAGTGGTTAAGAGCGGTGGACTCGTAATCTGGTGAACCGGGTTCGATTCCCTGCTCCTCCACATGCAGCTGCTGGGTGACCTTGGGCCAGTCACACTTCTCTGAAGTCTCTCAGCCCCACTCGCCTCACAGAGTGTTTGTTGTGGGGGAGGAAGGGAAAGGAGAATGTCAGCCGCTTTGAGACTCCTTCAGGTAGTGATAAAGCGGGATATCAAATCCAAACTCTTCTTCTTCCAGATGTGATTGGACCACAACTCCCAGCTGCCCCAGCCAATCGGCCAATGGTCAGGGGCTGATGGGAGTTGTAGTCCGGCAAAATCTGGAAGGCTGCAGGCTCCCAGTCGCTGATCTAGAGCAGGGATTCCCAAACTGTTTTTGAACTACAACTCCCATCACCTGCAGCTAGCAAGACCAGTGGTCAGGGATGATGGGAATTGTAGTCCGAAGACAGACAGAGACCCAAATTTCGGGAAGAGGCCCGCTGCTTCCCCAGCCATGAAGTGGACGCAGACTAAAGGCCCCTCTCTCAATTGCCTCAATCTTATTTGTTTCTCTTTCTGGTCCAGGGCATGCCAGGGATGCCAGGACAGCAGTATCCACCAATGGGGATGCCAGTAAGTACTGCAAGGAGGCGGGGAATTTCTGGGGGCGGGGACTGGGCAGGGCACAGGTTGTGTTTGGGTGGTGTGTGTGGTGCTGGGGAGATGGGATGAGAGGCAGTGTGGTGCAGTGGTTAGAGCGCCGGGCTGTGAGCGAGGCGACCAGGGTTCGACTCCTTGCACTGGGTGACCTTGGGCCAGCCACTGCTCCTCAGTCTAGCCTACCTCACAGGGCTGTTGTGAGGATAAACTGAGGGGGGCGAGGACTGCTCACACCGCCTTGAGCAACTTGGAGGAAAAGGTGGGGCAGATATACACAAACAAATAGAGATTTATGTCTTGGGAGGCCAAATAGAGAGTTCTGTGCAGGTCTGATAAATTCTGCCGCACCACAACCTCAATTGAATGGTCTGTATATACCACATTTTTTAAAACCGCTTTTGCAAAATTTATTTTCCCGTGTTCTGATCTCTTGCTCGTTGAGGCAGCAGCAATGGCTTTCAAATTCTCTACAAATGGGTTTGCGGCACCACAATACACAAAGCGCAACAGGCTGAATAATAATAACTGTGAATACTTGTCTACTTTGAAAAATTTTCACCTATGATCCTTTTCTTTTACTTCTTTATTTTTTCTTTGTTCTTTTTTTTCTTTTTTTCTGATATCTTTCATTTCACTCCTTTATTGTGCGTGGCATTTTATAGAGGTATAAATAACTGTAAATATGAAAAGAGGCAAAGTATTCTCTAGTTTTTTTCCTTGGTTAAATGTATTTTCTTTTTCCTTTGTATTTTCTTTTGTTGTAAATATGTATGTTTTCTAATTTGTACTTTAAAAATAATAATAACTGTGAACATTTTATTGGTTGTGAGTTCCTGTAGAACACAATCCTTAGGTAAAACTAGAAAAGCCCTCAAGGTAACGAGAAGAACACAGCGGATGTAGACTGCTGCCACAAGGATTGTGTTATACAGGAACTCACAAGAAGAAACAATAAGAAAAGAAAAGAAAAGAAAAGAAAAGAAAAGAAAAAGAAAAGAACGGAAAGGAAAGGAAAGGAAAGGAACGGAAAGGAAAGGGGAAAGGAAAGGAAAAAGGGAAAGGAAAAAGGAAAGGAAAGAGGAAAAAGGAAAGGAAAGAGGAAAGGAAAGGAAAGAGGAAAGGAAAGGAAAGGAAAGGAAAGGAAAGGAAAGGAAAGGAAAGGAAAGGAAAGGAAAGGGAAAGGAAGGAAAGGAAAGGAAAGGAAAAAGGAAAGGAAAGGAAAAAGGAAAGGAAAAGGAAAAGGGAAAGGAAAGGAAAGGAAAGGAAAGGAAAGGAAAGGAAAGGAAAGGGAAAGGAAAGGAAAGGAAAGGAAAGGAAAGGAAAGGAAAGGAAAGGAAAAAGGAAAGGAAAGGAAAGGAAAGGAAAAAGGAAAAAGGAAAGGAAAGGAAAGGAAAGGAAAGGAAAGAAAGGAAAGGAAAGGAAAGGAAAGGAAAGGAAAGGAAAGGAAAGGAAAGAAAAGAAGAAATGTATTGGGACCAGAAACTCTAGGAAGATTGGAGTAAATATACGAGTTATTTGAAAGACCATTGTAACCAACTGACGACGCTTGTAGGACTACAAAAAGTTTTGTAAGGAGAGCTATATGAAACACTGCAGAAAAGATTTATGGGAATGGATTTTAAGTTATGGGTTATTAAAAGTAATAGGATAACAAATGTAAGATTAAGAGATGAAGTTTGAAAATCATTAGAGGCGGTTGATGGAAGTCTCAGGCTAAAATAGCCAAAATGTTGTATAAGATGAGATGTTCTGTTTGGAAAACATATGTAAAAACTAATAAAAATGTATATTAAAAAAGAAAAGAAGAAATGTATCATCATAGGTTATACACTGTATATATGAACGGTATTTGTTGCACATACTGGGCTAGACCTTTACGTTAGGAAATAACCAATAAAATGTTCACAGTTATTATTATTCAGCCTGTTGCGCTTTGTGTATTGTGATAACTGTATTTGCGTCGCAAGGTATTGAATTTGTTTTGGGTTTGGGGCACCAGGCAGATGCCCGATTGTGCCAACCTCTTGACGCTGGCACAGAATTTAGTCCCCACTTTATAATTTCTCTCTCTCTCTCTCTCTTTAGGGCATGATGCCAGCATACCCGTCTCCCAACCTTCCCGTAAGTACTGCGAATAGACAGGGGGAAGAAGCATAAAACTTTCCCAGCAGGCTGACTTGCTTAGAGCTGACCAGTATGATTAATTTTTTAAAAAAAATATATATATATATATTAGATTTTCACAATTATAACAAAAACAACATAACAAAAAGAAGAAACAACAACAGAAAAACATACAACCCCCCCAAAACAATAAAAAACATAATCTTTACCCCCTATCCCTTAAAACCCAAATTTTATTTACATTGTTAATTGACTTCCTCAAATCCCTCCCTTCTGAATTTCTTTGTATCTGCATGTAACAGCTTTCCAATATCATTCCAGCTCTGATCTAATTTATTCACTTTTCTTACTGTTCTGAATCCCATTTATTTAATTAAATCCTAATTTAATCCTATGCCTATTGGTACTTTCAAGTGATTTCTAGTTTTTTATATTACAATATTTATTCAAATATGGGACGCGGGTGGCGCTGTGGGTTAAACCACAGAGCCTAGGACTTGCTGATCAGAAGGACGGCGGTTCGAATCCCCGCGATGGGGTGAGCTCCCATTGCTCAGTCCCTGCTCCTGCCAACCTAGCAGTTCGAAAGCACGTCAAAGTGCAAGTAGATAAATAGGTACCGCTCCGGCGGGAAGATAAACGACGTTTCCGTGCACTGCTCTGGTTCGCCAGAAGCGGCTTAGTCATGCTGGCCACATGACCCGGAAGCTGTACGCCGGCTCCCTCGGCCAATAAAGCGAGTTGAGTGCCACAACCCCAGAGTCGGTCACAACTGGACCTAATGGTCGGGGTCCCTTTACTTTTACCTTATATATATGGGACGCGGGTGGTGCTGTGGGTTAAACCACAGAGCCTAAGACTTGCCAATCAGAAGGTCGGCGGTTCGAATCCCCACAATGGAGTGAGCTCCCGTTGCTCGGTCCCTGCTCCTGCCAACCTAGCAGTTCAAAAGCACGTCAAAGTGCATTATTTATATTGTGTGGACGTGGGTGGCGCTGTGGGTTAAACCACAGAGCCTAGGACTTGCCGATCAGAAGGTCGGCGGTTTGAATCCCCGCGACGGGGTGAGCTCCCGTTGCTCGGTCCCTGCTCCTGCCAACCTAGCAGTTCGAAAGCACACCAGTGCAAGTAGATAAATAGGTACCGCTCAGGCGGGAAGGTAGACGGCGTTTCCGTGCGCTGCTCTGGTTCGCCAGAAGCGGCTTAGTCATGCTGGCCACATGACCCGGAAGCTGTACGCCGGCTCCCTCGGCCAATAAAGCAAGATGAGCGCCACAACCCCAGAGTCGTCCACGACTGGACCTAATGGTCAGGGGTCCCTTTATTTATTCAAATAGTCCTTAAATTTATTCCAATCGCCTTGATAGTCCTCCTCTTTCTAGTCGCGGATTCTTCCAGTCAGGCCGGTTAGCTCCAAAAAGTCCAACATCTTCATCTGCCATTCTTCCACTGTTGGAATTTCTTGAGACTTCCAGGTTTTTGCTAACAGCAGTCTTAAAGTGATTAAAGTGTTAGACCTGGGAGACCACAGTTCGAATCCCCGCTGGGCTGCCTCTCAGCTTAGCCTCCCTCACCGGGTTGTTGTGAGGATTAAAGGAAGAAGGGGAAGAACTGTGTATGCCACCTTCGGCTGCCCGGAGGAAAAGATGGGAAAGAAACGCAATAAATAAATGAAAATAACAAAAGGAGAAAGGCTGGTTCAGGCGGCTATTTCTTCCCAGTGCTCATGAGATTCAGGTTGGGAGTCTCTGAGGAGATGCTGAACAGGTAAATGACCTCTTTGGGGTTTCTTCCCTCACAGGTGATGAACGCTCCTGCTTCCTACCATCCGGTAAGTGTTTATCTTCCTTTCTCTCGCTTCTTGCTGATTCCCAGCCAGTCCAGAGCCTGCAATCTTCATCTGAGGCCTTTCTCTGTGCAGATCGTGTTTTTGGCTAACAAAGAGTTAACTCCAACTTTCACAGTGTGATTTACTGCTGGCTTGCTGCTGGAAGGGTTAAGTTGCTTGGAATAGGAAAAAGTGTTGCTGCGCTCAGTTCCTGCTTCCAGGCTTCCCCTATGGCAGGGGTCAGCAAACTTTTTCAGCAGGGGGCCAGTCCACTGTCCCTCAGACGTTGTGGGGGGCCAGACTATTTTTTTTGGGGGGGGGTTGAACCAATTCCTATGCCCCACAAATAACCCAGAGATGCATTTAAAATAAAAGGACACATTCTACTCATGTAAAAACACGCTGATTCCCGGACTGTCCGCAGGCCGGATTTAGAAGGCGATTGGGCCGGATCCTGCCCCCAGGCCTTAGTTTTCCTACCCATGCCCTATGGGCATCTGCCTTGGGGCCTGATCCAGCTATAGGGCTGCTCTGATGTCCTCCTATGCTTGGGTCACATTTTCCCCAGCTTGCCTCTCTTAGTCCCTGAACGGCAAACATCCCTGTGTTCCACACACACTGGTAGCTTGAGAAAGTATTGCATATTGCCTTCAATCATAGAATCTTAGAGTTAGTTGGAAGGGACCCAAGGGTCATCTAGTCCAGCCCCCTGCAATGAATATGCTTTTTCAACTCCTGCAGTCATATATCTCTATAAACTCGTGTTTCAGCAAGTGCCATACCGAGGCAACCTCGCCGGAGGGCTGGGATCCAAGAAGACCATCGTGCTGAGAGGATTCATTCCACCGCACGCTAAACAGTAAGCCATCCTGTTTCTGCCTGTTTCCGTGAATAAGTGGCAGCCCTTTTCTTATAGACCGGGGAATGGCATTAATGCACACATTGTGCACTACTCCCTCACAGCAATTAGACCCACTGTCCACTTGCTTCTCCTTGGAGACTCAGATCCCCACTGCTCTTCAGCCCAATTAGGAGTCCTGAGTTCGGGTTTCATCTTGCTGAATCCCAGAGCTATTAGAGGCTGAGAGTGATAACAAAATGGGGCTTTTCATGCGCTGTGCAAGAGAATGAGGAACCTGCAACCTCCCAGCTGTAGTTCGGCAGCTTCTGCATGGCCTCAGGTTCCCCAGAGATTGTTCCATGAAAACTGACAGGCAACGGGTTCAGGTTATGCCACACAAAAGGATTCCTTCCTTCTGTGAAAAGTTAGCACATGGCATTCACTTGCGACAAGACGCAGGCGCTGTCGCCCAAAGGTGGCTTTAAGAATGGACTTAGAATGATTTGCAAAAGGGGGCAGGCCTGCCATCTGCAATAAGCCGTGCTTGCTACACAGAGCCCCCATGGTCAGAGGCATTCTACCTCTGAATAACAAAAATGGCAGAGAAATTAACAAGGGTGTGGGGGTCTGTTTCCTTTGTGCCCTGATTTGTGGGCTCCCCAGAGTTGTCCAGCAGGGCTGCTATAGGAAACAGGAGGCCTTTGATTTGACCCAGCAAGGATATATTTTTATTTTATTCATTTATTTATTCATTTGTGCCATAAAATTGATATACAGTTGCAGAAAACCTCAAAGCAGTTTGCGAAACAAACAGAACGGTAAGATTATTAGTGAAAACGGTTAAAGCGTCCAGAAAATAAAAAAAAACTTAGTAAACTAAAAGCATGCCACCATTCTAAACACCCATCAAAACAAAAATAGCTTTTGACAGAGTCGAGTGGTGGCGCCTGCCTGATGTCCATAGGCAGGGAGTTCCAAAGTCCCGCAGCGCTAAAAGATCAATTTCTTACAAATCCTTTCCTTCCTCCTCCTCTTCCAGATTCCGGATCAACTTCAAAGCTGGCCCGGATACGGTCCTGCACATCAACCCCCGCATGAATGAGCGTGCTGTGGTCAGGAACAGCTTCCTGAACGGCCAATGGGGACGTGAGGAACGGGAGCTGTCTGTCAACCCCTTCCAAGCCGGGCAGTACTTTGACGTGAGTGTTCATTTGCCCAGAGCTGAGATCTGCCCCAGCCAGGATGGGATGGTGGGGTTGGGGAGAAACGGTGCAGTTAAATAACTTTAGACTCTGTGGCACGGGAAGGAGGGCACGTGCTTAGTTGGTGATGTTTCTCACGGCAAAAAAAAAAAAAAAAAAGCCAAAATCCAGGGAAGAGGGTCATCGCTCCGTGGCAGTTGCTTGGACAAAAGATTCCTGCTTCAGGAAAAAGATTCCTGCATTGCAGGGGGTTGGACTAGATGAATCTTGGGGTCCCTTCCACCTCTACAATTCTATGAGTCTATGGTCCATAAGGGGATGTGGGTGGCGCTGTGGGTTAAACCACAGAGCCTAGGATTTGCCGATCAGAAGGTCGGCGGTTCGAATCCCCGTGACGGGGTGAGCTCCCATTGCTCGGTCCCTGCTCCTGCCAACCTAGCAGTTCGAAAGCACATCAAAGTGCAAGTAGATAAATAGGTACCGCTCCAGCAGGAAGGTAAACGGCATTTCCATGCGCTGCTCTGGTTCGCCAGAGGCGGCTTAGTCACGCTGGCCACATGACCCGGAAGTTGTATGCCGGCTCCCTCGGCCAATAAAGCGAGATGAGCGCTGCAACCCCAGAGTCGGTCACGACTGGACCTAATGGTCAGGGATCCCTTTACCTTTACTTTTATGGTCCATAAGGGCAGCAGATCCTGAGCCCAAAGAATGGCTGCGGCAACTGCGGCACGCTGCTCGGAGACCAGATCTGCCCCTTCCTTGGCACCCCCATGCCACCCCCTCTGTGTCCTCTTGGCGAAGGCAGATGCTGAGGATCTCCTCAGATAATAATAATAATATTAATAATAATAATTTATTTCTATCCAGCCCTCCCCAGCCAAAGCCGGGCTCAGAGCGGCTAATAACAATAAAAGTAACAGAACATTCTAAAATCAACTCATTTTAAAATCAATTCAGAATCAAATTAATGGCAACCATTGGGCTAGAGTTCTATGACCCCAAAGGATGGGGTCAGACTGCGCCTTGGTCAAAGGCCTGGTGGAACAGCTCCATCTTGCAGGCCCTGCGGAAAGATGTCAAGTCCCACAGGGCCCTAGTCTCTTGGGACAGAGCGTTCCACCAGATCGGGGCCATGGCGGAAAAAGCCCTGGCTCTGATTGAGGCCAGCCTAACCTCCCTGTGGCCCAGGACCTCCAAGATGTTTTTGTTTGAAGACTGTAAGGTCCTCCGTGGTACATACCAGGAGAGGCGGTCCCGTAGGTACGAGCGTCCTAGGCCGTATAGGGCTTTAAAGGTTAAAACCAGCACCTTGAACCTGATCCTGTACCCCACCGGGAGCCAGTGCAGCTGGTATAGCACCGGATGAATGTGATCTCGCAGCGAAGACCCCATAAGGAGTCTCGCCACGGCATTCTGCACCCGCTGGAGTTTCTGGGTCAGTCTCAAGGGCAGCCCCACGTAGAACGAGTTACAATAATCAAGGCTGGAGGTGACCGTCGCGTGGATCACAGTGGCTAGGTCAGGGCGAGAGAGGTAAGGAGCCAACTGCTTAGCTTGGCGGAGATGGAAAAATGCCGCCTTTGTTATAGCTGCAATCTGCACCTCCATGGAAAGGGAGGTGTCAAAGATTACACCCAAACTCTTAACGGACGGTGCTGGCACTAATTGCACCCCCGCAAGAGATGGGAGTTGTTCTCGACTTTTATTCCCCTCTTGCTCCCAGTGTAGGTCTCCACTCCTGTTGGGGGGCCACCGCCTTTTTGTGGTCTGCCTCAGGGGCCAAAATTGAATCCTGCTTTTCATTTGTGCGAATTGCAAAGCAGCTTACAAACAATAATAGAATTGTGGAGTTGGAAGGGACCCAAGTCCAATGCAGGAATCTCAGCTAAAAGCATCCATGGCTGATCGCCCTCCAACCTCGGCTTAAAAACCTCTGAGGCAGGAGAACTCACGGCTTTCTGAGGAGGCCATTCCCCTGTCGAACCGCTCTCCCTGTCAGAAAGTTCATCCTGACGTTCAGTCGGGATCTCCTTCCTCGTATAACAGAGCAGAACATCACAAACACAGCAGAAACATAGCTGTCAACCGTCCCTTATTTGGCGGGAAACTCCCTTATCCCAGCGCTGTGTCCCACTGCTGTCCCTTATCGATGATGTCCCTTCAATTTCCTGGGTTTCGAAGGAAGCAGCTCCTCTCCCTCCCTCCCTGCCGGCCAGGGAGGAGGGAGGCTCCAACTGTGTTGCTTGGCTGTGTTGCTCACCCAATAAGGAGTCTAAGAACGACTGGGGGGTGGAGCTTGCATGCCTTGTGCCGATCAAATCGGCCGCGTTGCCTGGGGACTCGCCTTTGCTCAGCGCTTCCCAGCGGAGAGGGGACGGTGGTTTTCCTTGCTGCATCCCCTTTGCCGGGTTGCTGTGCTGTGGGAACCACCGCTTGAGGCTTCGTTTGGCTGCTGGCTGGGCTTTCTGCCTTTGGCTTGGAGGGGCTCAGAAGTTGAACATACCTGTGCTTGGAAAATCCCTTATTTTGGCTGTTGATCCCTGATTTTCGAGGCTGCTGGTCCCTTATTTTCATATCTGTAAGTTGACAGCTATGAGCAGAAACCATACAGAATAATTGACAGATCCTCAATAAAATATTGAGCTAAGTTGGGGCCAGCCTTGCTCTGTGGCAGAAGGGACAGCGCTCATGGGTTTCGACTCCTGCTCACAGGTTCCCCCACAGGGATCTGGTTTGGCCTCTGTGAGAACAGGGACTGGGTGGGTCATGGGCCCGATCCGACAGGCCTTTTCTGACGCTCTCCTTCTCCCCACCCCGAAACAGCTTTCCATCCGCTGCGGCAACCAGCGCTTCAAGGTGTTTGCCAACGGCCAACCGCTCTTCAACTACAACCATCGCTACCAGAACTTCCAGCGTATCGACACGCTCGAGATCGACGGAGATGTGGAGCTTTCGTACATTCAGTACTGAGCCAAGAAGGAGGAGAAGGGAGTCGTGAGCGCCCAGCTGCATTTTCTATGCAGCACCCACCTCCTTTGGCTTGAGGAAGAAATGGAATTTCTAATTGGCAGCTGCAATAAAGCGTCTTGCTTTGAAGGAGTGTGTTGTGTGAGTGCTTCTTTTTTAAAAAAAAATAATATTTATTAAAGTTTCCAATAAAAACAAAACACATCAGTAAAAGAAAATTAAAAATAAAAAGAAAGATACACAATAGAAAAATACACAATACAAAATACAAAAAAAAAAAAGGAAAAAACAATTAAAAACAAAACCACCTTTTCATCACCACTTTTGAATTTACTTATTTTCTGGACCTCTTCATACCTCCCTCTTTTGTATTCCAGTTCAATTTGTTTGTCCAGCAATTTCTTTCCCTCTTTTTTAATCCCAATCCTTAATCTTAATATAGTATAACATTAAATTCTTATCTATTAATAGCCAATTTTCCGTTCTTTTAACCTTTTTATGCCTAATCCTTAATCTTGGTCTATATATAACTTTTAACGCCTGTACAGCAAGAAACCACTTAATTTCAATCCATCATCACTCTAACATTCTTTGATTTTGCAATGTTTCTGTAGATAATCTTTAAATTTCTTCCAATCTTCTTCCACCGACTCTTCTCCCTGGTCACGGATTCTACCAGTCATTTCCGCCAGTTCCATATAGTCCATCAGTTGTGCTTCTTTGCACAAACAGGGCAAGACCCGAATTCCTTTCGGTAAGATGGTAATAGCCACATCTTGGGAGCCTGGCTGGAAGTTGGGGAGTTTGGGCTCTGGTACTTCTTAGCTGCTCATTTCACTCTGAGACCCAAAGGCAAATAACAGAGACTAAGTGAAATATACTCGGAGTCGAGTGTGGATTTCCTGTTCTTTATTCAGCTCATAGTAGTGAGGAATGAAAGTTTCCCCAAAGTATCTGCTTTATATACATTATTTACACAATGGGTCACACATGATTGGCTAATTCTGGGGTTCTCCTGTAGGCCAATCAGGTTGCGGATTCACTTCCACCTAACGGTCAGGGGTACCTTTACCTTTTTACTGAACCTCTGCAGTTCCAGATTTCAACCTCCGGAGTCCAGCAAAACTCCTAGAAGCCACTGGAGGGGGTTGTTGTGTTGTTTTCCTTTGAGGAAATGTGCTAGGTGAGCATTAGCGCCCCCTGGAGGATATCTGTGAAGCTACAGGTGAGGACAGACAAACAGGTAACATGGATTGGGGGGGGGCGGGAAACTGATTCCAAAAAAGCTCAGGCACATGACATGAGCATCCCTGGGAGACCAGGGTTCAAATCCCTCAATCTGGCCATGAATGAAGCTTGCTGGGTGATCATGGGCCAATCTCTCTCTCTCTCTCTCTCTCTCTTAAATTTTAACTTTTTTGTGAACAGTGCATAAAAAGAATACAAAAGCACACAGAGAAAATACATAAGCACACAAAGACAAACTGCCATTTACACATACAACCGCTGTCTCTTGGCCTACTCCACAGGATTGTTGTGAGGAGAAAGTGGAGGGTGTTGGGGGACAACCACGTGGAGCTCCTTGGAGGGAGGTGGGAAACGGTGTGATATAAAAGTAAATACAGTGGTACCTCGCAAGACGAATGCCTCGCAAGACGAATGCCTCGCAAGACGAAAGAGTTTTTCGTTTTTTGAGTTGCTTCGCAAGACGAATTTCCCTATGGGCTTCCTTCGCAAGACGAAAAACGAAAACATCTTGCAAGTTTGTTTCCTTTTTCTTAAAAGTGTTAATACCCAGGGTGACTTTGAGGAGCAACTCATAGCACGCGTGTGGTAGCCTTTTTTGAGGTTTTTGAAGACTTTGGTGATTTTGAAGACTTTGGGAAACCGTGCTTCGCAAGACGAAAAATTCGCAAGACGAAAAAACTCGCAGAACGAATTAATTTCGTCTTGTGAGGCACCACTGTACAGTGGTACCTCGGGTTACATACGCTTCAGGTTACAGACGCTTCAGGTTACAGACTCTGCTAACCCAGAAATAGTACCTTGGGTTAAGAACTTTACCTCAGGATGAGAACAGAAATCAAGCGCCGGTGGCGCAGCAGCAGTGGGAGGCCCCATTAGCTAAAGTGGTACCTCAGGTTAAGAACAGTTTCAGGTTAAGAACGGACCTCCGGAACGAATTAAGTTCTTAACCCGAGGTACCACTGTAAATGCAATTCCCTGTGGGGAGCAAAAGATGAATAGAATGGTTGAAACCCAGAATTGGAAGGGACCCTGAGGGAATCCCAGCTAAAGAACGGCCACCCAAACTCTGTTTTAAAAAACTCCAGGGGAGGAGAGGTTGCCATGTTCCAAGGGAGTCCATCTCACTGTTAAGCCGCTCTTGCCAGAGCTGTTATTGGGAGGTTCAAGCACAAACAATTCCAAACAGGAAGGAAAAATGGAAGGCAGTCTCAAACGGGCTCAAGTTTCCGGTGAAATGCAACAGAGAGTGTGAAAGGAAGAACCTGCTCTGAACCTCTCTGCCTGTCATCTTTGATGAATTGCAGAGAAGTGGTGAGGTGCTGTCACTGGGCTGGAGCCCTGTAAGAAAAGGGCGTGAAGAGAAACATTCAGGAAACTACAGGTGAATCAGCCTGATGTCTTGATTCAGTAGAAGCTGACGTTTTCCAAGAACAAATCCTGTCCCATTAAAACATATCCCTTTAAAAAGGACAAACCAAAACAGGGTTCCTCGCTTTGTTGTTTAGTCGTGTCCGCCTCTTCGTGACCCCCTGGACCAGAGCACGCCAGGCACTCCTGTCTTCCACTGCCTCCCGCAGTTTGGTCAAACTCATGTTCACAGCTTCGAGAACACTGTCCAACCATCTCGTCCTCTGTTGTCCCCTTCTCCTTGTGCCCTCCATCTTTCCCAACACCAGGGTCTTTTCCAGGGAGTCTTCTCTTCTCATGAGGTGGCCAAAGTATTGGAGCCTCAGCTTCAGGATCTGTCCTTCCAGTGAGCACTCAGGGCTGATTTCCTTCAGAATGGATAGGCTTGATCTTCTTGCAGTCCATGGGACTCTCAAGAGTCTCCTCCAGCACCATAATTCAAAAGCATCCATTCTTTGGCGATCAGCCTTCTTTGTGGTCCAGCTCTCACTTCCATACATCAGTACTGGGAAAACCATAGCTTTAACTATACAGACCTTTGTTGGCAAGGTGATGTCTCTGCTTTTTAAGATGCTGTCTAGGTTTGTCATTGCTTTTCTCCCAAGAAGCAGGCGTCTTTTAATTTCGTGACTGCTGACTCTAACCTTGCCATGTACGAGGCCTGAAGTAAGAAAGGAACGGATTTGCCTTTCTCTTCAAGTTATAGATTGTTTTGTTCACCTTTTCTTTGGGGAAAATGTTCTTAGGGTTTATTTTCTCTCCGGACTTGATGTATTTGCTTTACTGAAATAACTCTGCTAACACTCCTCAACCTGGTGTGCTGTAGATTTTTTGGGCAGGAGTTTCTAGCCAGCACAGCAGTTTTGCAATGTGTGTTTTATCCACAAATAAGCAATGCAAGTGGGGAAACTAAGGTTTGCCTGAACCACCCTGCTGACGTCATCCCTGAATGACAGTCGACTTCCTGGTACAAAGCTCCCATTTTCAGTTCCTGTGTTGCACCGGCTCCAAAAAAACATTAGTGTGTTGCCTGAAGCATCTTCTGACACAGAATTACCCAGGAAAGCTAACACCTTAAAATCTGCTCACTGAATCTGCTGCCCGTTATTGCACAGTGGCAATCAAATCCCGGTGGATTTACAACGTCCTCGATCTGAGTGTTCCAGGTGTGTCACCCACAGGACATCAACAATCTTCACCGAAAGCCTGCGAAGGAGACTAGGTGGTGTAGTGGTTAGAGCAGTGGTTTCCTAACCTTTTTTGGCCCACTGGCCTTTCGGTGGGATAAGTCCCACGATTGGAATGTAATAATGGAGGGATACAATCTATTTCAGAGAAACAGACCAGATAAGAAAGGAGGAGGAGTGGCGTTATATGTCAGGGATGTGTATACCTGTGAAGAGATCCAAGATTTAGAACCTCAAAGCCAAAGTGAGAGCATTTGGGTCAAAATTAAAGGAGAGAAGAATAACAGTGACCTCATTGTGGGAGTTTACTATAGATCCCCAAGCCAAATGGAGGACATAGATGATGCCTTCCTGGAACAGATGGCCAAGCATGCAAAAGGAAGGGAGATAGTAGTAATGGGGGACTTCAATTACCTGGATATTTGTTGGATGTCAAACTCAGCCAAGAGCATAAGGTCAAACAGATTCCTCACTGGCCTTGCAGACAACTTCATTGTCCATAAAGTGGGAGAAGCAACAAGAGGAACAGCCATTTTAGATCTGGTCCTAACCAATGTTGATGACCTGGTTAGTGGGGTAGAAGTGGAAGGATCATTAGGCGCGAGTGATCATGCTCTTCTGAAGTTTACTATACAGCGGAAAGGAGCAGCCAAGCATACTAGGACTCAATTTCTTGACTTTAAGAAAGCCGACTTCATAAAACTTAGGGAAGTGCTGGGTGAGATGCCATGGACAGTAATACTAAAAGGAAAGGGAGTTCATGATGGCTGGGAGTTTGTTAAGAGGGAGATAGTAAAAGCACAACGTCAGGCAATACCAATGAGACGGAAACATGGAAGGTGCCTAAAGAGGCGTTTCTCTGAAGTCTCTCAGCCCCACTCACCTCACAGAGTGTTTGTTGTAGGGGAGGAAGGGAAAGGAGAATGTTAGCCGCTTTGAGACTCCTTAGGGTAGTGATAAAGCGGGATATCAAATCCAAACTCCTCTTCTTCTCCAGAGAAGCGGACACGGAGCAATGGATCCACACTACAAGAAAGAAGATTCCACCTAAACATTAGGAAGAACTTCCTGACAGTAAGAGCTGTTCAACAGTGGAATTTGCTGCCAAGGAGTGTGGTGGAGTCTCCTTCTTTGGAGGTCTTTAAGCAGAGGCTTGACAACCATATGTCAGGAGTGCTCTGATGGTGTTTCCTGCTTGGCAGGGGGTTGGACTCGATGGCCCTTGTGGTCTCTTCCAACTCTATGAGTCTATGATTCTATGATTCCATAAACCCACCCACCCTGTGCCCCCAACCCTATAAAAAACATTCAGAGCAGTGGTTCTAGATTCAGGTAGGTAGCCGTGTTGGTCTGACGCAATTGAAATAAAAAATAAAAATTAAAAAATTGTCTAGTAGTACCTTAGAGACCAACTAAGTTTGTTCTGGGTATAAGCTTTAGTGTGCATGCACAGGGACACGGGTGGTGCTATGGGTTAAACCACAGAGCCGAGGACTTGCCAATCAGAAGGTCAGCAGTTCTACGTGGGGCTACCTTTGAAGGTGACCTGGAAACTACAATACTGTAGCCTCAGCCCAGTATACCTGAAGGAGCATCTCCACCCCCATCATTCTGCCCGGATGCTGAGGGCCTTCTGGCAGTTCCCTCACTGCGAGAAAACATCTGCCCAGAGTGGCTGGGGAAACCCAGCCAGATAGGCAGGGTTCAAATAAATTATTATGAATTATTATTATTATTATTATTATTATTACTACAGTGGTACCTCGGGATGTGAATGGGATCCGTTCCGGAGCCCCGTTCGAATCCCGAACGGAACGCAAGACGCGACGGCCCGTCTGCGCGTGCGCGGGTCGCGTTTTGCTGCTTCCGCGCATGCGCGTGACGCCATTTTGAGCGTCTGCGCATGCGTGAGCGGCAAAACCCGGAAGTAACGCGCTCCGTTACTTCCGGGTTGCCGCGGAGTGCAACTCGAATGCGCTCAACCCGAAGCACATTCAACTCAAGGTATGAAAGCAAAGCGGCTACAAGCCTGATCTTTATTAAAGGGTGCTCCCCTCAAACGCAGGAGAGGAGGAGGACCCAGGACAAAAGTGTGCAATCCCTTATATAGACATTTGAAATGGCCCATCCTGGACCCCAAGACCACCTCCAGAAACATCATACATACATCACAGAAGGGGTGTAGCCCAAGACCCCCACCCAATACATCATATGTACATCAGAGAAGGAGCGGTCTTCTGGCTGGCAGGAAGGTCTGTTCTTAACCTGAAACTGTTCTTAACCTGAAGCACCACTTTAGCGAATGGTGCCTCCTGCTGCCGCCGCGCCGCCGGAGCACGATTTCTGTTCTTATTCTGAAGCAACGTTCTTAACCTGAAGCACTATTTCTGGGTTAGCAAAGTGTGTAACCTGAAGCGTATGTAACCCGAGGTACCACTGTACTTTCTGCTTCTAGAATCCAGGTTTTCTCTTTTGCAAGCTTCAGGGACGGCTCCTTCCCCTCCTCACAAAGGACCAGGCGGAGCTCTAAGCCACCGTGGTGTCAGGATGGAGCTAGGCTGAAAGCGATGGTGTCTCCCTCTCGGGCTCCAGCTCATAGATCAAGCTGTGACTTCGCCCTCATGGGGAAGTGTGACTAAGCACAAACTCATCAGCTGTGGGAGGAGGCGCCTCTTCAAAATCTGCCCCGAAGGAGATGAGATTGCCACTGTTAAGAAGAGTCGCTGCTGATTGGAAGCTGGTCCTTGATGCCTGCAAAAAGTCTCCAGCAAAGAGGTGGCAGAGATGGCAATAGTGCCCGATAATTTTGTGAGTAAAAACAACCAAGAGCGTTTCCTTTTTCTGGTTTGTGGTGGTGGCGAGAACATTGAGGAGGTTCCTCGTTGTCTGAACCTTCGGGCGGGGATTCCCTGCCGGTTCCTACCTGCGGGTGCTGCTGGCAATCAAACCCGGCACATTTTGCTACGGCCCTGGAACAAAAACCAGCAAGGAGTGGCATCATTATTCGTGCCAGCCAGGTAATGGGCTCTCCTCCCTCAGAGGCGTTTCAACAGAGGTCCGTCAGGGATTCTTCTTCTGCGACTCCTGCATCGCAGGGGGTTAGGCTGGATGACCCCAAGGGGTCCCTTGCAACTCGGTGATGCCGTGAAAACTGTTCACCGGGAGGAGAAATGGGCTGAGGTGCCCTGGAGAACCGTAGGATAATCATCTGCAAAGGACGGGGCTCTCGTACCACTGAACAGGTACTGTGGAAGGTGCTCACCTGAGAAGGTGCATTTGCCAAAATTCCCTCTTCTGCACAACTCCGTAAACTGGGGGAGCCTTGCTGCGGTGCGTACGACAGCTGTTGCCACAGGAGCCAACTCCTAGAGACTGAAATAAAATAATTGAGGGGGCCTCTGCCCAAAGTTGATGGGCATTGCCATTTAAATGGTGTGTGCATGCCATGTGATTGATTATCCAGGATGGGGCTTATTTGAACACCCCCCTCCCAATTTTTTAGAATTCAAGTTGGAACCCCTGTCTTTAACCTTTCCAGACCTGGAAGCCACCTTTGATCAAGTGCAATGTTTTGACAGTGTTACGCCGGCCTGTCTCCCTTTCTCCCCATCTTAGTTTCTTTTAAAACAGACCAAAACATAAGGCCCATCCAGTCCAGCCTTCTGTTCCCACACTGGACGTGGGTGGCGCTGTGGTCTAAACCACCGAGCCTCTTGGGCTTGCCGATCGGAAGGTCGGTGGTTCGAATCCCCGCGACGGGGTGAGCTCCTGTTGCTCTGTTCCAGCTCCTGCCAACCTAGCAGTTCGAAAGCACGCCAGTGCAAGTAGATAAATAGGTACCACTGCGGCGGGAAGGTAAATGGCATTTCCGTGCGCTCTGGTTTCCATCATGGTGTTCTGTTGCGCCAGAAGCAGTTGTCATGCTGGCCACTTGACCCAGAAAACTGTCTGTGGACAAACACCAGCTCCCTCGGCCTGAAAGGGAGATGAGCGCCACAACCCCACAGTCGCCTTTGTCTGGACTTAACCATCCAGGAGTCCTTTACCTTTACCTTTTTTTGTGCTGGAGCATGGAGAGTCTCTTCTGGCGCCGCTTGGTGCTTTGTCGGCCAGAGACCTCTTCTCTGGCTTTTCCCCGGGGGAGTCTACGTTGCCCTCGTTCTCCCCTTGCCACTTTTACAGCGATCGGGCGTGCTCCACTGTATCGGATCACTTCCCTCGACCCGTCACAGAGCGCACCACACCGGAAGCCCACAACTTTGCCTTTTTTTACCAGCCAGATTCCAGCAAACAGGTGTAATTCTCCCTGTTCATGATACCCAGGCAGCTGCTCTCCAGAGTTGTACTGGCTGCCACAGCAGAGGCAAAACATTCATGGCTAGTAGCTGCTGATGGAGCCTTAGAAGACATCTAAAGGCAGCCCTGTTTAGGGAAGCTTTTAATGTTTAATAGGTTACAGTGGTACCTCGCAAGACGAATGCCTCGCAAGACAAAAAACTCGCTAGACGAAAGGGTTTTTTGTTTTTTGAGCTGCTTCGCAAGACGATTTTCCCTATGGGCTTGCTTCGCAAGACGGAAATGTCTTGCAAGTTTGTTTCCTTTTTCTTAACACCGTTAATACAGTTGCGACTTGACTTCGAGGAGCAACTCATAGAACGCGGTGTGGTAGCCTTTTTTGAGGTTTTAAAAGACTTTGGTATTTTTGAAGCTTTTCCAAAACTTTCCCGACACCGTGCTTCACAAGACGAAAAAAATCGCAAGACGACAAAACTCGCGGAACGAATTAATTTCGTCTTGCAAGGCACCACTGTATTGTATTTTAGTGTTTTGTTGGAAGCCGCCCAGAGTGGCTGGGGGGACCCAGCCAGATGAGCGGGGTATAAATAATAAATTATTATTATTATTTTCCTCCCTGAATTTGTGCAACCGCCTTGAAAGCCATTCAAGCCGGCAGTCATCGCAAAGTCCCGTAGACGTGTATTCTGCCCTTCTGCTATGCGCCATGTGCAGAAATGCTTTCTTTTGCCTGGAACAAATCTTCCATTAGAAACATAGAATTGTAGAGTTAGAACCCTGGGCAACGCAGCAATTTTTTCACCCAGGGTGGGTTTTGAACCCACAATCCTGAGATTAAAAGTCTGATGCTCTACCGACTGAGCTATTCCACAAGTTGTTTTTTTTTTTTGGTCTTTGTAATTAGATAGTTTTCCAGCTAGATGGACCAGGGGTCTGGCCAGTTACGGAAGCGGCTTCCTTTTATAGCACATAGTGAAACTTTGGAACTCACTGCCACTGGAGGCAGTGATGGCCACAGGTGTCGATTGTTAGACAGATTAATGGAGGGGAAGGCTATTGATGTCTGCTAGCTATGATGGCTATCCTCTGCGACCGCGGTCAGAGGCAGCGATGTTTCTGAACACCGGTTTCTGCAAACCACAGGAGGTGAGAGAAATTGAGACATCTGGTTGGCCCCAAATGGGCCTGATCCAACAGGCTTCTTCTTGAATCACAGAATTGCAGAGTTGGAAGGGAACCTGGCGGCCATCTAGCCCAACCCCCTGCAATGCAGGAATATTTCGCCCAACACGGGTTTCGAACCCACGACCGTGAGATTTAAGAGCCTCATGCTCTCCCGACTGAGCTATCCCTACCTTACTCCAAGTGAGCCATAGATCCTTGGGCCGAGCGGGTGTTTGAAGGCGGTGCTTTGCTCATTCACTGCCTTTAAATGTCATTTTGTCAGCCAGGGTTTTCCCTCCTTACGTCAACTGAACCGGCCACCTCTTCCTTTCCAACGTCCCCACCCTGCCTGCGCCCTTACGCTGAGCGCTCGTTTTACACCTGCGCTGCAACGATAAACCAGTTTGGGAACCAGTTTGTCCATGCACCTTCAGCAAGGAAGTCTGCATTTTGGGAGAGGACGAAGAGCAAAATCCTCCACTTGCCTCCCAGAACTACATTTCCCAGAGTTCCTTTGTCAGCAGGCTTCAAAATCCATCGCAGTGCAGATTTATTGCGTGAAAAAGAAAACCAACTTATGATATCTGGGTTTGAGGACTGAAGAAAATGGGATTATTGTGTGTTATATTGCAATGGGTGTTTGGAACAATTTTCTGTATATAGCTGACGGATGTTGGAAGACGCCGAGACTGGCTGGGAAAACACAGCCAGATGGGCGGGGTACAAATAATAAATTATTATTATTATTATTATTATTATTATTATTATTATTAAGAATAAGAAGCTCTCTCCCCACCTCCTTTCTTTTCTCCCTTTCTTTTCTTCCCTTTGCTTTGAATTTTCATTTAGATTAGTTTTTTAAAAAATCTTTGATAAAGAGATATTGGCCACTTGGTGCTAACTTTTGTATTCCCCCCCCCAAAAAAAAACTTTAATAAAATCTAATTCTTCTTAAAAAAACAAACAAACATTGCCATAAACAACATGTTGCTTTTAAAATTTTATATATGAATTATGTGTCCCTCCCTGTTAGACACGTGTGGCTAAAAACCTGCATGAAAGAGACATATTGGAATTCGTGGACATGGCGAATTTAGGTCCATTCATTTAAATAGGTCTACTTTGAGTAAAACTTCAAGGTCCGGAAAAGGGAAACCGACATGATCAAGCAGGTAGCCTGACTCCGCGCTGTGGGAGAGCTCAGTTGGGAAAGCTTGAGACTCTGAATTTCAGGGTTGGGGGTTCGAGATCTGCACTAGGCAAAAAGATTCCTGCATTGCAGGGGGTTGGACTAGATGACCCTCGGGTGTCCCTTCCAACTCGACAATTCCGTGAAAGTTTTGAGGACTTCTTAGGGAAAAGGCGATCAAAAGGCAACACAATAGTTTATAAAATAATGCCTAGCATGGAGAAAGTGGACCTTTTTCTCTCTCTCTCCTAATACTGGAATTCGTGGGCATCCCAGGAAACTGAATGTCAGGGACAGAGAAAATAATGGTAGAATCTTAAGAGTTGGAAGGGACCCTGGGGGTCATCCAGACCAACCCCCCCGCAAGGCAGGAATCTCAGCTAAAGCATCCATGACAGATGGCCATCCAACCTCTCCTTAAAAACCTCCAAGGAAGAAGAGCCCATCATCTTTCGTGGGAGTCTGTTCCCCTGCCCTCTTGCTGTCAGAAAGTCCCCCTGCTGTTTAACCGGAAGCTCCTTTCTTGTAGCTTGAAGCCATGGGTTCGAGACCTGCCCTCCGGAGCAGGAGAAAACAAGCCTGTTCCCTCTTCCATGTGACAGCCCTTAAGATATTTGAAGATGGCTCCTTCAAGTGCTCCTCGTAAGGCTGAGTTTCCAGACCCTTAATTATCTAGGCGATTAAGCTCCTTCACACGGTGCTTTGTTAATCTGTGGAACTCCCTCCCACAGGACAGAGTGATGGCTACCAACCTGGATAATAATAATAATAATAATAATAATAATAATAATAATTTATTATTTGTACACCGCCCATCTGGCTGGGTTTCCCCAGCCATTCTGGGCGGCTTCCAACAAAGATTAAAAATACTGTAATATATCAGACATTAAAAGCTTCCCTAAACAGGGCTGCCTTCAAATGTCTTCTAAATGTCAGGTAGTTGTTTATCTCTTTGATATCTGATGGGAGGGCGTTCCACACAGTGGGTGCCACTACCGAGAAGGCCCTCTGCCTGGTTCCCTGTAACTTGGCTTCTCGCAGTGAGGGAACCGCCAGAAGGCCCTCGTTGCTGGATCTCAGCATCCGGGCAGAACGATGGGGGTGGAGACTCTCCTTCAGGTGTACTGGGCCTTTGAGGCTATTTAGGGCTTTAAAGGTCAACACTAACAGTTTGAATTGTGCTCAGAAACATACTAGGAGCCAATGTAGGTCTTTCAAGACTGGTGTTATGTAGTCTCGGCGGCCGCTCCCAGTCACTAGTCTAGCTGCCGCATTCTGAATTAGTTGTAGTTTCTGTAGATTAGTTGTAGATGGGTTTTAAAAATAGAATTGAACAAATAGCAATCCCTGTTGCTGTTCTGGTTTCTGGGATAGCTGCGCTGCCTGCATTCGCTCCATAAGACACACACACATTTCCCCATACTTTTTAGGAGGGAAAAAGTGAGTCTTATAGAGCAAAAAATACGGTAATCGGTATGATGTTGCAAGCAATGAATGACAACAAAACTGAGCAACCTGTATGTAAGATATACAGTAGAACAAAATATATAAAAAGGTAAAGCTAAAGGGACTCCTGACAGGAAGCAGCGATGGCCACTAACTTGCATAACTTGAAAAGAAGATCAGACAAGTTCATAGAGGAAAGGGCTGCTGATGGCTGCCAGCCATGATAAGGCCACCAACATAAAAGGTAAAGCGTAAAGGGACCCCTGACCATTAGGTCCAGTCGTGGCCAACTCTGGGGTTGCGGTGCTCATCTCGCTTTATTGACCAAAGGAGCCGGCGTACAGCTTCCGGATCATGTGGCCAGCAGGACTAAGCCGCTTCCGGTGAACCAGAGCAGTGCACGGAAACGCCGTTTACCTTCCCGCCAGAGCGCTACCTATTTATCTACTTGCACTCTGATGTGCTTTCGAACTGCTAGGTTGGCAGGAGCAGGGACCGAGCAACGGAAGCTCACCCCGTTGCGGGGATTCGAACTGCCGACCTTCTGATCGGCGCGTCCTAGGCTCTGTGGTTTAACCCACAGCGCCACCCGCATATCTATATAGAGAGGTACCTACTGAATAATTATCAATGGAATATACATACTAGTGGATATCGTACTATTGGATCAGTGCTCACTGGATAATGTAGCTGCAGGTTACTGTTTTGTTGTCATTCATTGCTTTCAATTACACCTCTAGCTGATGAAGACTTTATTCCGAAACAGTTGAACTATTCCGGATGCAGTGTCCTTTTGAGACTTTGGAGAGATGTCTTCCTTAGAGAGACGGTTTGGCGTTCTTCGCTATTCACTGGTTGTTTGAACCTTTGTTTGACTCTGATACATGTAACAACTTGCAGTTACTTGTATATTCTGTGAGATGTATTGTATGATATATATATATTATTTTGAAGTAGCTTATTTGTATATTTTGAATGACATCATACCAATTATATATTTACTAACAGTTATTAGCCAGCAAAGGTCCATATTGTTAAAGCTATAGTTTTGCCAGTAGTGATGTATGGAAGTGAGAGCTGGACCATAAAGAAGGCTGATCGCCAAAGAATTGATGCTTTTGAATTATGGTGCTGGAGGAGACTCTTGAGAGTCCCATGGACTGCAAGAAGATCAAACCTCTCCATTCTGAAGGAAATCAGCCCTGAGTGCTCACTGGAAGGACAGATCCTGAAGCTGAGGCTCCAAGACTTTGGCCACCTCATGAGAAGAGAAGACTCCCTGGAAAAGACCCTGGTGTTGGGAAAGATGGAGGGCACAAGGAGAAGGGGACGCCAGAGGACGAGATGGTGGGACAGTGTTCTCGAAGCTCCCAGCATGAGTTTGACCAAACTGCGGGAGGCAGTGGAAGACAGGAGTGCCTGGCGTGCTCTGGTCCAGGGGGTCACGAAGAGTCGGACACGACTAAACAACTAAACAACAACAACATTAGCCAGCGTGTTGCGTTTGCATTTTTGTAGATTGCCACATTTTGCAACACAAGGGTTTGTGTTTATTGCAGAAAAAGTTGTGGCTACAGGTAGTAATTTTCCAACACTGAAGCAGGTGCTTTCTCAAGTTGTCTCCTTTCTTCCTCTGATCATTGGGACAATTCCTCGATTTCCCCACTGTAGCAAGGAGGAACCGAAACCAGCTGAGGGTGTCATTGAGATGAGAAAAATTCACAGGAATTTTTAAAAGCAAAATAAACTCATCGGTACCATGCTAGTATCCTTTGTAAGCCACACCTTTCTGCAACCGCAAAGTGTCATGTAGCATCATGCAATTTCAAGGGGGCGAAAGGGGCAGATTATGGGTCAGTTCTGCATTGCGTGAAATGGACTTCCCATCCTGTGACTCACTTTCCCAGGTACCAAACCTCCGACTTTTTCAAGGCTTGAACTCTGGTGCGAGTTCCTCGGTAAGAGCAGCTACGTATTAAAGCCTCAGGAAATATTGATTAGATCTGCCTGACAGAGGAGGTTGAAGAAGGGGCAGGAAGTTCACAGGATGACAAGCATTTTTAAGAAAGAAGGAAGTCGGTTATCTGAGGAAATGGGCTTAAGTAGCAAAGAAGGAACTGGATGGCCGCTGTGAGATTAGGATGCCGAACTAGATAGGACATTGGCCTACGAGTGAGGAGAAGGAGGAGGAGGAGGAGAAGAAGAAGAAGAAGAAGACTCTGTTCTTCATGAAGAGGGAATATTCAAAGCAGCATTTTGTTCAGACTGAGGTCTGGGTTCAGATTCTCACACAGTTACAATTTGTGGGTGACCTTGGCCCAGACTCTTTCTTTTTCTCTCTCTCTTCCCTGCCCGGCTGGGCTGTTGTGTGGTTGTAGAAAGATAAGAGACTATTTGAGAACAAGTCAAAAGCTCTCAGTTATATAATTGGAAAATAGAATAAATAAGAGGGAAAACAAAGTTTGGAGAAATAAAATAAGATGCAAGAAATTAGAGGGGAGAAAAATGGAATCCAGGGCAGGGGCGGGGGGGGGGGAGGTAGTCTATACTGTATCCTTGGGAAAGTATTGAATTTATAAATTATAGCGATTATAAAATTTGAAAATTAAAAAAAAATAAAATAAAGAAAGCTCTCAGGTGAGAGTTTGGAGGGTGACCACTTTCTGTGTGAGACAAGGATTAAGCGCTACCTTCGAGAGGACTGTTTTCTTTTCTCTCTGTTTTTGTTTTTATTCAGTTTCTTTTATCTTATTGTATTTGGAAAAAGCTTTAATAAAACCTTATTAAAAGAAGAAACCAAGCCAATCATCTCACAGACTGCATGGTGTGATAGGAATTTTGAGGTCTTAGATATATGGTAATGTTCATAAGTGTACCAACCAAGCACGTACATAAATCAGCACAGGAAGACCGACCTGGAACCATTTTGATTCCTAAACTGAGCAAATGTTTTCTCTGCAAGGTCAAAGTGGGAAACCTCCCCATTGTCTCTTTCCTCACAAATCCTGTCTTAAGGGCACATTCAAGATATGAAACAGGATGTGAGCCTGTGACCTGGCCCAGGAACTAAGTATTTATCATTACAAAAGACTGGCCAGGCTCCCCAGGCAATCCAATCAAGTAACCTGCCAGACAGGAGATAAACAAGGACAGGAGAAAAACAACATTCAAATTTCTGTTTTAAGACTGCCTTTTCTGTGACGTAGGTGTGATGTATCTGAGGGGTGGTCTTAGGTTACACCCCTTCTGTGCTGTATGTATGATGTTTCTGGGGGTGGTCTTGATCTACAGGGTGGGAATTTCAAAAGTCTTTATAAGGCCTTGCACACTATTTTTCTGGGTCCTCCTCCTCTCCTGCGGGTGAGGGGAGCACCCTGTTGCAACAGATCAATAAAGATCAGGCTTACTAGCTGCTTTGCTTCTCAATATTCTCTGGTTGGCCTCTGTTATTCTCTCCTACCAATAGGGAACCTATGTAAGGACTCTATATGGGCTCTTGGATACCCCATAAGGGAAAAGGGCAGATTTTTGATTGCAACACAGAGATTCAAGACTGTGCATGCCTCATTTTCTTCTTTCCTCCCTTGCAGAATATACCATTTTACCGGGCTATCCCGCAAGGCCTGGAACCAGAGTCATGGGTGCTGCTGGAAGGTTTCATTCCACCACAGGGCAAAAGGTAACTCAGTACTGATATTATCTTCCCTAGAATGGATTTGGCGTCCAGAATTTGTGATGCAAGCAGAGGAGGCAAGTCGCAATTCCTGGCCAGGAATTCGTGCTAGGACTTGTGGAATATTATGGAGAGAGACTGGGCCTAGGCATGTGCAGAGTGCTTTTCCTTCTGCTCTGAGGCACAGCAGCCAAACCTCCCATAACTGACACCAGAGGAATCATAGAATCATAGAGTTGGAAGAGACCACAAGGGCCAACCCCCTGCCAAGCAGGAAACGCCATCAGAGCACTCCTGACATATGGTTGTCAAGCCTCTGCTTAAAGACCTCCAAAGAAGGAGACTCCACCACACTCCTTGGCAGCAAATTCCACTGTCAAACAGCTCTTACTGTCAGGAAGTTCTTCCTAATGTTTAGGTGGAATCTTCTTTCTTGTAGTTTGGATCCATTGCTCCGTGTCCGCTTCTCTGGAGCAGCAGAAAACTACCTTTCTCCCTCCTCTATGTGACATCCTTTTATATATTTGAACATGGCTATCATATCATCCCTTAACCTCCTCTTCTCCAGGCTAAACATGCCCAGCTCCCTTAGCCGTTCCTCATAAGGCATCGTTTCCAGGCCTTTGACCATTTTGGTTGCCCTCCTCTGGACACGTTCCAGTTTGTCAGTGTCCTTCTTGAACTGTGGTGCCCAGAACTGGACACAGTACTCCAGGTGAGGTCTGACCAGAGCAGAATACAGTGGCACCTGGGCCCAGCTTTTTGGTGATTTACCGTATTTTTCGCTCTATAGGGCGCACCTGACCATAGGGCACACCTAGTTTTCGGAGGGGGAAATCAAGGAAAATCAAGGATTTCCACTTCTCCCAGACCTTCTCCCTGCTATTGCGGGAGGTGGGGGAATTCCCCCATCTCCCGCAAAAGCCCACAGGAGAGAGAAGGGACAGACTCGGCTAGTCAGTCCCTTCTCCCTCCTTGGGGAAAAGCCCCCAAGAGCGGCGCGCTCTTTAAAGGCTGCGCGGCTCCTGCGGGCTTTTCTACGAGGTGGGGGAATTCCCCCACCTCGTTGAAAAGCCCGCAGAAGCCGCGCAGCCTTTAAAGATCGTGCGCCTTTTGCGTGCTTTTGCGGGAGGTGGGGGAATTCCCCCATCTCCCACAAAAGCCCGCAGAAGCCGCGCACCCTTTAAAGAGTGCGCAGCTCCTGCGGGCGTTTCGACCGAGCTTATGGGGCTGGCGGTGTGGGGAAGCGATGCTTTCCCCCACTGCCAGCCTCAAAACCAGGTCGGGGAGCAGTGCGAAGGCGTCGCGTGCCTTCCTGCTGCCCCCCGAGCCTGTGGGGCTGGTGGTGGGGGGAAGCGCTGCTTTCCCCCACTGCCAGCCTCAAAGACCAGACTCTCCTGGCTTCAGCGAAAGCAACGCGAAGCGTCCGGAGCGTGGGGGGACTCTCCCTCTGCGCTTAGGAGGCTTCGCGTTGCTATCGCTGAAGCCAGGGAGCCTGTATTCACTCCATAGGACACACACACATTTCCCCTTAATTTTTGGAGGGGAAAAAGTGCGTCCTATAGAGCGAAAAATATGGTAACTGTGCAAGTTAGGTGAAGAGATAAGGGATCTCTTATGTTACAAGGAACGCCCATAGCTCAGTTGGTAGGGCACCTGCCTTGCATGCAGAAGGTCCCAGGTTCGAGTCCTGACAGCCTCTCCAGGTAAGCCTGGGAATGTCCCATCTGAACCCCTGGAGAAGCACTGCTGCCAGCCAGTGTAGACAATACTGAGCTAAATGGACCAACCATGGCTCCCCTTATTCCTATGTGGACTAGACCAAGGGAGAAGAAACTTGGTTAAAAGAGTTTAGGCTCCCCCTTTGTAATTGCAGCAATTCCCTGTAAGTTGCCTACTGTCTATCCATATTAACTCTCTTAATTGTAATAGCCTCAATAGGAGATAGCCATAAAGGGGTTTCCCTTTCCAGCAGATTTTTATATTTCTCCCAAACTCTATACAAATTCTTCCTTAGAATATGGTTCATAAAACATTTATAAATTTTCGCCTTCCAAATTTGGCATGCCAGCCAAATTTTAAATCAGGACCATTCTTTTAACCAGCACAAGCAGGCTGCCTCATAATAGATTTGCAGGTCTGGCGAGGCAAAACCTCCTCTTTCTTTTATGTCTATCAAAATTTTATGTTTAATTCTTGGATTTTCCCCCTGCCAAAATGAATTTAGAAATATCCTTCTTCCATTATTTGAAGCAGCCTAAGTTATTTACAATTTATATTGATTCGAATAAAAACAGCATCCTGGAAAGAAGGTTCATTTTGATAGCTGAGATTCTACCAGGCAGGGAGAGCGTCATTCTCTGAGTACCAGTTGATGGAAACCACAGGAGGGGAGAGTTCGCTTGTGCTCGGATCCTGTTTTCAGGCTTCCCACAGGCATCGGGTTGGCCACAGGATGCTGGACTGACTAGGTGGGCCGCTGGCCTGACCCAGCAGGCTTTCCCTATGTTCTTATGTCTACAACTCTCATTATACCTAACCACTGGGCATGCTGGCTGGGGGCCACGGAAGTTGTGAGTCCAGCAACCTCTGCAGGGTCACAGTCTGCCTTGAACTAGGTGAGGGTGCTGGACTAGGCCCTGGGAGACCAGAGTTCGAATCCCTGCTCAGCTATGAAGCTCGCTGGGTGACCCCGGAGCCAGTCGCTGCCTCTCAAGGCCTGACTGACCTCACAGGGATGTTGTGAAGATGAAACGGGAGGAGGGGGAACCATGTACTAGAACTCGTTGGAAGAAGGCAGCATAAATACCGTATTTTTCGCTCCATAAGACGCACCTAGTTTTTAAAGGAGGAAAACAAGAAACAAAATGTTCTGAACGAAACAGTGGGTGTATGATCTTTGTGGTTCATACTGTGACCACAGACATGTGATCTGATGGTGAATTTGAGGTGACCCAATGCAAAAATCATGAGGATCCATGTGGATCTGTGCTTTGTAACCACGTTTTTGCGCCATTGTGGCCCCACACAACAGTGGGTGCGTGGTTTTTTTGGTGCAGGCTGTAGCCATGGACATGCTATGTGATCTGATGGTGAATTTGGGGTGACCCAATGTAAAAATCCTGAGGATCCATGGGCTTTTACCTCCCCCTCCCAGGCAGCCTCCTTTATCTCTAGCGTCCCTTATCTCTCTTCCGACCCCACCGACCAGCTGTTTCCTTTCAACACTCCCTTCCCTCTTGTTTGCCTTAGTGTCTTTTCCTTAGCTGGAGCAGTTTTTTGCTCCTCCTTTTCTTCTAATTTCTCTCCTTATTGCTTTAGTCTTCCTGTTTCCCCCCTTTGCAAGTTTGCTGTCTTTACCTCCCTGCTCCCAGGCAGCCTCCTTTCTTGCTAGCGTCCCTTATCTCTCTCCCCGATCGCTTGCTGATCAGCGGCTTTGTTTCAACACCCACTTCCCTCTTTCAAAAAAAGAGAGAATGATCTGCTTTTTGCCCCTGGGAAATTCAGCTCCAGGGACCTCGCATTCGCTCTGTAAGACGCACAGACATTCCCCCTTACTTTTTAGGAAGAAAAAAGTGTGCCTTATGGAGCAAAAATACGGTATATAAAAAATACATATAAATAAAGGACAGCAGAGGAGCAGGGATACAGGAAAGAAGTTGGCAGCAGGGCAGTCATTGTTCAGCTACTTCTTACCTGGGGGGGACAGGCCATACGGCAGGATATGTAACCCAGCGAACCTGATCTCTTTCACCTCTTTTCTCAGGTTCTATGTGGACTTTGCTTCCAGACAAGTCGAGGAGGGGAACAAGCCTCTAAGGCTCACTGTCAGCTTTGAGGGACCCCCGTCTTCCCCTGGCTGGGTGACCCTCAACAGCTTCACAGACCAGCAGTGGGGTGAGGGTCTGACGGTGATGGCCCCTTTCCGGCGAGGCCAGGAGTTCAGGATTCAAATCATCGTCACCCGGATGGGCTACAAGGTCGGGGTAGCAACTGAGGGGTCCTCGGCGGGGAAGGGGAATCGGGACACACACACACAAACACCATCCCCAAAAACACGGGCGCTGGGTGAGGGGCGATGGTGGCTGCATGGGGACTGGGAGGGCAGAAGGTTGCTGGGAGCCCCAAAGTAGGTATAGTATAGGACAGGGGGGCAGGTATAGGAAGAGAACAGCAAGATCCTACGTCTGCCCAGGGGTCCTATTGAAATCATTGACTCTTGCTTCCAAGTAAGCAGGGCTAAAGGAACGAAAATTCTAAGGTTTGATATTGTTATGTCAAAAAGAACCTCCCATGTCCCTTCATTTTACTCCCTAGTTGTTGCTCTCAGATTGCTCTCTGCTTTCCCCATCGCTCTCTGTGAACAGATAGCTTTGCTCACCGACGGACTTGAAACTCACTCCTTCCACTTTTAATAATAATAATAATAATAATAATAATAATAATAATTTTATTTATATCCCGCTCTCCCCAGCCAAAGCCGGGCTCAGAGCGGCTAACAACAGTAAAAAAAGCACCGTTTACATAAAATCACAGTCAATTCATTGAAATACATTCTAAAATCAATTCAGAATCAAATTAATGGCAACCATTGGGCTAGAGTGCTATGAGGATTACCAAAGGAGGGGGGTCAGACTGTGCCTAGGCCAAAGGCCTGGTGGAACAGCTCTGTCTTGCAGGCCCTGTGAAAAGAGGTCAAGTCCCGCAGGGCCCTATTCTCTTGTGACAGAGCGTTCCACCAGATCGGGGCCACGGCCGAAAAAGCCCTGGCTCTGGTCGAGGCCAGCCTAACCTCCCTGTGGCCCGGGACCTCCAAGATGTTTTTGTTTGAAGACCGTAAGGTCCTCCGTGGTACATAGCAGGAGAGGCAGTCCCGTAGGTACGAGGGTCCTAGGCCTTATAGGGCTGGTTAAAACCAGCACCTTGAATGTGATCCTGTACTCCACCGGGAGCCAGTGCAGCTGGTATAGTACCGGATGAATGTGATCTCGCAGCGAAGACCCCATAAGGAGTCTCGACGCAGCATGCTGCACCCACTGGAGTTTCTGGGTCAGTCTCAAGGGCAGCCCTACGTAGATAAAGATGTCCCACTAAATAAAATGCGCCAAACCTAAGAGTTTCAATCAATCAATCAATCAATCAATCAATGTTGAATAGCAGAGAGAACATTGCACTCTTCCTCTTTCAGAGTTAAAGGTAAAGGTACCCCTGCCCGTACGGGCCAGTTGTGTCCGACTCTAGGGTTGTGCACCCATCTCACTTAAGAGGCCGGGGGCTAGCGCTGTCCGAAGACACTTCTGGGTCACGTGGCCAGCGTGATGAAGCTGCTCTGGCGAGCCAGCGCAGCACACGGAACGCCGTTTACCTTCCCGCTAGTAAGCGGTCCCTATTTATCTACTTGCACCCAAGGGTGCTTTCGAACTGCTAGGTTGGCAGACGCCGGGACCGAGCAACGGGAGCGCACCCCGCCGCGGGGATTCGAACCGCCGACCTGACGATCGGCAAGTCCTAGGCACTGAGGTTTTACCCACAGCGCCACCCGCGTCTTTCAGAGTTACTAGACAGTTAACTCCCCTAAGGTCCGCTTGAGTAGCCTATACATTTAGGGCAGGCGATAAAAGCCAATATTCCTCCAAGCCAAGCGTGAGAAACTCGTGGAACTAACTTAAGCGCCTTTTAAAAGCGGTTAGAAAAATTAGTGGGTTTGTCAATCAAAGGCATATTTAGAAGACATGCGTGGGGAATCTCTGGCTCTGCTCAGGTTGTTAGGCTTTAAAGCAGAGCCAACAGGGGTATTAAGAGTCCCACAGTATCTGGAGGGCCACAGGTTCCCTATAAAGGTAAAGGGACCCCTGACCATTAGGTCCAGTCGTGACCGACTCTGTTGGTTGCGGCACTCATCTTACTTTATTGGCCGAGGGAGCCGGCGTCCAGTTTCCGGGTCATGTGGCCAGCATGACTAAGCCGCTTCTGGTGAACCAGAGCAGCGCACGGAAACGCCGTTTACCTTCCCGCCGGAGTGGTCCCTATTTATCTACTTGCACTTTGACGTGCTTTCAAACTGCTAGGTTGGCAGGAGCAGAGACCGAGCAATGGGAGCTCACCCCGTCATGGGGATTTGAACCGCTGACCTTCTGATCGGCAAGTCCTAGGCTCTGTGGTTTAACCCACAGCGCCACCCGCGTTAGGTTCCCTATACCTGAGCTCAGTGGAGCTTCTCAGGGGTGGGTGCAGTCTACCTTTAACTACCGGTTCCTAGGAATGAACAGTGAAATCTTGCAGAGAGCTAGTTGGAAGAGCAATGGTAAACTAGAGCGAACAAGCTCCAAAGCCTTTAACAGAAGCCTGTGTAGCTAGCAGAGTATTGAGGTTCCCAAATATCTAAACAGGAGAGCGGCCACTCATCAAACCACACGGGATTCTCATGTCAGTCGGAGTTGGGAGGTTTATCTTCCAACCCTTCTTGACGTGCCTTTTTCCGTTTCTTTGCCAGATCCTGGAGAAAGATATTTCCCTTTGCGAGTTCCGCCACCGCCTCTCACCAAAAAGTATCCGCTTCCTGGAGATCGACGGGGAAGTCAAGCTCCAGAACGTGGCCGTCAGCTGGGAGGGCAACAGAGCACCAAGGGGCCGTATCCTGCCAACATTGGGCATGGGCCGTTATGCACGTTAGGAGGGCGCCGGGTGCAGGGGGAGCGCTGAGCCCTCCCCCCAAATAAAGGGGCGCACCTTGATGCGAGCAGGAGGATATCCCGGGGCGAGAATAAATTATGCAAACCAAGAAGGGCTTCTGTCGTGTTTTGCAGAGTTTGCTTTTTCTGTGGGTGCAAAAAAGTATGAAATTACTTGAGCAAGGAGCGGAGGAAGGGAGAACAGAAGAGTAGCCAAAGGCCCATCTAATCCAGCATCGTGTTCTCAGCGTGGCCAAACGGGTGCCTTTACACTATTGGAAGTCTGCAAGTGAGAACCAAGGTAAAGGGACCCCTGACCATTAGGTCCAGTTGTGACTGACTCTGGGGTTGCGGCGCTCATCTCGCTTTATTGGCCGAGGGAGCCGGCATACAGCTTCCGGGTCATGTGGCCAGCATGACTAAGCCGCTTCTGGCGAACCAGAGCAGCACACGGAAACGCCGTTTACCTTCCCGCCGGAGCGGTACCTATTTATCTATTTGCACCTTGGCGTGCTTTCGAACTGCTAGGTTGGCAGGAGCAGGGACCGAGCAATGGGAGCTCACCCCATCACGGGGATTCGAACCGCCGACCTTCTGATTGGCAAGCCCTAGGCTCTGTGGTTTAACCCACAGTGCCACCCACGTCCCTAACCATAGCTGTACGGTAAAGGTAAAGGGACCCCTGACCATTAGGTCCAGTCGTGACCGACTCTGGGGTTGCGGCGCTCATCTCGCTTTATTGGCCGAGGGAGCTGGCGTACAGCTTCCGGGTCATGTGGCCAGCATGACTAAGCCGCTTCTGGCGAACCAGAGCAGCGCACGGAAACGCCGTTTACCTTCCCGCCGGAGCGGTACCTATTTATCTACTTGCACTTTGACGTGCTTTCAAACTGCTAGGTTGGCAGGAGCAGGGACTGAGCAACGGGAGCTCACCCCGTCGCGGGGATTCGAACCGCCGACCTTCTGATCGGCAAGTCCTAGGCTCTGTGGTTTAACCCACAGCGTTCCCACCCGCGTCCCTAACCACAGCTGTAGTCCTCCATTAATTTCTCATCCTCGTTTAAAGTAATCTGCTCTGGTGGCTTTTGCCTGTCCCAAATCTTCAGCTCCGTTGCACGTCCCAGAGTTGTATTATGTGACAGGGAGACAAACTTGTCTCTTCTCCGATTCAGAGAACAGAATGGGGTTTGTGTGATACTTTGTTGACTACGGGAAATAGAACCCATGAGATCTTGTGCCATGATATCAATGTCTTCCTAACGCCCAGAGATGTCCTTACTGGGAGGGAGATAAAATGGGATGCTTGGGAGGTGCAGGATCCCGAGAACCAGGAAGGAACAGCAGCAACACAAAGAGGCCACATTATTCCTAGATCACAAAAGCTGCCACAAAACCGTTTTTGTGTCAAAGATGCTCTTTTTGTACATCTGTTGTACAGCCAATTCTCTGTTACATCTTTGATTTCCACATTGAAGGAATGGGTAGTGGCTTTTTTTCTCGCCTCAAATCCCGCTGCCCAAAAAAGTAACCATTTTAGGTCAAGTCCTAATCCCTTCTGACTTCTTTGCCAAAATATGAGTCGGCAATTCTCCACAACCCACATTCCCATTGCTCTGCTGCATTGGGGGCTGCTATTGGTTCAATAACGGAAACCTGCAAAATACACATTTGAAAAACCGAAATGTTAAGAAACCTCACAAAATCCTCATTGTACCTCTTCTCTTTCTTTGCCAGGAAGGGGTTAGAGACAGCTCCCGGCCAGAGATGAGCCACACAATGGTTGCAACTTTCATGTAGGAAAACAACATTAATATACAGCAAGATTTATCATTATCCTAGGCTGCAAAGCACACACACACACAAAGCATCTAATGCTTCCCTTTTTAGTGTTTCAGAGAATGTGTTGAGCTGGAGAGAAAGTTTAACAGATCCAATACTTATCAGCAGAGGGGGAAATGGTTTGTGAAATTGTAAACAAAAAATCCTATTACAACACGGACGGCAATAACTGCCTCCTTGACAAGAGTTTATACTAGCTGTGGAATTTCTTTTCTGGTCACTGACCTCCAAGTGCCTTAAGTTGAGGCTAAAACTGAATTTTGTCTCCGAAGTCTTTATTTGTGGGTGATCATGCGGCAGAGACAGCGAAAAGTGACCATTTCCTCCCCTTCCCACACACGTGGACTGATCAGAAAAGTATTCGCAAACAATTCTCAACCCAGCCCACAAACCAGCCTTCCCAATAATTCGTTACAGTATTAAAGATAAGAGTTTATGAATAGAGATAAGTTCATGATAGTCCATAGTAAGATTTGACGTGAAGATCTTAGTTTCAATGGCCCTCTCTGAGGGCGTTCTGATCCATAATTGACTTCCGACTTCTGCTCAATGATTGAAACTAAGATCTTCACGTCAAATCTTACTACGGACTAACATGAACTTATCTCTATTCATAAACTTTTATCTTTAATACTGTAACAAATTATTGTGCTATATACACATATCCTTTCGAGTTTGAGTCTGTAATCTCTATTTGAGTTTGTAATGCTTGTCAGAATACACACTTCTGAATGGATTAGTTTTTGTTACAATTGACTATTGATTTGCAAGTAGGAACCACTCACACTATTGAAACTTATATTGGCCAGAATTCTTGGTGTGCTTTTTTCCTGGAAATTTCCTCAGAGCAGCCAGCCATTTTAACGGCTCTCCTGCGTTGCTTTTAAAGGATTTGTGTGACTCTGCCCCGATCTTTTGCGAGAGGGCGGCATATAAATGCTTGGGCCGGGACCCCCGTAATGTGCCAAGTCTTCCAACAGCATCAGGCAGCTTTGTGTGAATTCGCACATGGCGGTAAAGGAACAGGGATGGGGAGGCAAATGAGTAAGGGAGGGAAGCGGTGGGAAATAATAATAATAATAATAATAATAATAATAATAATAATAATAATATATTATTTATACCCCGCCCATCTGGCTGAGTTTCCCCAGCCACTCTGGGCGGCTCCCAATCAAGTATTAAAAACAATACAGTGTTAAATATTTAAAACTTCCCTGAACAGGGCTGCCTTCAGGTGTCTTTTAAAAATAGGATAGCTACTTATTTCCTTCACATCTGAAGGGACGGCGTTCCACAGGGTGGGAGCCACTACCAAAAAGGCCCTCTGGGCAGAACGATGGGGGTGGAGACGCTCCTTCAGGTATACAGGACCGAGGCCGTTTAGGGCTTTAAAGGTCAGCACCAACACTTTGAATTTTGCTCGGAAACGTACTGGAAAGAACGACAACAGAGAAATCATCCTTAAAAATATTACATTTTATTGTCTTGTTCCCAAGTGGGAGGAGGGCTGGTTTTCCCCGGAAAGCTCGGAAGTTTGTAGAACAGAGGCAGACAGAAGCCAGCTATTCCCTATTGGCTGAACTGCCCAAACCCCGCAGAGGGCAGGCATTCAGGAGCAAACACAATAAAATAAGCTAAACCTTCTCCGACGACAAAAAGAAAGAAGTAAGAAGAGAACCAAAACGAAAAAGATGGGTGACCAAAAAATAAAAAAAGGTGTAGGAATGTTACTGGTTCCCCACGCCCGCCCCCAGTGCTACGGTCAGCCATAACTTTTTAATTACATGATGAAGGAAAAAGACAAAGACAAAAAAAACGGAACAAACAAACCCAAACACACCCTTCGGCGATATACAATGCTAGATGTATATATATATTTAATAATAATAAATCTGGACGTTATTAAATTGCAACAGTTTGCTGTGTTTTTAATTTCTCTCTTTCTTTTTTTAAAAAAAGATCTCTGCACGGTTCTCTTTCGTTTTAGATTTGGTCCTCAGAAAACCCTGCACCATGATGAAGAAATTACAAAAAAATAGATATATATATAATATATATATATATATATAGAAGCGTGAAGCAATGGATTTTTTTATTTTTTTATGGGCTGTTCAGAGCGAGGCGAGAGAGAGAGAGGAAGACTGAATGAGCGAGTCGCTCCTGCCCTGCGGGGGGAGAAGAGGGAGCAGCCAAACAGTTTGCGAGGTGCTCAGAAAGCTGTTTTGCCTGCAGCGGAGTCTGTTTCACTACCTTGCAAGAATCACTCCCAGAGGATGCTGGGAAGCACGGTCTTGGGGCTCCCCCCTCCTTCTCAGACACCCCTCAAAAGTTCCCTCCGAAAGCACCTGTAGTTATTTGCGATTCCCCCTGCCCCCCGCCTTGGGGGTCACCTACCCACAATTTCACTTTTCTCACCCTCACCCAAAAAAAACACCCTCATGTGTGAAGCAAGGGGGAAACGAGACAAATCCGTTCCGGATTGGCCTGCTTTTTAAGACTGATGCTCGGCTCCTAGCACCTCTCCCCCCTCCCGGAGAAAGTTAAAGCCCCTCCTCGCGACACCTCTGGGCGCACTTCGCGCGAGAAAACGAACCGTTTTCGTGTTTCGGCCTCAAAGACGGGCGTCGGTATTGCTGAGATTGTGTTATTCCCAAACTCTGTTACAAAAGCGGCTGGGGGGGGGGGTTTGCCGCGACCTGATGGCATGGGGCAGAGAAGGACGGGAGGATTTATAAAACCGGAGACTAGGGTGGGAGAAAAAAGAGGAGAAAGGGCCCGACTGGGGTGGGGATATCCGTTCCGCAAAGGTTTTGCTTCTCCTGCGAGCGCCGGGGAAGAAGCTGCGACGGATTTGAGAAGAGAGGCACTGCCTCTTTGAACACTCGCGTGCTCAGTCTGCGGAATGGGAAAGGGCCAATACGCCCTTGCCAGGCGCAAGCCCAACCAACTAGCCCCGAATGGGAAGGCAACCTATTTCTTCAAGGAGGTGAGGGGCAAACCGCGGACGTCAAACTAAGCAGCGTGTGCCACGGAGAGCTTGGGTGGCCGCGAACGAGGGCACCGCTTAAAGGAGCTGCTTAGGACTGGCTGTACTGACCCAACCCTCCTTCCCAGTCAAAGCCTGGGCAGAAACCGCGAGTTTGGACCTAGACGCCTGACGAGGGTCCCCATCATCCTCCTCCTCCTCTCACCCCTAACAGGGGGAAAGAGCCAGTCGGAGGTGCAACGCTGGGGTTGGGGACGAGAGGCACAGGCTAGGCCCAAAAACTGCCTAGCGCAGCGAGCGGAAAGGTCTGGAATGAGGTATCTAGGTTCTGTGTCAGAGAGAGAGAGAGAGGAAAGCAAGGAAGTGGGTCTCGACAGCCCCTCCAGATCCTGAAGGCGCTGGGTTTCGACGCGCCGCGGACCAAGGGCGGCTTGGGAACACCCCAGACACATAAATTAAAAGGCAGCGCTCGAGAAGAGATGGAGGGAGGGAGGGCCGCGAATATGCCAGTCCACAGTAGAACTCTCCAGCCCACCCCGGGCCCAATTAAGATCAGTAGGAGGGAAACCGGAATGTCATCTATATAGAACAAAAATAGCTATCTAAACCGTGGCGGTGGTGGCCGGGATGCTTTATGGCCTTTGCTGGCAAGGCCTCGGGGCCGAACTCTTCCTTCCTCCCCCGGGAAGCAAGGAGCCACACCGAGCTCCTCCGCTCCTCAGAGTTTTGGGGGAAAGACTTGGAACTGTTGCATAGTGTCCGTAGAGTGCGCAATGGAGATGGGGTGGGGGAGAAGGGGGTGGGGAGGGGGTGGCCCAGGCCAGCTCCCAGGGGTCGCCCAGCGTGGAGGCAGCTTTCTGTCCTCGGAGAGAAAGTGAAAGAGAGAGAGAGAAGGAAAGAGAAAGACAACCTTCCCATTGCTGTGTTTGTGTGTGTGTGTTTGTGTGAATGGGGGAAAATCAAGAGCGCCGCCCCCCCCTCCCCAAAAAGCGCCAGCGCTTGCTGTTGCCGCCGCTGCCTCCGGCTCTAGCCTCACAGGTCGCTCTCGCCATAAAGCGCCGTGGAGAAGGACTTGTAGTCAAGGGCGCCGGGAATGGCGTCGGGCCCCTGGTAAGGTGCCATGCGCGCGATGCAGTACTCCGCCTGGTCGGGGGGGAGCTCTCGCCGAAGCTCCTCAGCCGTGATGTAGTTCTGCGTCAGGGATGGGGGGGGGGTAGAGAGAGAAGAAGAGAGGCCTGCGTGAGGTTGCGCCCCCGGGTGGCGGATCAGGAACATTGGGATAACACAACGTGGTTTTTTGCGGTCCCAAGCCAATATTTGCAGCAAACTCCATCGATTTGCAGCACATCGATTTAAAGCACATGGCTTCCCCTCACCGCAGAATCTTGGGAACTGTAGTTTAAGGGTGCTGGGAGTTGTAGCTCTGCGAGGGCGAAGCTATAGCTCCCAGGATTTTTTTTTTAAGTTTATTATTTTACATTGATTTACAGTGGTACCTCGGGTTAAGTACTTAATTCGTTCCGGAGGTCCGTTCTTAACCTGAAACTGTACTTAACCTGAAGCACCACTTTAGGTAATGGAACCTCCTGCCGCACCGCCGGAGCATGATTTCTGTTCTTATCCTGAAGCAAAGTTCTTAACCTGAAGCACTGTTTCTGGGTTAGCGGAGTCTGTAACCTGAAGCGTATGTAACCCAAGGTACCACTGTACGTTAAGATCATATAACATACAATTTACATCAAAACCTATTTATCCTGGCAACTTCCCGTCCTTAATCCATGTTGGTCCGATTCCCTCTCCTCACTGCTGCCTGTCCCACCTATTAACCTTATCCATTCACCTAAATCCTATATTGCAATCTTTTCTATTTTCTTTCCATTGCTCACAAGGCAAAACCTGTTTGAAATTTTATTGTGCTGTATTGTGTTCTTATATAAACTAAAAAGGGTCTCCGTTCTTCCCCAGATATTTTGTCTTTCTGATTCCTTATTTTAGCTGTGAGTTCCCAGATTCTTGGGCAGGTGGGGGGGAAAGTTGCGTGCTTCAAATGCGGTGCTGAATGTATTTGAAACATACGAGCAGATCTGTCCCCGAAACTCATCTCAAGGCAAAAAAATGTCCTGGGAGACTACGCTCTCTGAACTTTCAAAAAGTTTTCTAAAATTCCGCACCGAGAGAAGCCATATTCTGTCCTGAAATCAGGCGAAAGCTTGCACAAATCTGCATGAGCTCCATGACTTGGCCTTTGATAATCAGGGGGAGGGGGCTAAGGAGTTCCTGAAGCCCCAGCCCCAAATACTAGAAAACTGACTCAGTTCTTCCTCTGGCTTCTGAGATTTGAGCACTCTCAGCAATGTCTTTTCAGCCACAACAGCTAGAAATGTGTTGGTTTTTTTTGCTTGTTTCTTTAAAGTCTTTCCTCTCCCTTGCTGAACTCACCTTGTCTCCAGCCAGGACCTTGAAGGAAGCAATGACCTGGTCGGCCGTATCCGTGTCCGTGGTCTCCCGGGACATGAAATCGATGAAGGCTTGGAAAGTCACCACTCCGCTGTTGTTGGGGTCCACGACACTCATGATCCGGTTGAATTCTGCATCTCCCTGGCGAGGCAGAGGTGGGGGTGAGAGAAAGGAGGTCATTTGAGTCTCCTGGCAAAAAGGCAGCGACACAGCTGAGTCCGTTTGACGGCTCTGACATGTTTGCTGGAAAACTCAGCTGCGGCCTCAAGGCTTGGCTTTAAAGAAGTCCCCCCTATTCTGTGTCAAAGTGGCTGTCCGAATTTGGACCGGTGGGAATTCTGCGGAGTTCGGAACTACACCCGGACCAACTTGGCCCAAACCTTTCTTGCTTAAGGTTTCCTAGGCTTAATTTCCATTTGAATCTCCTGTGATCACAGCGTTATACTAGGGAGGAACCATAGCAGGGTGGCAGGTCACCTGCTTGGCATGTAGAAGGTCTCCGGTCCCTCCCATCTCCAGTTAAAAAGAAAAAAGACCAGATAGCAGGAAATGGGGAAGAGCTTCTCTCTGTCTCAGATCTTGGGACGGCGGCTGGCAGCCTCAGCAGGCAATGCTGGGCTCAATCAGCCGACCCCCAACCTAGCGCCCTCCAGAGGGCCAGCATTGAAGGAGGGCACCGCGTTGGAGAAGGCAGAGCTAGATGGGTAAACAAGTCAAACCTGGCACAAAAGCAGCTTCCTCTACACTACTTATTAGAAATCTATACCCCACTTTTCACTTTATATGGGTCTCAAAGTGGCCATCGGAGAATAAAAACGTACCATACACCGACGCTGTCGTGTTTACCTGAAGCACATTCAAAGCACACGGCTTTCCCCCAAAGAATTGTGGGAACTGTAGTTTGTTAAGGGTACTGGGGAGCGTGGTTCTGCGGAGGGCAAACTACACTTCCCAGCATCCTTTGGTGGACGCCACATGCTTCAAATGTACGGCACAGCTGTGCCCAAAATTTAAAATGCTGGAGAATAGAACATCGGAGCAGCATTTGCGAGGGACAAAGGCCTCCTGGAATAAAACCATCTTAACCAGGCACCTGAAACTTTGTAGGGGTGGTGCCTGCCTGATAGCTGACCCCCCCATGTTTATTTTATACAAAGTTGTCCCTCCATAGCCATCCCCACTCAATCAAAGGGAGCTCCCCCACCCTGCCGATTCATAGTAGGAATAGTCTGCAAGATCATCTAATCTAGCAACCTGTCCCATAGCGACCAAACAAGCACCCCCAATGGGAAGCCCACAAGCAACAGCACCCTCTCCCCACCTGTGACTCCCAGCAGCCCTAGCAAATGCCCACCCACCAGTAACCCTGAATTTCCCACCCTCAACTGCCTTGTCTTGCAAACCACTTGGCCGTAAGCACAGCCCCCCGACCCGACTTGACATCGACTCACACCCTAGGCCCGTGTTCTTCAGCCTGGACCACAACTCCCACAATCCCCGGCTAAGCTGGCAGGGGATGATGGGATTTGGAGTTCATCAAGGCCTGGGTGCCCAAGGCGGAAGGACACTGCCCAAGGCGAGGGCCGGCCACGCAAGGGACAGACGCAGCATTTCGGCTGTTGCCAGCTGCTGCCGTCGGCATGGAGGACAGAGCGAGGAAGAGAAGTGGGGAGGAAAGCAGAGAGCGGAGCGTACCAGGCTGTATCCCGTGGAGATAAGCAGGGCTCGGTAGTCGTCTGTGTCCATGCTGCCCGTGCGCTTCTATTCCCAGAGGCCGACAGGCGAAGGGAGGGAGAGGGAGAGAACGCAGATGGAGGAGGCATGCAAAGATGGAAAGGGAAGAGAGGGCCGCAGAGCCCCATGGAGGAAAGAGACACAGAAAGAGAGACCATCAGTCAGGAGAAGCCATCGAGATGCCACGTAAACAGACGACAGGGGAAGTGGGGGAAGACACGGGCGCACAAATCGGATACACAAAACACGGCGACGACAAGGTGGCGGGAGGAGGAAGAAGAAAAGAAGTGGGTGTTTGATGGTGGGGAGAAACGAACGTGGTGAAGGAAGAGAGAAAGGAGATCAGGTTAATTGCAAGATCGCCAAGCGGCTGCGCGGTTTTGAACGGGCATCGGGTACCTGTCGGTCATTCTCCACATCGTATCCCAAGCTGATGAGGCAGGCTTTGAACTCTTCGGGTCCCAGGGAGCCGCCGTGGTCCTGCCGCCGGGCCACGCGCAGGGAGGGGTGGAGGGCGCGGCATGCACATTTGAGGGGGGTGGGGAGGAGGGCGGGAGAGCCCACGTGCACACGACAAGGGAGGGGGGAAGGGGAAAAGACACGGCGTTAGTTCCAACACTCTCGGGGGGAGCTCCAGCCCGCAGGCCCAGGAAATGGGCAGAGGAGGAGGGGGAAGAAGAAGAGCCTTTGGGACCCCTGCTTCAAGGACCTGGCTGGGGCGCTCAAAAGAGACAGGACTTTCACACCAACACCCGTTCTGATCAGACGTGCGGCAACAAGCCGTGAAAAAATGAACACTGGCTTCTATTGGGGGTTGTCAACCTGGGAAGGGAGCCCAACTAGGAGAAGGAAAACTCTGAGCTTAAACCTCCGCTGCTTTGCAGGACATCTTTGGGAGAAGAAAATAAAAATAATTTACCATTTATACCCTGCCCATCTGGCCAGGCATCCCCAGCCACCCTGGGCGGCCCACAACCAAACATTAAAATACAGTAATACATCAAACATTAAAAGCTTCCCTAAACAGGGCTGCCTTCAGATGTCTTCTAAAAGTCTGGTAGTTGCTGTTCTCTTTGACATCTGATGGGGGGGTGTTCCACAGGGCGGGTGCCACCACCGAGAAGGCCTTCTGCCTGGTTCCCTGTAGCTTGGCTTCTCGCAGTGAGGGAACTGCCAGAAGGCCCTCGGCGCTGGACCTCAGTGTCCGGGCTGAACGATGGGGGTGGAGACGCTCCTTCAGATATACTGGACCGAGGCCATTTAGGGCTTTAAAGGTCAGCACCAATACTTTGAATTGTGCTTGCAAACGTTCTGGGAGGAAGGCTTGGGAGGAAACCCTGCACAAATCCAGAGCGGAGTCCCTAAGACGGTTGGATGGCGCCTTCTACGCCTCCTTCCGGCAACTCCTGCAGCCAAGCTGGTGCCAAACGTCTTGCTCTGCTTTCCTTGGGACCACATCAGCGAGCCTGGTGTGTGTGTGTGTGTGTGTGTGTGTGTGTTGCCATCCAGGAGCCCAGGACCTCGAGACACACCGCCCAGGCTTGCGCCCCAGGGAAGGCCACTTGGGTGCTGCTAACGCAGCGGTTTGACTTCACCCCTGGAGGCAAACTCCATTGTCTCTCAAGACAGACAGTCCGGCCAGTTTCCTCTGAACACAAATTGAACAGGTCTGATTTGGGTGGCAGAAAAGCGGCTGGAAGCTGGAGCGCCAAACCGTTCAACCCTTTTTTAAAAATTCTGCCAAGAGTGAGAAAGCAGGGGCACCCCGAGAGCTGGAAGCTACTGTCTCAGCCGAGCCTACCTCACAGGGCTGGTGGTGATAAAATGCAGGGAGGGGACTGCAACTACCCTGAGCCCTTTCAAAGAAGGGGTGGAATAAAAATATAAATCATGAAGAACGAGCATGGCCTGGAAATTAAGGAAAGCAAGAGCACTCATGGCAGCGCTACAAGGCTGAGCTCAGAGGACCCTCCAACTGGTGCCAGACTCTTTGGCATTTTTCAATCTGAGGAACGAACCCTTTCCGGTGCGAACCCTTCCGGAGTTTCCCCTCTCATTCTTTTTTTTAGTGATCAGAGGCAGGAAAGTCACACGCGCACACACAAACAAACACACAGGGGGAAGACTCTCCTGCATCCATAAATGACTTTCCGGCTGCTCCATGGCGAGGCCCCAGCCCTGCGCCAAAACTCAGGTTACCTTATCGAAGTGGTTGAAGGAGGCCCGGAACTCCTGCATCTGCTCCTGGCTGATCCCCTTGGCGTCCCGGGTCAAGATTTGGTTTTCCACTTCGTTGCTGGTCCGGGCTGTGGTGGTGAGGAGTTGTTCCCACCCGACACGGATATGCTGGGAACGGAGAGTTTGGGGCGGGAGAGGAAGAGGCAAGGCTGAATAACTCACCTGCTTTGGTGTACTGCCTTCTTGAAAGCGGAATCTGCACCCAGGATCTATCAGGGGCTAAGATCTGGTCGAGGGAAGAGGGTTCCCCCGGCCCAACAAGGGTTGCTTTGTAAAGAACTAGGCAGAACCCCCCGAATCAAAGCCTTCCCCACTCAGCAAAAGGGCCTAGCAAGATGAGCCCAGCTGGTGCAAGCCCAAAACCCTAAAACCGGCAGCCAGCCCTGGAAACTCTCCCTGGGCTTGAGACGCTGCCTTCTTATATGTTTCCAAATGGCTTCAACTGAAGTACTTTATCGTTGTTGTCTGTGCCATTTATTCTTTGAATAATAATAATAATAATAATAATTTTAATTTATATCCCGCTCTCCCCAGCTGAAGCCGGGCTCAGAGCGGCTAGCAACAATAAAAGTAACACAACACTCTAAAATCAATTCATTTTAAAATCAATTCAAAAATCAAATTAATGGCAACCATTAGGCTAGAGTTCTATAAGGATTACAGAAGGAGAGAGGGGGTCAGACTGTGCCTTGGCCAAAGGTCTGGTGGAACAGCTCTATCTTGCAGGCCCTGCGGAAAGATGTCAAGTCCCGCAGGGCCCTAGTCTCTTGTGACAGAGTGTTCCACCAGATCGGGGCCACGGCCGAAAAAGCCCCGGCTCTGGCTGAGGCCAGCCTAAATTCTCTGTGGCCCGGGATCTCCAAGATGTTTTCGTTTGAAGACTGTAAGGTCCTCCGCGGGGCATACCAGGAGAGGCGGTCCCATAGGTACGAGGGTCCTAGGCCGTAGAGGGCTTTAAAGGTTAAAACCAGCACCTTAAACCTGATCCTGTACTCCACCAGGAGCCAGTGCAGCTGGTATAGCACTGGGTGAATGTGATCCCACGGCGAGGACCCCATAAGGAGTCTCGCCGCGGCATTCTGCACCCGCTGGAGTTTCTGGGTCAGCCCCACGTAGGGTGAGTTACTGCTTTGAAAAAAGCAGCTACAGTGGTACCTTGGTTCTCGAACGTAAATCCGTTCCGGAAGACCGTTCAAGTTCCGAGACGTCCGAAAACCAAGGCGCAAAGGGCTGCCTGCAGATTCAGTTGAGAAGATTGAAAAGCACGCAGTGGAAGCTGTTCAATTTCCAAGGCGCGTTCATAAATGGAAGCATTTGCTTCCAGGTTTTCGTTGTGTTCGGGTTCCGAAACTTCCGTCAACGGAGACGTTCCGAGAACTGAGGTACCACTGTATCAGCTTTGCAAGGCCTGTTCCATGACTCCCATTTCCCCAGCATGCAAACTGCCAGAAAAAAAACCCCCAGAGCGGCCGGTTGTCTGGCTAGCTGGCCGAGAGCGTCCCCACGCTGCCCTCACCTCCATGGTGAAGTTGGTGTGCTTGTTGTCGAAGATGAGCGCTTCTTGGATGAGCTGGTGCTGCTGCTCCAAGATGTCGATGTTGGGCTTGTAATCCACGATGCTCTGCTCATACAGCTTCAGGTGGTCCAACTGGTCCTCCAGGGTCCCGTTCATCTCGATGGAGATGCGCCCGATCTCCTGGCGGAGTGGGGAGAGAAGAAGGTGGAGCCGTGTCAGGGCAAACAGGCTGGGCAGGCAGAGATCCTGCCCAGAACTAGCTTGACCGCCTGGCTTTTAGACCTGGAAGGCACTAGTATTATACTGTAAGTCCGCTACACCAGCCCAAAAGGCTCTCAGAGCAGCAGAGCCCATGGTGAGTGACGGGCGATTCCTGGCTCACACGTCTCACTGTTGGCTCTTACGCTGTACCGATGCTCCAGAGCTCCAGCTTTTTCCACCTGCCTTGCCCCACCCTCCAGAACCTGAGAGCCTTTCCCAGACCTTGACTATGAGAACAGCAAAAGCAGCTGGGAAGGGAGGAGGAGTTCAGGGATATTTTCAAAAAACATTTTCGTCATCTGTGTGCCCTCGTTTCTCAATTTGATGCTGGTTTCGTGGTTATTTTATGCATTGCGTCCTGTCGTTATTTTTATTGATTACACCTTAGTAATTCTTTATTCTAACTGATAAGTGTAAACTGTTTAATTATTATTTGCCGGTATTTAAATTAACTGTATACTGTTATACAGTCATACCTCATGTTGCATTTGCTTCAGCTTGAGCATTTTCACGTTGCGTCCCACGGCGACAAGGAAGTACTGGAAAGGGTTACTTCCGGGTTCCGCCGCTCGCGCATGCGCAGACACACAAAATGACGTCATGCGCATGCGCAGAAGCGGCGAATCGCGACCCACACACGTGCAGACGCGGGTTGCGTTCCTTTCAAGTTGTGAATGGGCCTTTGGAACGGATCCCGTTCGCAACCAGAGGTACCACTGTATTCTAATGGACTAATGAATATTGCTTTATTCAAGTTGTTTATTTTTAACTTACAGTGGTGCCTCGCAAGACGAATGCCTCGCAAGACGAAAAGCGCACAAGACGAAAGAGTTTTCCGTTTTTTGAGTCGTTCTGCAAGACGAATTTCCCTATGGGCTTGCTTCTTGCGAGTTTGTTTCCTTTTTCTTAAAGCCGCTAAGCCGTTAATAGCCGCTAAGCCGCTAATAGCCGTGCTTCGCAAGATGGAAAAACCGCAAGATGAAGAGACTCGCGGAACAGATTAATTTCGTCTTGCGAGGCACCACTGCATGCTTTTATTATGAGTTTTTAAAGAATTGAGTATGATTGCTATTAGGCGTGTGATCTTTGCTGTCTATCTTGCAGGCTTGTAAACTGCCTTGTGTTTACAAGAAAGGCGGTATACGAATTGATAGTGAAAATGAAACAAAACGGAAATCTCTCCTCTCTGCACCTCTCCAAATTCTCCTGTGGGGCAAGCGGGGAGCAGCAAGCGGGGAGCAGCAGGCAGAGCACCCTCACCTCCATTTTGGTCTGGATCCAAGGCCCCACAATGTTGGCCTGGCTAGCAAACTGCCGGCGCAGATGTTCATTGGACTGCTGCTTGCTCTGCTCGTCTTGCAGGGCGTGGTCCCTCTTTGGCACCAGCTGCTGGACCTGCTCCAACGAAAACGAGAACAGAAAGACTTGGATCATCAGCCCCCAGCGTCTCCCACCAGCCAAACTGGCCGTGGCCCACTTCAGCTGGGCGTCTTCTCTCGCCCCCCCATCTCCCTCCAGGACTCTGCCTGGATTCGTGACACCATCCAGACATCTCCACGCACCCTTTCCCACTTGGAGTTGATGATCTGCGGAGTGACCGAAGTGTACGGGTTGTTCCCGGAGAGTTTTATGTTGTTGTAGTCTGCAATCTTCTGCGCTTCGCTCTGGATACCCAGGATGGCCTCACGCTCCTTGTCCGCGTCGGGCAGGGTGGACTTGAACTGATCATGGGCTGCAATCAATCCCTGGGAGAAAAAAGGGATTTGTTAGCTGCCTTGCAGGGCATTGGACTAGATTAAAATCTTCGGATCCCTTCAAACTCTACAATGCAGCAGAGCGCCATCTGTCAAGTTCTGTTTGGCTTCTAAAGCCACATGAAAGCAGCTTCATGTACAGCCATATAAACCTGTCTTATACCAAGTCAGGATGCAAGAAGCTGCTTTAAGGTGATGGGTCCCCCAAGCCTCAGGTGATCTTCCCCAGTCCTGGGGACCCAAGATTCTCTGAACTGGTGTCATGGGGTGGTTGGAACAAGTGGTCAGAGGGAGATGACCAGGAAGAGGAGGTGTCAGAGGCCAAATGGGTGACAGGGCTTAGTGAGCAGGGAGAGTCTGTGGCAGAAAGAAGTTCAGAATCAAGAGGCTGGAGAGGAGGGAGGCCAAGAGGCCGAGATGAGTCTGGTTGGTGTGTCCTCCTGCTGCTGTGACAAGCTCCCCCTTCTCCCCTGATTCCCAGAACCAGGAGAGGCGTGAAAAGGGCGGAGGAGAGGTTGGCTGCATGTAGGCACAGTAGACAGCATCTTAAAAAGCAGAGTCATCACCTTGCCAACAAAGGTCCGTATAGTTAAAGCTATGGTTTTCCCAGTAGTGATGTATGGAAGTGAGAGCTGGACCACAAAGAAGGCTGATCGCCAAAGAATGGATGCTTTTGAATTATGGTGCTGGAGGAGACTCTTGAGAGTCCCATGGACTGCAAGAAGATCAAACCTCTCCATTCTTAAGGAAATCAGCCCTGAGTGCTCACTGGAAGGACAGATCCTGAAGCTGAGGCTCCAATACCTTGGCCACCTCATGAGAAGAGAAGACTCCCTGGAAGAGACCCTGATGTTGGGAAAGATGGAGGGCACAAGGAGAAGGGGACGACAGAGGAGGAGATGGTGGGACAGCATTCTCTAAGCTACCAGCATGAGTTTGACCAAACCGCGGGAGGCAGTGGAAGATAGGAGTGCCTGGCATGCTCTGGTCCAGGGGGTCACAAAGAGTCAGACACGACTAAACGACTAAACGACAACAACAGGCACAGTCTCCAATTGCTTGGGGGAAAGCCCTGGTGAGAGGCAGGGCCTTTCAGTCTCGGCAACTGATTTTCACGGAGGAAAAATGAGCTGCTCTGCAGTCAACAAAGCCTGCAGGGATTGTGTTTTGCTAACAAGGAGTTAGCTCTCTCTTTGATGACTGGCCGGCATGTTCCTAGGGCAACTGAATTGCGCCGGGTGACCTTCCACCCCCTCCTCCTACCTCGATCTCCTCGATGGTGTGGACGATGAACATGTCCTGCAGGTCCTCCATGGCGCTCTCCATCCAGTTGTTGAAGGGCGCTGCCCGCTTGGCATATTCCAGGTGGAGCTGGTCAATGGTCTCCAGCTGCTTCTCTGTTTTCTGTGGAGGAGAGAAATGGGTCAGGTGATCGGGTCACATGACACAGCGCTGACTACCCCCTGCCGAAGGTCAGGGCAAGCTACAGGAGCCTCCTGGCTCACCTCCAAGGCTTCCCTCCGTGTGTGGGTCAAGGATCCTAGCGAGTCCCACTGGTCACAGATCTTCTGGCACCGGGTGTTGACACTGGGCGAGTCGTAGTAGTCCAACTCACTACAGGGCAGAGAGAAAGGGGGCATTACTCGGGGCCACGCCAGTGGGGCCAAGCCCTCTTCCCCCTACGGCCTTCATACAACCAAATGATATTCTTAAGGCTCTCTGTTGTTGCAGAAGTCGTGATCTCTGCTTAGAGCACACCTGTGGTCTTTTAATTATTGGAACAAATAGCTCCGTTAGCAGAGGATGAGATTCTCAATCTCAGGGTTGTGGGTTCGAGCCCCACGTTGGGTCGGATTAGATGACCCTCAGGGTCCCTTCCAACTCCACGATTATAGCGGGCTAATGCCTAGAGCAGCCTTTGCCAACCGGGTGCCCTCTAGATGTTTTAGATAACAGTCCTGTGCTGGCTGAGGATGATGGGAGTTGTAGTCAAAAACACCCAGAGGAGGGTTAGTGAAGGTTGGCTTAGAGCAGTGATGGCCAAACTTGGCCCTCCAGCTGTTTTTGGACTACAACTCCCATCATCCCTAGCTAACAGGATCAGTGGTCAGGGATGATGGGAATTGTGGTCCCAAAACATCTGGATGGCCAAGTTTGGCCATCCCTGGCCTAGAGAGATTCCTGTCTGAGAGCAGGAAGTTGGGTGATGACCACCTGGTCCAGGGAGTTGTGCGGTGCTGAGATCACTCCCTCCTGCAGATCTGACTTCTGCATGTTCTTCTGCATGCAACAGTGAGGGCTAGAATCACAGCTGCAACTGTGGTTTGCCAGCTACCTCAACTTTAAGCCAAGCGCACTCACACACAATCGTGCGGAATATTCAGAACGGATCCCGTTCACAACCAGAGGTACCAACTGTACTGCCATGAGCCAGGCTGGGGAAGCGGATATGTAGGAAAGCAGCAACCGGGTGCGAGAGACGCCATGCATCTATTTCCTCCCTGAGCCCGGCTGCTGCACAACCTACACAGTGGCAGCTCTCGGGCACCAGAGGGGGCTGCTTCCCCCTTTTAAGGCTCTCTGCCCACCAGACGGACGGGTTGGGAGCTCTCCCCCAAAGTCTCTGGGGGGTAGGGTGGCCCGGCCCAGTCCGCCCAGCGCCCAGCCCCAACAGCGGCACGTTCCCAGCCAACACCTCCCCCCCAGCCCGAATGCAAAGTTTTTAGCAGAGTTCCTCTGGAAGTCTGCATGTTGCTACACGTTTGGGATGGAGAAAGAAAAGCCGGGAGGTTTGCCAAGCGAAATACCTTGGGAGTGGGCCAGCGGAGCCACAGCAACAAGACATGCGGGGGAAACAGGGTGCCTGGTTTCAGGCAGAACACCCCTAACCTCAGATCCGTGTCTAACTCATGACGAGGGGGTGGGAGAGAAGGGTATTTATTGCCTAGCGACTCCCGAAGCAACAGATGCAGGGTGAAAAGGCTTCGGCGGCCTTCAAATGGCGCTTTCGCTATTTCAAGGCTTTTTTTTCTTTGCAAGAGAGGCGTTTGTTTGTGTGTTCTCTCCCCCACGAAGCCATGCCAAAGGGCCACACACATCCATGTTTCCAAGTTCCCTGCCATTCCCAGCCACGGGAATAAGAGCCGCTATTCATGGCTCTCGCCTGTGTGTGTACTAATTGTGCGCGAGTTTATCCGAGTTGGGGGGACGGGAGAGGGAGAAGGGGGGGAGGACGAAGAAGTTTGCAGCAAACTCTTACAATAAGCACATTCTGGTGTCACACAAAGGGAGGAGGGAAGGAGAACAATAGGGGCACTGTGTATCTCGTGTGTGTGTATGTGTGTGTGTGTGTGTGTGTGTGTGTGTGTGTGTGTGTGCAAGTGGAAGAGAACACTCTTTTAGGAACTCTTTCCAAAAGGAGAGGTGATCCCAGCCGTTTCTGTGCAGGAGCCAAAGACGCATTGGAAAGGGATTCTCAGTGACAAACGGAAAGGGGCGGTGAGGTTGCTATTTTGGACCTGCCAAAAATATCACACAGTGTCTCTTTGTGTCGCCCCCCTTGCTGCAAGACGGTTCAAGTCACACACACAAGTGGGCCCGGGCGGTGCAATGGAATGGCGGCTGGGAAGCTTTCTAAAGGGCCCTGAGGCTGCTGATGTTTCCTTTACACAGGATGCAGGAAAATCTTACGGCATAAATGTGCATGTGCGCACACACACACACAGCCCAGAGTGACCGAAATTGGGATTTTTACTGTCTGGGCTCGAGAAGGCCAGAGGACTGGCTCAGGAGGAAGCCACAAGTGTCCTGGCTTAAGAGCGGCTGTCTGATTGTTTCAGCAAGGAGGCTGCTCCGAGCGTCGTGGTTTCATTCAACTTTGGGTTCCCAGATGTGGGTGGACGTCAACTCCCACCATCCTTGATCTCTGATCTAAGACGGCTGTGGATGATGGGAGTTGTAGTCCACCGATGCAGAACCACAGAGTTGGAAAGGACCCCAAGTGTCATCTAGTCGAACCCCCTGCAATGCGGGAACTGCAGGTAAAGAATCCCTGACAGATGTCCGTCCAAACTCTTGCGTAATAAACCTCCAGTGAAGGGCAGTGCCATCTTCCAAAGTGGTCCGTTCCACTGCCGGACAGCTCTTAGCGCCAGGAAGTTCTTCCTGGCCTGGGGCCTTAGTTTGAAGAACACCTGCCCTAGAACTGTATTTTTTCTACTGTATTTTATGCTGCTTTTACAATTACTGTATTTTTTGCTCTATAAGACACACTTTTCCCCTCCTAAAAAGTAAGAGGAAATGTGTGTGTGTCTTATGGAACGAATGCAGGCTGCGCAGGTTTTGCTGAAGCCAGGAGAGCAAGAGGGATCGGTGCGCACCAATCCCCCTTGCTCTCCTGGCTTCGCTTCGCTGGAGAGGCGCTGCACAGCTTTCCCTCTCTGCGCAGCGCCCCTTCAGCAAAGCGGGAGGAGAAATGGAAGGGGCTCCGTTTCTCCTGCCGCTTCGCTGAAGGGGCGCTGCGCGGAGAGGAAGAGAATATTTTTTTTCTTGTTCTCCTCCTCTATAACTAGGTGCGTCTTATGGTCGGGTGCGTCTTATAGAGCGAAAAATACGGTAGGTGTTTTAAATTTGTTCGCCACCCTGAGCCCAGTTTTTGAACCGGGAAGGGCGGGGTATATATAAAAATTTATTTATATTTATTTAACTGGCTGGAATTCAAGGCCAAGCTCAGAACAGAAGAACCTGGCGAGTGGACCAAGCCAAGGGCCCGTCCAGCCCAGCATTCCTGTTCTCACAGTGGCCGAACAGATGCCCCAATGGAAAGCAGCCCACAAGCCGGTCATGGATGTGACGGCGCCCCCGGTCCCAATATTATGTGTGCTCATGGGCATAGCCTGGGTGGAGGTGACTCCAGAAAAAGAGTTGCTTTTGCCGGGGGGGGGGGAGGCCTGGGGAACAGCGTACTTGAGCTCCTGCGCGATGGCCGCTATCTGCTCCACACGATCCTGGTGAGCCGCCAGATCGCTCTCAAAAGCCTCGTGCTTCCGGATCAGGGCCTTGATATCCGACAGGGTGGCCGTCTCGTAGTCCTTCTGCCGCAGCATGGTCTCTTTACCTGGGGTTGTGGGGAGAGAAGGGGGCAGGGGCTGGTCAAAAGCTATCGAGGAGCCCGCCCCCCCCCCCAATCGCAAGACAATAAAAAAGCATTACGATAAATTCAACAGTGTAAGTAAGTTTTGATGGATGCAACAATGGATTACCGAATGGTTTAGTTCATGTAAAATATGCAGGAATGTATGGTATGTAAAGGGATGCGGGTGGCGCTGTGGGATAAACCACAGAGCCTAGGACTTGCTGATCGGAAGGTCGGTGGTCGAATCCCCGCGATGGGGTGAGCTCCCATTGCTCAGTCCCTGCTCCTGCCAACCTAGCAGTTCGAAAGCACGTCAAAGTGCAAGTAGATAAATAGGTACTGCTCCGGCGGGAAGGTAAACGGCGTTTCTGTGCGCTGCTCTGGTTCGCCAGAGGTGGCTTAGTCATGCTGGCCACATGACCCGGAAGCTGTACGCCGGCTCCCTCGGCCAATAAAGCGAGATGAGCGCCGCAACCCCAGAGTCAGCCACGACTGGACCTAACAGTCAGGGGTTACCTTATGGTATGTAAAATGAACATACCATACAGGGTATGTTCCACAGAAAGAGAAGTCACTGATTTGAGTCAAGTCTCACCTCGGCCCCACCTACAGGCAATCCATGTGGTCTTGAGACAGACACCATTTCCCTCCATCTCCTCCTCTTCCTCATCTGCTGGACTACCTAACAGGGTTGTTTTACCTCGCAGCAGAGCCTGCCGGCTGAACTTGGCTGAATGCAAAGACACGCCCAACTTTGCTGCTCCAGGCAACTCAGTAGGACGGGGGCAGTGCTTTGGACTACAAATCCCATCAGCCCCAGTCAGCATCCTGATGGGAGTTGTAGCCCAAAACAGCTGAAGGGCATCGGGCCAAGAAGAAGGCAACCCTGAAAGGTGTAAGGCAGGGGTCAGCAAACTTTTTCAGCAGGGGGCCGGTCCACTGTCCCTCAGGACTTGTGAGGGGCCGGTTTATATTTTGGGGAAAATATGAATGAATTCCTATGGCCCACAAATAACCCAGAGATGCATTTTAAATAAAAGTACACATTCTCCTCACGTAAAAACACCAGGCAGACCCCACAAATAACCCAGAGATGCATTTTAAATAAAAGGACACATTCTACTAATGTAAAAATACGCTGATTCCCGGACCATCCGCGGGCCGGATTGAGAAGGCGATTGGTCCGCATCCGGCCCCCGGGCCTTAGTTTGACGACCTCTGGTATAAGGTCTCCAAAACAATGACTTGCCCTCCCTGCCACTACAGCCGTTGGCACCTGTCTGTCTCAAGAGACAATGGAGTGCGCCTCCGGGGTGAAGTCAAATCACTGCATTAGCAGCTATCCAAGTGAGCTCCCCGGGGCGCAAGCCTGGGCAGTGTGCATGGATATCTTGGGCAGCCCAGAAGACAATACCTCTTTCTTGGCCTTGCTGATGTGGTGCAAAGGAAAGCAGAGCAGGATGTTTGGCACCAGCTTGGCTGCAGGAGCTGCCGGAAGTCAGCATACAAGACACCATGATATTACGCATGGCATAATATTACGAAGATATTACGCATGGCAGCGGAGGTTAAGGGGTCAGAGTATCACTCGAGATTAATAGCGCCCCCTGCTGTCCTGTCCTGGTCAGGGCAGGGGTGTGTGTCTGGGGATAGGTGGGTCTTGCTTTCCGGACATGGCTGGTGCTTCAAGGATTCCCCCACACCTGTCAGCAGCGCAGGCCAGCTCAGGAAATCCCCAAGGTACCCTCTCCTTGGGATGACATCACCGATCCCTCATTGGCTGAAGGGAATTCAGGGCTTGCACAGGGTCTCCACACCCTGAGGAGGACACAGGTGGTTTTTCAAGCCCTTGTGGCTCACAAGTTTAGGGGGGAAAGATGGGGTGAGGTACGGAGGGGGAGATCTCCGTTCTAAAAGCAAAGTCTCTCTGCCTCGGCTGCTTGCACTCAGCCAGCTCAGAAACTGTCCCGTTCCCCCACCGCCGCCGCCCCATCACCTCTCCACCGCAACTCCCAGTTTGTCTGGATTTCTGTCTGGCCGGCGGCCAAGGGAGAATTTTCAAAGCTAAGCATGTCCCGGGGAACAGCTGACTGGAACAGAAGAGCGCTTTTCAAAAAAACTCAAGCCGCTTTTCCGCTCCCGACTCAAATAGCTTTCGAATTAGCGCAGAGGGCTCCGGCTAACGTTGCCAGGTTGAGAGCAGAGGCAGCTTTTGCCTCGGCCCCCAGGCCGGGGCTGGGAAAAAGGGGGGAGACGGGGAGGATGGCGGCAACTGGAAGCCCAAATCAGAGGGATGAGCCGAGAGGAAGCAGGAAAGGGCTCCGAAGCTCAGGAATGTCAGCGGCGCACAGTTTTCTCGTTTCCTGTGCAGCCGGAGGAAGCCCAGAGCCGGATTCCTGGGTCTGGGACCCTCTTTGAGAGGGTGGGAGGAGCAGGCGCGAGTTTCAGTGTGCTGTGGGCAAGGGAGCCCCATATTTCACCTTAGTAGCATCAATGAGTTTTCCCAGTAGTGATGTATGGAAGTGAAAGCTGGACAAATAAAGAAGGCTGATCGCCGAAGAATTGATGCTTTTGAATTATGGTGCTGGGGGAGACACTTGAGAGTCCCGTGGACTGCAAGAAGATCAAACCTATCCATTCTGAAGGAAATCAGCCCTGAGTGCTCACTGGAAGGACAGATCGTGAGGCTCCAATACTTTGGCCACCTCATGAGAAGAGAAGACTCCCAGGAAAAGACCCTGATGTTGGGAAAGATGGAGGGCACAAGGAGAAGGGGACGATGGAGGACGAGATGGTGGGACAGTGTTCTCGAAGCTACCAGCATGACTTTGACCAAACTGCGGGAGGCAGTGGAAGACAGAAGTGCCTTGCGTGCTCTGGTCCAGGGGGTCACGAAGAGTCGGACACGACTAAACAACAACAGCAAAGCATCAATGAGAATGTGGGCTGGTGGTCCTGGTGCCTTTAAAAACTTTTGAGTTGAAAGCAAGGCCCTGTAATAAACAAAAATCTGCCCTTATTCCCTTATGGGGGACACAAGAGCCCTTATAGAGTCCTTTGTAGGTTCTCCATCGGCTGGAGAAAATAACAGAGGCCAACCAGAGAATATTGTGAAGCAAAGCAGCTGGTAAGCCTGATTTTTATTGAACTGTTGCAACAGGGTGCTCCCCTCACACGCAGGAAAGGAGGAGGAACCCAGAACCCAGGTGTGCCTGCCCTTATATAGACATTTTAAATTGCCCGCCTTGGAGTCTAAGACCACCCCCAGAAACATCATACCTACATCACAGAAAGGGCGGTCAACACCAGAAATCTGAGTGCATTGTTTACCTGTCTGGCAGGTTACCTGTTTAATGGCCACTTGTTTGGATACCCTGGGGAGCCTGGCCAGTCTTTTGTAATGATAAATACTTAGTTCCTGGGCCAGGTCACAGGCTCACCCTATTCATACACAGACAGACATACCCTTAAGACAGGATTTGTGAAGGAAAAGACAATGGGGAGGCTTTTCCATTTTCCTTTGACTTTGCAGAGAAAACATTTGGTCAGTTTGGGAATCAAAATGGTTTCATGGTTGTTTTCCTGTGCTGCTTCAGACATGTGGTTTATATATTTATGTACGTGTTTGCTTGGTACATTTATTATATATATATATATATATATATATATTCTTTTATTTCAGCCCCCACCAGGGGTTTGAGCGAAGGAGGTAGAGGCATACCCACACCCACACCCACCCACACCCTGAGGCCTGGGGGCTGCATTTTGCGAGTGCAGCCGAACAGTTTATTTAGAAATGTCTGCCCTCCTGTTCTTTCTCCCTTAATAAATTTATATTGGAGGCGATGCTGAATTTAACTACAAATCATTTCTTACAATGTGAATCAACCATGGAATGAACGTTTGCTTATTTTCTTTTTGTCCTTGATTTCTATTGATTACTTATGTTACTCCGTTTTAAAACCAATAAAGCATTTAAAAATAAAACAAAGATTTACATCCCTTTTCCTCCAAGGAGCTCAAGGTGGCGTACGTGGTGGTTCTCCTCCCGTCTCCATTTCATCCTCAAAAGAACCCTGGAGGGTAAGCTAGGCTGAGAGGCTGTGACTGGCCTGAGGTTGCCCACAGTGAGTTGTGCAGCCGAGTGGAGATTCGAACTCTCGTCTCTTGGGACAGCTTAGTAGGAGGAGCACGAGGCTCCTGGGCCCTGCCTTGCAGGGTTGTTTTGCAGATGAAAAGGGTGGGGAGCAAGGAGAACCACACACGTCACCTTGACCTCCTTGGGAGAAATGGCGGGATGGAAACGTAATAAAACAGATAATTCATAATAAGTGCAAAGAGACACGGGTGGCGCTGTGGGTTAAACCACTGAGCCTAGGGCTTGCTGATCAGAAGGTCAGCGGTTCGAATCCCCGCAACGGGGAGAGCTCCCGTTGCTCGGTCCCTGCTCCTGCCAACCTAGCAGTTCGAAAGCACGTCAAAGTGCAAGTAGATAAATAGGTACTGCTCTGGTGGGAAGGTAAACGGTGTTCCCGTGCGCTGCTCTGGTTCGCCAGAAGCGGCTTAGTCCTGCTGGCCACATGACCCGGAAGCTGTACGCCGGCTCCCTCGGCCAATAAAGCGAGATGAGTGCTGCAACCCCAGAGTCGGCCACGACTGGACCTAATGGTCAGGGGTCCCTTTACCTTTAATAAGTGCAAAAGAGAACCAAGCACAGCTAGAACGGCCTCAGGGGATCGCCCGTCAACTGGCTGAGAAACAGAGTTTTGGTTACCTTTCTGCTGCTGCCTAGGTGGGACTCTTTGGCATTTCTTAGCACCAAATGAGTTCCTTCTTCCAGTTTCTCCCCTCCCCACATCACCCCCAAGGAGCAGTCTGGGCCTCCTATAGCAACCGACTGCCCACTTTGATGGATGAAGCCAAGTTGTGGGGTGGGGGGAGGGAGGAAGAGGTTGGATGGGGGGGTCGGGGGGGGCTCCTCCCCTTTGCTGCAAAGAGAAAGGAATTTGCCATGTGCTTGACCAAGCCCAACAGGAAGCTGCAGGGAGGCTGATAATACTTCCACCCTTCCCAGGCTCAGCTAAGAATAGGGCGGGAAACAAAAGGACTGCAGCCAGAACCCAAGGAGATAAACAGCTGGTCTTGGGCTTTCAAGAGATGTAGCAGAGCTCTCTGGGCCTGCAGGCTCCTCCTCGTTGGAAGGGTGTAGTAGCTTCTTAAACAAAACACACCCACAAAAGGGTGGGCAACTCTTACTGCAGTCAGGCTGGCACTGCAAAGTGTTAGGTATGATGCTAAGTCCAGTCTGGTATGGTTTGCCGGTGTGATAAGAATTTTGAGGTCTTAGATATATGTTAAATGTTCGTAAGTGTCCCAACCAAGCACGTACACAGATCAGAACAGGAAGACCAACCCGAAACCATTTTTGATTCCAAACTGAAATGTTTTCTCTGCAAGGTCAAAAGCCTCCCCATTGTCTTTTCCTTCACAAATCCTGTCTTAAGGGCACATTTAAGATATGAATAGGGTGTGAGCCTGTGACCTGGCTCAGGAACTAAGTATTTATCATTACAAAAGACTGGCCAGGCTCCTCAGGCAATCCAATCAAGTGACCATTAAACAGGTAACCTGGCAGACAGGAGGTAAACAAGTCACTCAGATTTCTGCTGTAGACCGCCTTTTGTGTGATGTAGGTATGATGTATCTGGGGGGTGGTCTTAGGTTACACCCCTTCTGTGATGTATGTATGATGTATGGAGGGGTGGTCTTGAGCTCCAGGGTGGCAATTTCAAAAGTCTTTATAAGGCCTTGCGCGCCATTGTTCTGGGTTCCTCCTCCCTCCTGCGTGTGGTGAGTGAGGACCCTGTTGCAACAGATCAATAAAGATCAGGCTTACTAGCTGCTTTGCTTCTCAATATTCTCTGGTTGGCCTCTGTTATCTTCTCCTACCACTAGGGATCCTACGTAAGGACTCTATATGGGCTCTTGGATACCCCATAAGGGGAAAAAAGGGCAAATTTTGTTGACAACAGTGGGACAGTCCCGGGTTTACAGAAGCCGTCCCAGTTTCTGATTTGATTCCAGAATGTCCCGCTTTTCCTTAGGAAGTCCCTCTTTTCAACGAGAAATGTTGGAGAGTATGGGTTTGACATGGCCAGCAATGCCTTTCCAACTTATCAAGCAGAGAGGCAGAAAGAGGGGCAAGGAGTAGATACTGGGCCAACCACCCAAACAAAAACTAAGATTCTCAGGAAGCCCAAGCACTGCATAGGTCAGTCACTGTTCTTCCCTGCCTGCCATTATTTCACAGAATCCCAGAACTGCAGAGCTGGAAGTACAGGAAACCTTGGAAAGAAGCTACCAAGTCCTCTTAGGTTTTATCATACACAGGCAAGAAGGGAAAGCGGAGTGTAGTCGGAAAACACACCCTGGACTTTAAGGAGGCCGGCTTCAAAAAGCCCAAAGGAACTACTGGGTGAAAGTCCCAAGGTCAGAAATACTCCGAGAGGAATCCAAGATGGATGGGAGCTTCTTAAAGGCAAAATATTGAAGGCACAAAGGCAGACCCACAAGAAATATAGGTGGGAGGAACCTGAAGAAACTGGTGTGGCTGCAGAGGAAGAAGAAAAATATTTGTAACCGGTCTTGCGAGCCCGAGTTCATTCTGAGCTTTGGCCTGCCTGACCTTCTACCTGCAACTGTTGACTACTCGTGTATATTCTTCCTTCGCAATTTCCCCTTTCTTCCCTTCTTAAATCTCAGCTCATTGGTAAGCTCCTTCTGTAGCTACCTTGATTCGTGTGACGGCAAGATGGAGGGGGGGGGCCTCTGGTGGTCAAGGTCAAATGGGAATATTTTATTACCTATAATTAATTAATTTTATTGGTTGCTCTTTTCCCATAGCAACTCAGAGAGACTTATAATATTTTAAGCAAAACAAACAAACAAACAAACAAACAAACAAACAAACATATACATACATTAAAACCAGCATAAACACCCTGTTGCATTAAACCATGCCATTGCCAAAAAAAAGAGGCCATAGATAAGTTAAAAGTAGAAGGCCTGGTTGAAAAGTAATGTTTTTGCCTTGCCTGGCGCCTACAGATATGCAATGAAGGTGTCAGAAGAGCCTCCCTGGGTAGAGCAAACAGGGAGCCACCACGGAGAAGGCCCAATCTCGTCTTGCCGCCCTCCAGACTTCTCGTGGGGGACACACATGAAGAAGGGCCTCAGATGATGATGGCAGGGTCTGGGTTGGTTCGTACGGGTCCTAAGCCGTTTAAGGCTTTAAAGTTCCAAAACCTGCATTTTGAACTGAGCCTGGAAACTAACTGGTAGCCTTTGAAGTCAGGCCAGGAATGGTATCATGTGCTCAGACCGTCTTGCACCGGTGAGCGCGCTCTCTCTCTCTCTCTCTCTCTATATATATCTCAGCATATGCATACCCCAATGCTCTAAGAGCAGCTATTTAACAGCAGCTACTCCCCCTGAATTCCCTCCAGGCATGAAAAATAAAATAGGACATGTCACATTGGATCTGAGTCAACATTGGCCTAACCCAGCACTCTGTCTCTGGCAGCAGTTAGCCAAGCGTTCCCTGGGGAATCTCATGAGGAGGATGAGAAGAGTCTCCATCTCCCTCCTCTTCTTCCCCTTTCTTCTAATAAAAGTTGTCCTTGCAGGCGGCCGCCACCCCTGTGGCAATGAGTTCTTTAGGCTTCACAGGCACCAGGTTAGAAGAAGACGCTCTCTGCCCCGTGTCCGAGCTGCTAGCACATTTAGCGTTCAGTCTATGCGACAAGGTCACGCGTGGAGAAGGGCGCAGTGGCTCCCAGGAAACCCCTCAAGCTATTTTGCGAGCCGCCTTGCGGGGAGAGCCGGGTGCGAATGTGATCCCATTCGGCAGCCTGGGTTAAGGGGGAACGTAGGCAGTGGGAGAGCCCAGACACCCAGGTGGTGTTGCCGAATGGCTGGCACTCAGAAAACACCACCAGGCTAGGGGACTAAAGGTCTGGCTCTGGGTAAGGCAAGTTTCATTGGTTCATTGGCTCCCTGCCCCCCCAACCAAAGAAAAACCAGAAGTTCACTCAGGCCCCTTTTCTTCTTTCAATTATTTCAGTCGCTCCCAAAACCCACGGAAAAGCAGAAACAGATCGCTTCTGCGCAGCTGTAAGCGCCCGCCCGCCCCCCTTCCACACACTTGCGCAAGCTAAACTATGTTTCCACCCCCCCAACCCGGCAATGTTCTTTCCCCCAACCTTATGAGAACAACATTCCACCCGGCACATTCCTTCCAGAAGGGGGGATTATGGCATTTCTCTACGGGGCGAGACCCGCAGCTGCCATGTTGGAAGGTTCGGCCCTCGCGCCTTGACATCTGGCCAGACTGGAAGAGGCCGGAGGCTAGGCGTTTAATAAAAAGTCAGCGGTAAACCCCCCCCCCCCCCCGGGAAGCCAACCTCTCTCCTGGAAGAGGGAAGGCGTGTCTGGACTACCTCCAAAAACACACGGCCACCAGCACCGTCACGGGGGGCACTTGGGTAGAACGTAGCGGAAGGGGGCATCGCAGGACTCCATTAGTTCACTCCATGCCTTTGACCTGCAGGATTTGAACTCCATGCAGTATCTGTGTGAGTGTCTGGAGGCGGTTGGAGGATGGATGGCGGCTAACAGATTGAGATTGAATCCTGACAAGACAGAAGTACTGTTTTTGGGGGACAGGAGGCGGGCGGGTGTGGAGGATTCCCTGGTCCTGAATGGGGTAACTGTGCCCCTGAAGGACCAGGTGTGCAGCCTGGGAGTCATTTTGGACTCACAGCTGTCCATGGAGGCACAGGTCAATTCTGTGTCCAGGGCGGCTGTCTGCCAGCTCCATCTGGTACGCAGGCTGAGACCCTATCTGCCTGCGGACTGTCTTGTCAGAGAGGTGCAAGCTCTGGTTATCTCCCGCTTGGACTACTGCAACGCGCTCTACGTGGGGCTACCTTTGAAGGTGACCCGGAAACTGCAATTAATCCAGAATGCGTCAGCCAGACTGGTGACCGGGAGCGGCCGCCGAGACCATATAACACCGGCCTTGAAAGACCTACATTGGCTCCCAGTACGTTTCCGAGCACAATTCAAAGTGTTGGTGCTGACCTTTAAAGCCCTAATCAGCCTCAGCCCAGTATACCTGAAGGAGCGTTTCCACCCCCATCTTTCTGCCCGGACACTGAGGTCCAGCTCCAAGGGCCTTCTGGCGGTTCCCTCACTGCGAGAAGCCAAGTTACAGGAACCAGGCAGAGGGCCTTCTTGGTAGTATCGCCCTCCCTGTGGAACGCCCTCCCACCAGATGTCAAAGAGAACAAGAACTACCAGACTTTTAGAAGACACCTGAAGGCAGCCCCGTTTAGGGAAGCTTTTAAAGTTTGATGTATTACAGTATTTTAATATTTTTTTGGAAGCCGCCCAGAGTGGCTGGGGAAGCCCAGCCAGATGGGCGGGGTATAAATTATTATTATTATTATTATTATTATTATTATTATTATTATTTTAAAAGAGTTATTCCCTTTGTGCTTTGGAACTCCCTGCCTATTGACATTAGGTGGGCTCCACTGCTGTACCTGGACAGCAGTAGCGGGAAAGGCTGGCTGTTGCTAGTCGCAGATGTTGGGTGCGTTATTTGTGTGTCCTACGTGCACGGGAAAAAGCTGTGTTTTGCATCCAGAGAAGGCCCCAGGTTCAGGTTCCTGACCCTGCCAGCCATCGCAGACGACAGACGAGCCAGCTGCCTCGCTTGGCACAAGGCAGAATCCTGCATCCTTAAGCTCACCTTCGGTCCAGCTTTCGTGGATCGACGCCTTCTGCCTGAACTTCTCGGCCAAGTGGTCCAGCCTCTCCATCCTTCGGATCTCATTCAGCAGCCACTCTTCGTAGCCTTTCTCGGCCTGCTCCAAGTGCTGCCAGCCGTTATTGATGTCCTGGGGAGGTTTTTTGGGGGAGAGGGAAACGTTCAGCTTCGTAACACGGCTGCACTTGCATCCCATGTCTCAGCTCAGGCTAACCCTTCTCCCCGGGTGGCTGTAGATCAGGGGTCAGCAAACTTTTTCAGCAGGGGGGCAGTCCACTGTCCCTCAGACCTGGTGGGGGGCCAGACTATATATTTTTTTTTGGGGGGGGGGAATGATGCATGAGCCCCGGTGGCTGCTTACCAGTGTCTTGCGAGTGGCAGGGGCTGGTGGCAGCGGCGGTGGCGGGACGATGAGCGGCGTGCAAAAGGGCTCCAGAGAGGGGCTGCTTAAAATGGCGGCCGCTCGAGCGCTGCTGCTGCTGGCACCAACAAAGCCCAGCCCCCTTCCTCCTCTAGGCAGGGCGGGGAGAAGCCAGGAGGAGGGAGGGAGGGAGGTGCCGCCGCCGTGTGAGGGAGAGGGAAAGAACGCGCGTCCTGGCGATCCACGCGGCGATTCCCGGACCGTCCGCAGGCCGGATCCAGAAGGCAATTGGGCCTGATCCAGCCCACGGGCCTTAGTTTGCCTACCCATGCTATAGACCAGGTACGTCCAACAGGTAGATCGTGATCTACTGGTAGATCACTGGACATCTGTGGTAGATCACTGTCTCCCCCCAAAGAAGCTCAACAAGTTTGGTTCCCCTTTTTTGCCCTGCACCCCCCAAAACGGGGCTTTCATGCTCTCTAAAAAGAGCTCAACAACTTTGACCTAAACCCTGAAAAAGGGGGTTGATCACTGCCAGTCTTTAACTCTGTGAGTAGATCGCAGTCTCTTGGGAGTTGGCCACCCCTGCTGTAGAAATTCCTGCAGCCAATCGGAAGCTGCGCCTTGGTTTTTGAACATTTTCGGAAGTCGAACAGACTTCTGGAACGGATTCCGTTCGAGAAGCAAGGCACAACTGTATATATAAACCACCCTAAGCAAACAAGAAGTGAAACCCAGCAAGACAAACACATCAGTTCCGCTTAATAGCTTCTAATCGCATTTCTGAAATTGCTCTAATTGCCTTCGTTGCAAACCCATTGGGATTGACTAGGGAGCGGAAGGCAGGTGAGTTGGGGAAGAGATGCAGCCTGAGCATCACCTCCTCTTAGGACTTCTGCTTGTCCTATCTGGGGGTCCGCTGGGCTCTCGCTTAATCTTGCAGGCACACACGCTCGTAAACATAGAGAAAGGGGCTGTACGTAGCTACTGGATGACCAACCCCTGCTCCCGACAAGCTGGTGCCTTCCGGCTGTTTTGGACTCCAAGCCGGCTGGGCCCGATGGAGCCTGGAAGAGCTGGAGGGCAGCAGGTTAGGGAAAAGGCTGCTCTGCCGTTTAGAGACACTGGAAGAAGAACCTGACTGTAAATGCCATTGAGTTCTTGTTGATTCAGTAATACATTGTCACAGCAACCTTAACGACTTGGAAGATAGGCCAGCGTCCGCATATTACAGATTAAAGGGAAGCAAGGATGGAGGAAACACCCAGTGATTCTGGCTCTATGGTGCATCTGCAGCCAAATTGAGATTTGACATTAACTTCAACCCAATTGCTCTGTTGGGACGTGGGTGGCGCTGTGGGTTAAACCACAGAGCCTAGGACTTGCCAATCAAAGGTCGGCAGTTCGAATCCCCGCGACGGGGTGAGCTCCTGTTGCTCGGTCCCTGCTCCTGCCAACCTAGCAGTTCGAAAGCACGTCAAAGCGCAAGTAGATAAATAGGTACCACTCCGGCGGGAAGCTAAACGGCGTTTTCGTGCGCTGCTCTGGTTCGCCAGAAGCGGCTTAGTCATGCTGGCCACATGATCCAGAAGCTGTACGCCGGCTCCCTCGGCCAATAAAGCGAGATGAGCGCCGCAACCCCAGAGTCAGCCACGACTGGACCTAATGGTCAGGGGTCCCTTTACCTTTAATTGCTCTGTTGGCCCAAAGCTGAACCAGTTCTGACTCTGGAGGCGCAGGGCACCCACCCAACACCACCTGGAGCTCCACTCTGCCACCCTATCGGCCCCCTTCTGCTTTTTTAAGCGGGCACACTCACCGAGACCATCTTCCCCTCGGAGGGCATGAAGGCCGGCCGGTTGCTTAGCCGCAGCTTGGTCTGCAAGGTGTTGAAGTTGATCTCCAGCTGGCACTTCTCCTGCACCTTGGGGGGCTTGTGAACCCGCCGGTAATCGCGGAAATCCTCCAGCTTCTGCTGCATCTCCTGGATGGTCTTCTGCGGGACGCGGTTCTCCAGCCAGGGGATGGTGCGCTGAATCCACTCCAGCAGCTGAGGATGGGATTGGCGGGGTGGAGGAGAGAGATGGGGTCAACGACAGCCAGGGCAACAGCCCCAGGGATATAGTGGCTCCTCCCCACCGCCCTACGCAAAGCCCAGGGACCACCTGCGGCAGGCCCAGTTCCTGCACTCTGCTCAGCCAGTTACGGCAACCAGAATTCTACCTACGGTGGCCAGAGTGGGACAAGACTGCTCCACGAAACAGCTCTCACATAAGAACATTAAGGACAGCTGAGTGGCAAATCGCAGTCCAGCATTCTGTTTTCACAGTGACCAGCCACATAATAATAATAATAATAATAATAATAATAATAATAATAGTAAATTTTATTTATACCCCACCCTCCCCGGCCCAAGCCAGGCTCAGGGCGGCTAACACCAGTAAACTTACAATGGAAACATAATAGGCAGGGGGGAACCCAATTTAAAATACAGGTTAAAATGCAATTTAAAAAGCAGCCTCATTTTAAAAGTAGCCCATAAATCAAAACTGTAAGGGGAGGGAAACATAAGGGTCAAACCAAAGGCCAGGCAGAACAGCTCTGTCTTGCAGGCCCTGCAGAAAGATGTCAAGTCCCGCAGGGCCCTAGTCTCTTGGGACAGAGCGTTCCGCCAAGTCGGGGCCAGTACTGAAAAGGCCCTGGCCCTGGTTGAGACCAATCTAACCACCTTGCGACCTGGGACCTCCACGCTGTTGTCATTTGTGGACCTTAAGGTCCTCCGCGGGGCATACCGGGAGAGGCAGTCCCGTAGGTACGTGGGAAACCCTGCAGGAAACTCTGAAGCAGGGCCAGAGCGTGATCGGTCTCTCCAGCCGGTGGTTTCCAGCATGGCTGGAGCCTTTGACCCTGGAGGCACAGCACAGCCCTCACGGCTGGCAGCCGTCGGCATCCTTACCCCCCTCCCCCAAATCTGGATGCCACAATCTTTAGGGAGGTCTGGCAGCTTCGGCGCTTGCCCCATGGGACTCGCAAGGGGAAGGGGTCCTGCCCACACTCACGTCAGAAGCCAGCTTCTCGTAGTCTTCCATCAGGTGCTCATTCTCCTGGTTCACGGCCAACACTTTGCAAATCCGGTTTGCAGCCGTCTCAGCCTGCGGGGGGTTTGGGGGGTGAGGGGAGAGGAGGGAAAACCAACATGGAGGAAATGGTGGTACGAGAAACAAGCAGGCAAATCGAACACATGAAAACAACAGCGGCGACAGAACGGCCTGGAGCCGAGGCACAGCGTGGAAAGGAGGTGGAGAGACAGAACAGTCCTGCAGAGCCCACCGGGTGCAGCCGCAGGCAGACAGAGCGTGGTTTCGAAGAGAAGCCAATGCGGGTAGAGAGACTCTCGTGGCGTACCCAAGCATCGCCCGCAGGCTGCACAGGTCTCGTCCCCATTCATAACCCACCCTTCCGTAACCCCCAGGATAACAACTTACCGTATTTTTCGCTCTATAGGACGCACTTTTTCCCCTCCAAAAATTAAGCGGAAATATGTGTGCGTCCTATGGAGTGAATGCAGGCTTCTTAGCTTCAGCGATAGCAATGCGAAGCCTCCGAAGCGCAGAGGGAGCGCTCCCTCCGCACTCCGGAGGCTTCATGTTGCTTTCGCTGAAGCCTGGAGAGCGAGAGGGGTCGGTGCGCACCGACCCCTCTCGCTCTCCAGGCTTCAGGGATAGCTGCCTGAAGCCTTCGGAGTGCAGTGTGAGTTCCAGCTGCACTCCGCAAGCTTCGGGTTCCTTTTGCTGAAGCCGGGAGAGCAAGACTCTCCTGGCTTCAGCAGAGAGGGAGAGCTGCGCAGCGCCCCTTCGGCCAAGCGGGAGGAGAAATGGAAGGGGCTCCGTTTCTCCTGCCGCTTCGCTGAAGGGGCGCTGAGCAGAGAGGGAGAGATTATTTTTTTCTTGTTCTCCCCCTCTAAAACAAGGTGCATCCTATGGAGCGAAAAATACGGTATTTATGGACAAGGCAGCTAACACTCTAGCCCTGCAGCTACTGGTGCAAGTTACGAGTTAGGCCTGAGGTTTGCAGACCCATCAGACTTCTGCGCTTTTGAGTACAGCTGAAGTTCCTACGGAAAAGGGGTGACCCAGCCAACCTCCCTTGGAGCTAAGCGCAAGTGGGCTTTTCCATTGCATTCCGTACTCCGCATATGACGGTCGCCCAGTTTGGATGTATGCATCTCAGCGTGCCAAGCCAAGCCAAGACTATGTCCTTCCCTTCTCCGTTCACTGTGTGTAGCAACAACAGCACATCCTGAGCTAATTAGCTACGGTCTCCCATTAAGTCTGAGCCAAAAAAAATATATAAAAAATAATGATTGGAATACGGAGGGGATGGTTTGAACTTGGTTCCAATCCGGGTAACCATGGTTTCCTGGTTCAGGATGAATGGGGAAACCATGGTTAAATTAACCAGGGGAAGCAGCAAATTGCAGTGGAGGGAGGGAGGGGAGAAAGGACAGAGCACATGGGTGCAAGGGACACACGTACTTCAGCTTAATAAACCAAGAGAGGTCCGTCTGAACCAGATAGTCACGTTCTTATCTAGGATTTGGCATCTACGGAAGAGGTTCAGATCTACCGCTTGTCTTTACTACAGTTTAGGTTTCAGTAAAGTTATGTCTATTGTTTCTAGTCCTGGTTTCCCTGTCTTTCATTTCCTTGCGATGTGCTCTACAGATTTTCAGCGGCTTGGTTTGGAGGAACTCTTATCTCCCCGAACATCCTCAACGTTTCGTTTCAATCGAGAATAGGCTTTCCTAAACAGCACAACCCAGTCTATCCTTACCAGTACTATTGAATGTTTTCTATCCTGCCTTTCTGATAAAAGAGAGCGCTCAGACCAGCTTACATCAACCCCCAAAAAACAAAACCAGGTTTAAAAAAACAAACAGAGAGAAGTGACAGTTACAGAAACATTTTTCTTTAAAGGAAAAAGAAAGCGTAATAGCAGTGGTAAAATATTTTTAGAAAATCAGTTACACACACACACACACAGCCTCTGGAACAAGCAGGGGTGGCCCTATCTTATTAGGAAGCAGGAGAGGGGGGAAAGGGGTAACACAGAAGCCATGGGATGGGGGGAAGTCAAGAGATAGAGTACCTTGCAAGGAGCAGAGAGAGTCCAAGGGGAGGAGATGGAAGCCAGACTTCAAGAGAAAGGGTGGAGAGGGTCTACAGAAGGACGGGCAGAGGGAGAGAGCCATGGAAGAAATGAGTTGCCAACAGAATAGGATATTCAGAGGAAAATAAAAATATATTTTTTTGCTCTACTAGGAGAGGGAGAGAGAGAATGAGGATAAGCCGCACATTTGATTGAAATTGTGGGGAACCTTTGGCCCTCCGGTCTATTGCTTAACTACAATGCCGCTGCAACGTATTCTATTTTTAAATGGAAGTTTGAACCAAAATGGCAATAGGTCCATCAGAGGAAGTGGCAGAAGGTGAAATACTCTGTATAGGGGAGAATTCTCTTATTTAACGACACCACAGTTAAGAAGTGGTGCTTCCCACTGGTGCTGTCGTAAAGTCACAAATCTAGAAGGGCTTTGAGATGCAGTGGGGGGGGGGGGAAACAGCATGAGTAGTAATAATAATAATAATTTTATTGTTCAGACCCCACCCACCTGGCTGGGTTTTCCCAGCCACTCTGGGCAGCTTCCAGGAAAATATAAAAAATGTCAGACATTAAATACTTCCCTGAACAGGGCTGCCTCCTAAAAATTGTGTAATTCTTTATCTCCCAGGCATCGGGTGGGAGGGCGTTCCACAGGGAGGGCGCCACTGCTGAGAAGGCCCTCTGCCTGGTTCCCTGTAACTTTACTCTGGTTCCCTGTAAATTTAAGGCATCCAGGGTCCATAATATTGTACAGAAGCCTTGTCCAGCTCCAGCTGTTTTGGACCACCTCGCCGTCATCAGCCTCAACCTGCATGACAAATGATCGCAGGAGACGGGGAGTGCTTCAGGTTAAGAACGGACCTCCGGAACGAATTAAGTACCGTATTTTTCGCTTCAAAAGACACACTTTTTCCCTCCTAAAAAAGTAAGGGGAAATGTGTGTGCGTCTTATGGAGCGAATGCAGGGGGGATACAGGCAGGAAAAGCCCCCAAGAGCCGCGCACACGCTCCGCGCGGCTGTTGCGAGCTCTTCCCCTGGAGGCAGAAGGGACTGACGCGGCCAGTCAGTCCCTTCTCCCTCCTCGTAGAAAAGCCCGCAGGAACCACACGCTGCTTAAAGGGTGCGCGGCTCCTGTGGGCTTTTGCAGGAGGTGGGGGAATTGCCATAGCCGCGCGCAGCCTCTCCCGGCCTCTCTTTGGGGCTGGGGGGGGTGGGGAATGATATTTTTTTTCTTGGTTTCCCCCTCTAAAAACTAGGTGCGCCTTATGGTCCGGTGCGCCTTATGGAGCGAAAAACACGGTACTTAACCCGAGGTGCCACTGTAGAATCATAGAATCATAGAGCTGGAAGAGACCACAAGGGCCATCGAGTCCAACCCCCTGCCAAGCAGGAAACACCATCAGAGCACTCCTGACATATGGTTGTCAAGCCTCTGCTTAAAGACCTCCAAAGGAGGAGACTCCACCACACTCCTTGGCAGCAAATTCCACTGTCAAACAGCTCTTACTGTCAGGAAGTTCTTCCTAATGTTTAGGTGGAATCTTCTTTCTTGTAGTTTGGATCCATTGCTCCGTGTCCGCTTCTCTGGAGCAGCAGAAAACAACCTTTCTCCCTCCTCTATGTGACATCCTTTTATATATTTGAACATGGCTATCATATCACCCCTTAACCTCCTCTTCTCCAGGCTAAACATGCCCAGCTCCCTTAGCCGTTCCTCATAAGGCATCGTTTCCAGGCCTTTGACCATTTTGGTTGCCCTCCTCTGGACACGTTCCAGTTTGTCAGTGTCCTTCTTGAACTGTGGTGCCCAGAACTGGACACAGTACTCCAGGTGAGGTCTGACCAGAGCAGAATACAGGGGCACTATTACTTCCCTTGATCTAGATGCTATACTCCTATTGATGCAGCCCAGAATTGCACTGGCTTTTTTAGCTGCCGCGTCACACTGTTGGCTCATGTCAAGTTTGTGGTCAACCAAGACTCCTAGATCCTTTTCACATGTACTGCTCTCAAGCCAGGTGTCACCCATCTTGTATTTGTGCCTCTCATTTTTTTTGCCCAAGTGCAAGACTTTACATTTCTCCCTGTTAAAATTCATCTTGTTTGTTTTGGCCCAGTTCTCTAATCTGTAGAGTGATTTGAGGTGGCTTCTACAGCAGGGTTGACCTGACCCCACAGTCTGATTTAGAAACGCACAGGAGGTATTTGTTGGTTAGTTTCCAAAAAATACGGGGTGCAGCGGCTGGTCCTGGGTTCCTCGGTCCACTAATTCCGCATTCTCCCAGACAGGTTTCCCAAACAACTTGGAGTCCGTGAACACACACACACACACACACACACACACAGAGGCATGCCAGAGAGAAAGCAGTTACAAGGCGAATAATCAATCCCAGCTGATGGGGAGAACATGCCAGCTGAGCTCCAAAGCCTGGGATCAGACACAAAGGACAATCATAAAAAAAAAAGATTGGCAAGGCTATAAATTCACACAGTCCAACTCTCTGCACCCCAGCAAACACACACACACACCAAGGGGAGGGCACGCTTGCAAAAGCAGCAATCAAGTTCAGGCTTTTATAGGGGAGGGAAGAGTCTGACCCTCGTCTCCAGCTGGAATATGCAGGACGCTTTGCTCAGCCAGAGAAAGGGGGCTCCACTTCCTGCCTATAAAGGATTTACACGTTCGGAGCCAATAAATTAACGCCAAGCTTTAATGGAAAACACTTGGCTGAAGTTCGGTGGCAGATCTAACATGCTTAAGGGGGGGGGGGACCAGCTACAGAAAAACCCACACATAAGACAAGAACGCCTTTTCAAAAGCATCCATCAGAGTGTTTGGGTGAGGTCATTTCTCTTCCCGCGCTTTTGCCTTCCATGCTGAGCGAAGCTTCCAGGTTTCGCTGGCGGCCAGAGGCAGACAGTGAAAACTTCTTTTCTTTTTAAACGTAAGAGACATTTCCTGCAAGCTAGCTCCCTCATGCAACCTGAGAGTCTGTCCAGAGCCGCCGGCAAAAGCCCGGACGGTCAAAGGATCCAGAAGGATCCAGCCGTTTTCACCCGCCCACCAAAGACGCTCATCTGGCAACATCCACGGCCTTCTAGCGTTACTGGCTCTGTGGGTTTTTATTCCTCTGCCCTTTATTTTAAATAGATTTGCCGCGACAATATTTCCTTTCCTCTGTTTCGAAGTGATTTGCGATTTTAATCTTGTGTTACTGCTTGCATCCTTTTTTTTAAAAAAAAAGGATTAAAAATAAATAAATAAATACCCAGAGAACATTAGCATAGGGCAGCCTACAAACCGCATTAATAAAAAATACAAATGGATGTTTGCCGGGGTCTGCAGCCATCAGAGACCGCCAGACTCCTCTGGGTGAAGGCTTGTGCTTTCCTTGCTTCGACCCTTACAAACCAAGGGCTTCGCTGGCCTGCCGCTAATTTGGGGGAAATGGATTACCGTATTTTCCCCTATATAAGACTAGGTTTTTTGTGGGGGTTTTTTTACCAAAAAGTTAGGTTTAAAATTGGGGCTCGTCTTATACACGGGTAGTGCTGAGGGGTGTTTTCTTAATTTGGAGACCCCAAAAATAGGGGTCTTATACATGGGGGCGTCTTACACACGGAAAAATACGGTAATTACAGGATTGGGTTAGTTTGCCGATTCCACACAGACTGATGGGGAAATTCACTTACTATGGGTGAATTAACCCTAAGGTAAAGGTAAAGGGACCCCTGACCACTAGGTCCAGTCGTGGCCGACTCTGGGGTTGCGGCGCTCATCTCGCTTTATTGGCCGATGGAGCCGGCATACGGATTCCAGGTCATGTGGCCAGCATGACTAAGCTGCTTCTGGCGAACCAGAGCAGCGCACAGAAACGTCGTTTACCTTCCCACTGGAGCACTACCTATTTATCTACTTGCACTGGCGTGCTTTTGAACTGCTAGGTTGGCAGGAGAATTAACCCTAAATGCCTTCAAATCAGTCAGGCAATCAAGTCAGCTGAAGTCTGAACTTCCCTCCCCCCCCCATTTGTTTCAATGAATGTGGGGAGAAAGTAGAAAGCATCTGTGGTTTGTGAGAACAAGGCCGCAGGGGGGAGGTCTCCAGGCTATTCCAGATGAACTATTATGGAAGGATCCTGACCGAGGCACTGAAAGGAAGTTTCACGGATGAAGGCCACAACACGCTATTTGCCTGTTTGGATCTGCGGTCAATTGTGACACTCAGAAGACGGAAGCAGAATATTTAACCCCTTGGGAATTTTGCTTTTATGAGAGCTCTGAGTAGAGGACACCTTTTAGAGGGGAGAGTGAAGGAAAAGCAAGAACGATGGGTTTTAGAGAGAGGGAGAGAGAGAGAGAAAAAAAACAAGGGGCAGAGAGATATAGTGGCTAGAGAAGGCGTGGGGTACATGGGTCGTTGGACTCCAACTCCCATCAGCCCCAGACACTTCAGCATTTGGTTTGGGGGTGATGGTAGTTGTAGTCTAGAACCACAGATTCCCCAGGCCTGGGTTAGAGTACTGGACTTAGACCAGGGAGACCCAGGTTTATGTCCCTGCTAAGCTATGAAAGGGGACGCGGGTGGCGCAGTGCCTAGGACTTGCCAATCAGAAGGTCGGTGGTTTGAATCCCCGCGATGGGGTGAGCTCCCATTGCTCGGTCCCTGCTCCTGCCAACCTAGCAGTTCGAAAGCACATCAATGTGCAAGTAGATCAATAGGTACCACTCCGGCAGGAAGGTAAACGGCGTTTCCGTGCGCTGCTCTGGTTCGCCAGAAGCAGCTTAGTCATGCTGGCCACATGACCCGGAAGCTGTACGCCGGCTCCCTCGGTCAGTAAAGCGAGATGAGTGCCGCAACCCCAGAGTCGGCCACGACTGTACCTAATGGTCAGGGGTCCCTTTACCTTTACCTAAGCTATGAAAATAACTGGCAGCCGCCACCTCTTAACCTGGCCTGCAGAAAGGATTTTTTTTTTTTAAAGGGATGCAGCCACCGCCAAAGACCAGGAATGCTTTCAGGAAATTAAACATTGGCAGCCTGACACACGAGCCAAAGGCGATGCATCTTGCAGAAATGCAAGAAGGCATTTGATACGGAAGGACGAAGGTTAACCTTCCCATAAAACTACCGTATTTTTCGCTCTATAACACGCACCCGACCATAACACGCACATAGTTTTTAGAGGAGGAAAACAAGAAAAAAAAAATATTCTAAACGAAACAGTGGGTGTATGATTTTTGTGGTTCATGCTGTGGCCACAGACATGTGATCTGACGGTGAGTTTGGGGTAGCCCAGTGCAAAAATCCTGAGGATCCATGTGGATCCATGCTTTGTAACCACGTTTTAAGTGGGGAGGGAAGGAAAAGCACTCAAGGGACAAGGAACACGCGTGGGTTGGGTGGAGAAGGATGCTATTCATAATGCAGAAGAGGGGTATAAGAGGAGAAGGCTCCTCTCCTCTCCCGCTTTGCTGTCTCAAAGCGGGCCACGGAGGAGGGAAGGAAGGGGAACCATGGATCCTCTGCTCACGACTGCAGCAGATCCCCCCGCCATCCGTAGGCATTTGCTCCATAACACGCACAGACATTTCCCCTTACTTTCTAGGAGGAAAAAAGTGAGTGTTGTGGTGCAAAAAATACGGTACTCTTCTGGTCTCTAAGGTGCTATATTATAATTTTTAAATTCTTCTGGAAGTATTCTTTTAAAGACTTGCTTTAACTTTGTTGAAGACCTGATTCTTTTAAAGGAGTTTTTAGGTTTTCAAGAAGAGTCTTTTTTAAACTATCTTTTTTAAAGAATTGTTTTCATTTATTCTTCCCCCGAAGTAAAATGTCAAGTGAGAAGCCCAGAAATCTGGCCAGGGGGGCAGGAATGAAGGAAGCTAAAAGCCAGAAGCATAGGTGGGAAGGGCAGGTAGAACCTGTCAACGGTGGTGCCTAAGGCGAGGAGTTCTGCATAGCCTGAGAGGCAGGGAGACCCCTGAAGACGCTGGCTTGGAAGACAGATCTGCCATCTCTCCCAGCTCTGTGCAATGGTGGCAACAGGCTTTGCTTATAATCCAGAGCAGAGGGGAGGGAGGAGAGACGGGATTGGGTTGGGATGCAGAAGAGGGGTACACATTCACTGCACAAAAAGGGGGAAAGCTAGATCAGAATTCTACACCCGGAAATCGGAACTTCTGCAACCTGCATAAAATATGCAAAGCAGGCACGCTGACATTCCTAAGTACCGCATTTTCCCGTATATAAGACTATATTTTCCCTCTATTTTTTTCAAGTTTAAAACTGGGGGTCGTCTTATGCACAGATAGTTCATATGGGGGACTTCTGTATTTGGAGTCCCCCAAAACAGGAGTCGTGTTATACACAGGGGTGTGTTATAGATGGAAAAATATGGTATATTTTTCACCATTTACTCGGCTTCTGTCGGTCAGGAGAAGCACGGGACTGTAGGCAATGTGGACTTGCAAATCCACCCAGAAGTCAGAGGACGGCAAGTTTTTTTTTGCCAGGGATTCCCCAAACAGAGCCAAGCCTTCAAAACAATAAGGACTAGGAGCTTGTTTCTGTTAGGATTTTTAAAAAGAGCTAAGGCTCTCGGGGTGTTACAATTCGCACTCAGTTCCCCTATCCTGCCCTTTCATATAAGGATGGAGACATCAGGAACCGCACTGAACAACTCTTGAGTATCACTGCAGAGGATCGCCGTTCATTGCTGTAGAACAGCCAGTGACCTTCGGATGTTTTTGACTACAACTCCCATCATCCGTGACCCCGCCAGCTGGGGCAGATGGGAGTTGTAGTCCAAAACAGCAGGAAAGCATCAGGCTGGGAAAAAGGCTGCAGCGGGGCACACAACACATTCGGAAGAGCTACCTACCTGGTTCAGAACTCAGCTCAGGGGCTGTTGCCAGTTCAGTCCCAGAATATGCAAATTATTGCAAGAGAACCTGTGGCTAAACCAGAAACTTCAGAGCAGCCTTTGCCAAACTGCTGCCTGGCACTGGTGGGAGTTGTGGTACAACAGGGCAGCAGGTTGGCAAAGGGTACTGATGACTGAGGCTATTCACCAGGTTTTGCTCCTAGCTGTAGAACAAGCCCTGGACAGGGAGGAGACCCAACAGCCAAGCCTATATGGCCTTTTTTCAACCAGAAGGTGATTATTTCAAGGAAGACTTGCTAGCTATGGCCCTGGAGGTCTCTCCAGAATGCCATGCCCTGGGAACTCCACTGCTTGCATACAGCTAGGAAGAGAGTTGCACAGTATTTTGACAGAGGTGACGTTTAAAGGAAATCTAGAAGCTGCTCCTCGCCTGGAGAATTTTTGCGGGGAGCCAGAAGGCTTTCAGCCTCACAGGGGGCTTGATGCATTCCTAGCTTACCGCCTGGATTTTTAACGAAACAAAAATTCAAAGCCACTCCTCCTCCCAGCCTAGTTGACCCTCCGCAGGCATGCCCTTTCATGCAAATGTAAACCCTGCGCTCCGGAAAGTGGGTGAGGAACATGTTAGGGGCGGTTTAGACTAGCCAGGTAAGAGCAGCAGCAGCAGCAGCAGACAGCCCCGCCCAGGCAAAGCTCACCTTCTGAGCCCCAGAGAAAGCGTGATAGAAGCAGGAGACGTAGGTCATGATGGCCTTCTCATCGGGCCTGAGCGTGCCTACAATATCTGCGCAGGAGGAAAGAGAAAAAAAAGGGAAGCAAAGTCAAGGGCACAATGCAAGATCGTCCCAGCTCCCCCTTCTGGCATGCAGCAGAGAAGGGGTGGGGCAAGCCTTTTGCTCCAGACAGGGACCCAAACCTCAGCTGGGACAGGGCTCTGCGGAAATAAACATCGCCCTTGATTCAGCCAGCCCTGCAAACTCTCCAAGATACCTCTCCAAAGGACTCTCTGCTCTGCTCCTAAGAGCTCTTAGGACGGCAAGACAACTGGTTCGCTGCGCAACTCGGTGCCTCTTTACTCAAAAGGAATCGCTGGTGTGTTTGACGGGGCTTACACCCTAGGGGAGTGTATTTACAATCCACCAAAGCCTCAGTTGATGCATCGGTGGGGCTGCCCAATTTTAATCGGTTGGAGTTCACGGGTTCCCTTGCTTATTTTGAGAAGCTATTTTGGTTCCGGCGTGTTACTGTAATAACGAAAGGGAGGCAGCTTCTTTTGATTAAATCACAAGTTCTTGCACTTCCTTCAGCCTCTCAAAAGGGCATCTGAAGTGAGGCTTTCCAAATATATTCCAGAAGTACAGGAAAACAAATATATTTGAATATAATTTGCAAATATAATTTGTAAGAAGGTGGATGATTAATCCATGAAAATGCTGATTGCTTGGCAGCCCTCCCTGAAACCCGGCAGACCAAGTGGCTTTAACTCCAACCGTTGGGAGTCTCCCAAGTAATATTTAAAAGCAAAGAGATTTCTGGCTCATTATGATCTCGTGTTGAACCCTGGATGTCAGACCCTGAGCTAGCTGAGGTTTGGGTTCCCAATGTTCTGCAAGTAGCTGCCCTCGGCACGAGAAGTCAGGAGAGCAACAGGGCGCTGGAAGGAAGAGGAGCTGTTAACAGTAGAGGCTCGGCCACGTCTGGTACCTTCTGAGCGCCAGAGAAGGCATGGTAGAAACTGGAAACATAGGTCATAATGGCCTTCTCATCGGGCCGGGCCGTGTTGACAATGTCTGAAAAGCGAACAAGAAGCATTAACGATACCAGGAGGCAAAACTCTCCCCCGTCCCCTGTTCCTTGATGGTCTGCTGGTTCTAGCAAAATCTGCCACAGCTCTGATGTCCACCTGTAGGCAAAGATTGAGCCCGGGGAAAGTTAACGCCAAGAAGCCAATGTTACAAGTTACCAAGTGAGCCAGAACTGGAAGTTAACTTGTCCAGCATGGAACTGAAGCCAAGGATCTGAGATTTATACTGCCAGAGCTCAAGGCTGCACACACAACTGATGTGAAGGCCTATTAAAGGCTGAAGAGTTTTTACGACTTTGCAGTGGCTTCTCGCTTGCCCTTTCCTCCAAAGAAGAACTTTGAATGCAGAGATTGTGCCAGGCATGTCTAATAAAACTCTGCGGACACCCACTGGAATCCGAGCGCTCCTGGTTTGTTTCAGGGTGTGGCTCCCTCGCTGTGGGGCTTTTCCTGCCCTCATCCCAGGGCACCAGGGAGAAAGGCCTGCAGTATATGTCCAAAGTGCTTTAGAAAGGAATGCTACGGAAGCAGAACGAAACAGCGACAACAGGGGTTTGCTCCACTAGCTGTCAGTCCCGTGAACTGAAGGCCACACTAGCGTCTGATTGGCCAGCAGCAGACCGGTCCTCCCCCTCGGCTCCATCAATTCACAAGCAAAGTATGAGCTTGGAGGAGCCTGGCAGAACTTCCCCCATGGCTCCTTAAGGAGGCCCATGGCTCACTTCAGAAACCAGGGGTGGGATTCGCCATCCATAGCAGGGGTGGGGAAACTTTGGCCTTCCAGAGGTTGCTAAACTTCAGCTCCCATCATGCCTTGCCACTGACCACGGCTGCTTGAACTGATGGGAGTCATAGTTTAGAAATATCCAGAGGGCAAATGTGTCCTCCTCACCCCCCGTGATCTAGAACCTGAGCAAGTTCAGTCAGACTGAGTCGTGAGCCAGGTTCCCCATCTCCCTGGACCTGGGAAATCTGTCTGCAGACAAATACAGCCCCATTTGGCTCCTTACCTCTCTCGCCTTGACCTAGCCACTGTGATCCATGCGACGGTCACCTCCAGACTTGATTATTATAACTCACTCTACGTGGGGCTGCCCTTGAAGCTGACCCAGAAACTCCAGCGGGTGCAGAACACCGCGGCGAGACTCCTTACAGGGTCCTCGCCGCGGGATCACATTTACCCGGTGCTATACCAGCTGCACTGGCTCCCGGTGGAGTACAGGATCAGGTTCAAGGTGCTGGTTTTAACATTTAAAGCCCTATACGGCCTAGGACCCTCGTACCTACGGGACCGCCTCTCCTGGTATGTCCCACTTAGGACCTTACGGTCTTCAAACAAAAACATCTTGGAGGTCCCGGGCCACAGAGAGGTTAGGCTGGCCTTAACCAAAGACAGGGCTTTTTCGGCCGTGGCCCCGATTTGGTGGAACGCTCTATCACAAGAAACTAGGGCCCTGTGGGTCTTGACATCTTTCCGCAGGGCCTGCAAGACAGAGCTGTTCCGCCTGGCCTTTGGCCAAGGCACAGTCTGACCCCCCTCCTTTGGTAATCCCCACAGAACTCTAGCCCAATGGTTGCCATTAATTTGATTCTGAATTGATTTTAGAATGAAATGATTTTAGAATGTATTTCACTTAATTGATTGTGATTTTATGTAAACTGTGTTACTTTTACTGATGTTAGCTGCTCTGAGCCCGGCTTCAGCTGGGGAGGGCGGGATATAAATAAAATGTTATTATTCTTCTTATAAGGTTACAGAGTTCTGAGCAAAGAGACTGTACCACTTCACGTGGGGGAGACTCGTTCTTTTAATACTCTGTGTAAAAGCAAAACTCTCCACGCACAAACCCTCCACAGTACACCAGGGACGAAGGCAGCTGGATAAAACCTCTCCCCAACTTTTCGACTTTCAGGAAGTTGCAAAGAAGGGGAATGTCTGAAATGCAACCGCACCACTTGCAGCCTTAAGCGGTACAGTCCCTTCTGCCTCAGGACTCCGCCGCCTACGATTTCTGCATCGGGCGTGCGGCAGATCTGATCTGGCAAGTTACTTTGTCCCAGAGGAATTTGGGCTTTGCAATTCGGGGTGTGTGTGTGGAGGGTCTGGGCCGCTAAGTCAAGTCAGCCCGACGGAAGGAGCGTCAGCGACTCTCAGCAAGGCAGCGAACCCGAGGCAGTGCTCGACAGCTCTCTTGGGCTTCCGCAGCCCAGCCATACTAAGGGAACTGCAGACCAGGGCGCGCCAAAAACCTCTTCCTCTGGGAATCGGTTGCATTGCAATGCTGTTACGAAATTTGCTTCTTGGAACCGAACACCCGAGCCCACGCTCCGAGAGCAGCCTCCAGCTTACCTTCTGCATCCAACATCTTGGGAATGTCGAGGTATTTCTCAGCGACCTCAAAAGCGTTGTTCAGATTCGTGACTGGATCATCCTGGGGAGAATTGGGGGGGGGGGTGTCAGAGAGGCACAGCTGTTAGAACTGGTGCCGTCCCAAAGCCGAATCGCAACCCTGCCCTGCCCTGCCAGCTGAGAAGGAACACCCAAAGGAGAAAAGTGTTTCTCTGCCTCCCCCTGCCCCCCTACAAGCAGCTACTGGATGGATGGCGGCCAACAGATTGAGGTTGAATCCTGACAGAAGTACTGTTTTGGGGGGACAGGGGGCGGGCGGGTGTGGAGGACTCCCTGGTCCTGAATGGGGTAACTGTGCCCCTGAAGGACCAGGTGCGCAGCCTGGGAGTCATTTTGGACTCACAGCTGTCCATGGAGGCGCAGGTCAATTCTGTGTCCAGGGCGGCTGTCTGCCAGCTCCATCTGGTACACAGGATGAGACCCTATCTGCCTGCGGACTGCCTCGCCAGAGAGGTGCAAGCTCTGGTTATCTCCCGCTTGGACTACTGCAATGCGCTCTCTGTGGGGCTACCTTTGAAGGTGACCCGGAAACTACAACTAATCCAGAATGCGGCAGCTAGACTGGTGACTAGGAGCGGCTGCCGATAGCATATAACACCTGTCCTAAAAGATCTTCATTGGCTCCCAGTATGTTTCCGAGCACAATTCAAAGTGTTGCTGCTGACCTTTAAAGCCCTAAACGGCCTCGGTCCAGTATACCTGAAGGAGCGTCTCCACCTCCATCGTTCTACCCGGACACTGAGGTCCAGCGCCGAGGGCCTTCTGGCGGTTCCCTCACTGTGAGAAACCAAGTTACAGGGAACCAGGCAGAGGGCCTTCTCGGTAGTGGCGCCCGCTGAGCTGGACCTCAGTGTCTGGGCTGGACGATGGGGGTGGAGACGCTCCTCCAGATATACTGGGCCTTTGAGGCCGTTGAGGGTTTTAAAGTTCAGCACCTTTGTGCTCAGAAACGTACTGGGAGCCAATGTAGGTCTTGGGATCCCGGAAGGTGTAATTTAAGGGTGATGGGAGAATTTAGGAGGCTCCTCTTCCCCTCCCAGAGTTACAGCTCCTGCAATTCTTCTTTACGTGGAACTCTTGGAACTGTAGCTTGGTGTGGGGAACGGGGAGAGAAGGAGATTTCCTAACAACACTCAGCAGCCTTCACAAACTACAGTTCCCAGAATTCTTTGGGGGAAGCCAGGACTGTACAAAAGTCATGGTACAGGGTGCTTTTAAATGGATGGTGCAAATGCGGTCTTTAATTCCACAAAAGAGCCCTGCAGCCCAATATGAGTGTTAGGGCTTTTCACACACCCTCCCGACTACCACCTTGGCTTTCCCCTCCTTGGCATTTTAGCTCAGGGGGAAAAAAAAAATGCTTTGCCACCTTTAACCCTGAGGCCGGTCGCTGCCATTCTCACATTACAGACGAGGAGATTGCGACTCGCCCCAGATTGCCCAGGGAGATCCTGGCTGAAGTGGGATTTGAATCTGAGCTCTCAGGTGGCACAACGGCTCAGTGCGTCCGGCTGTTAAGCAGAAGGCTGGTGGTTCAAGCCCACTCAGAGATAGCTGCGGGGAGAATTCCTGCATTGCAGGGGTTGGACTAAATGACCATCCTGGGTCCCTTCCAGCTTACAATCCTGTGATCTCACTCAACCCAGTGACTCATGCTCATTTCTGGACTGGATTCTGGGGAGAGCATGTAGGACACAGCTAAAAACACAAATAGCAACGCTACTACTACTAACACTCAATTTCGAGTCCAAAATGAGGGAGGAAGGAAGGAGCTGCTGTCGCCAACATACCTTTCTGAGCTTGTCATACTCAATGAGTTCTGGTCTGTGTCTGTGGATCAAGGCATTAAAAGCAAGGCCGTCTTTCCAGCTGTAAAAAGAAGCCCAAGGATACAGTTAGATTGCTTGGCTGTCCAAGAGGGGAAACTGCGGCTTCGGGGCAGCATTCCTCAAAATTGCAAGGCCTGCCCCCCCCCCTTCGGACAGGAGGGTGTTTTTCAGTACAGTAATGCTGTACTGGTTTTAACACTTGATTGGGAGCCGCCCAGAGTGGCTGGGGAAACTCAGCCAGATGGGCGGGCTATAAATAATAAATTATTTTAATTTATTATTATTATTATTATTATTATTATTATTATTATTGTACCTCGGGTTAAGTAATTCGTTCAGGAGGTCTGTTCTTAACCTGAAACTGTTCTTAACCTGAAGCACCACTTTAGCTAATGGGGCCTCCCGCTGCCGCCGCACTGCCAGCACACGATTTCTGTTCTCATCCTGAAGCAAAGTTCTTAACCAGAGGTACTATTTCTGGGTTAGCGGAGTCTGTAACCTGAAGCATATGTAACCTGAAGCGTATTTAACCTGAGGTACCACTCTAGTATTATTATTATTATTATTATTATTATTATTATTATTTTCACAAAAAGGTAGCAAAGAAAGGGCAGAACCAAGCAAACTTCAAGAGAGTCACTAAAAAGTAAGAATGCAAGAGCCCTGCTGGGCTACACTCAGGGTTCGTTCAGACCAGTGGCCAAGCCACTGGGACGCCGACACGCAGGGTCTGAAGCCCACAGCCTGTTCCTGCCTATTTCCCTTCAATGTGGGGGTGCCACACAGCCATCGTAACCACAGACAAGCCCCCCCGCAACCTCTTCCGAGGATTTGCCTGTTCTCCTTCTCAAAGGCATCTAAGCCACCACAACATTATGGGGGTTGCATCCCAAGTGACGCCTCCCGTCAGCACATAGACTCTCCCCGCCCTCAATGCTAAATCTGTTCTAAAGATTCCCCCAACCCTCCAGAGCAGATTTGGGGCATGCAAGGTAAAGGTAAAGGACCCCTGGATAGTTAAGTCCAGTCAAAGGTGACTCTGGGGTTGCGGCGCTCATCCCGCTTTCAGGCCAAGGGAGCCGGCGTTTGTCCACAGACAGCTTTCCGGGTCATGTGGCCAGCAGGACTAAACCGCTTCTGGCGCAACGGGACACCGCAATGGAAACCAGAGCACACGCAAATGCTGTTTACCTTCCTGCCACAGTGGTACCTGTTTATCTACTTGCGCTGGCGTGCTTTCAAACTGCTAGTTTGGCAGGAGCCAGGACAGAGCAACAGGAGCTCACCCCATCGTGGGGATTTGAACTACCGACCTTCTGATTGGCAAGCCCAAGAGGATCAGTGGTTTAGACCACAGCGCCACCCGCATCCCTACAGGGCATGCATGGAGTGGGGGAGACGACCCCATTTCACAAATGGAAATCCTTGTGTTGATGAGAGGTGTTCCTTGGGTGCTGCCCTTTGGCCAGAGAACTCTTCTGAGTCAGTTCCTTGCCCTGGGTGGCAGATCTGCCTTCCCCTGCCCAGAACCCATTTATTTCAGTGGGTGATTCACTTTTCACCCAGCACATATCATTCCACCAGCCTCTGCCCACCACTCTCCTCCCCAAGACCCATTATTCCTAAAATATCCATCTAGCCACGGCCTCTCATCCGCACAAGATAACCTGCCAGCCTCTTAAAGGTTCCCAGCGAGCTACTTTGGAGTCCACACATCGCAGGTCTTTGGCTCGAGCAGGAAGCACAAAGGCCTCTGCTATTTGATGGGCTGGTCTGCCGGATTTTTAATGGGGAGCCATCCTCATGAAGCCATTTCTTGCAGCCTTCGAGACGCACCAAGGCTTTCTGGCCAGAGAGTGGAAATGCTGCCTCTGTGTTTGGGAAAGGCAAGGCCTGGTGGCTCGCCGAGTGCCTATGCCCCAACTGGTCAGAATCGTACAGTTGAAAGGGACCCCCCGGGGCATCCAGCCCAACCCCCTGAAATACAGGGGTAGCAGCTGAAGAATCTCCACTTTTCGAACGAGCATGTTCCACTGTCAGAACAGCTTGTGTTTAGTTGGAATCTCCTTTATCACACTTGGAATCCATTGGTTCTTAGCTGGGATAGCTCAGCCGGCAAAGCACGGAGCTCTGAATCTCATGGGTCATGGGTTCGAGCCCCGAGTTGAGCAAAATATTCCTGCATTGCAGGGGGTTGGACTAGATGCCCTTTGTGGTACCTCCCAACTCTAAGATTCTTTCACAGTTTGCATCTTACCCTCTAGAGCAGCAGAAAACAAGCTTTGCTCCCTCTTCCATGGGACAACCTTTTAGATATTAAAGGTAAAGGTAAAGGGACCCCTGATCATTAGGTCCAGTCGTGGCCGACTCTGGGGTTGCGGCGCTCATCTCGCTTTACTGGCCGAGGGAGCCGGCATACAGCTTCCGGGTCATGTGGCCAGCATGACTGAGCCGCTTCTGGCGAACCAGAGCAGCGCACGGAAACGCTGTTTACCTTCCCGCCGGAGCGGTACCTATTTATCTACTTGCACTGGTGTGCTTTCGAACTGCTAGGTTGGCAGGAGCAGGGACCAAGCAACGGGAGCTCCCCCCATCATGGGGATTCGAACCACCGACCTTCTGATCGGCAAGTCCTAGGCTCTGTGGTTTAACCCACAGCGCCATTCTATCTCTTCTCACTCTCCTCCTTTCCAGCCTAAACATGCCCAGCTTCCTCACCTGCCCCTCCTAAAGGTTGGTTTCCAGGCCCTCGATCATCTCGGCTCCCCAAGGTTACCTTATGTGGAAGTTCTGTACGTTGACGTTCTTGTAGGGCGCAGTCTTCCTCTGGCACCAGAGCAACAGGCCTTCCTTGGCCGAAGTCTCTGCAGGACGAAGGGGAGAAAGAAGAGAGAGGAGGTGATGGCGCCGTCTTTGGCAGGACAGGTCACCTGGCGTGGGGGGGGGCGTGGGGCTGAAGCTAAGGCAGCAACAGGAGTGGGACGGAGCCAAGACGACATCTCCAAACCTAAGGGTCGAAGGCCAACGTTGCACAAGGCTCTTGGGCTCTTCCATGGGGGGGGGGGGAGTTGTACAGAATGCCCCGAGAGATGCATTTCAGGCACTTTGTGCACATGGTCTCCCCAAAACAATGGTAACTGTCATAAACAAAATTCAACATTGCGTTTTTATACAGGCATTCTCCCGCTTGTGCATGGAACTGGGAAGCAACCCAATAATTCAATTCAAACTGGGAAATGGCAGGAGAGAGCTGGGGAGTCCCCATGGCTCGCAAAGGCACTGACGTCCAGCTCCGAGGGCCTTCTGGCAGTTCCCTCCCTGCGAGAAGCCAAGTTACAGGGAACCAGGCAGAGGGCCTTCTCGGTGGTGGCGCCCGCCCTGTGGAACGCCCTCCCACCAGATGTCGAAGAGAACAACAGCTACCAGACTTTTAGAAGACATCTGAAGGCAGCCCTGTTTAGGGAAGCTTTTAATGTTTAATAGATTATTCTATTTTAATATTCTGTTGGAAGCCGCCTAGAGTGGCTGGGGAAACCCAGCCAGATGGTCGGGGTATAAATAATAAATTATTATAATAATATTATTATTATTAAGGAGACCCTCCCTGGAGCCCAAAGAGGAAGTGTGCAAGGGCCAGAGGAAGCCCCGAAGAGCCTGGAGGCACAGCGGGGCTTTGTTTACGCTGCTCAGTCTCCCCGCCTGGCAGCTGATGCGCTAGGTAGCGCAGCACCAGTCTTTCATGCGTCCTCCAGCCTCCGCCAGCCCCAGAGCTTCAGTTCTAGTTGTGGATATTTCTGGACACAGTATGAGTTGAAGAGAGGGTGTCTTAAGGGTGTTTAGAGGGCGCTCCCCACTTTGTGCAATGTCACTTATGCACGTGGGGCCCAGAACGTAACCCCCACGCAAGTGGAAAGCTGCCTGTTGTTGTGATCTGCCCAGGGACAGATCCAAGCGGGGAACGGTCTTGGGGGAAATGACCCTTTCCTATAAAGCAGCCTCCCCCAAGCCGGCGCCCTCTGGGTGTTTTGGACGATGGGAGGCAGTGTCCAAAACATCCAGAGAGCACCAGCTTGGGGGAGGCTGCAACGAAGCGCTTGCAAAGCTAGTACCCTGAAAAGGTACAGGCCCATTTGAGTTTTTGCTAAGAAAAACGCCGCCAGGTGCCCCGAATCCTTAACCCGTGTTTGCTGTCACTTGTGCAGAAGGGAAGGGGTGGCGGCTGTTGTGGGTGGGGCAACTGCAGGGGAGAAGAAGTGGCAAGCAGGATAGGAAGGTGAGCTCACAGCCACGCAGCCCACCCTCCAAAATATGGCACGTTTTGGAAAAAGAAAGAAAAAGCTCTCTTGCTTGTGCCTGAGCTGGGAATAAAACAGCTGAGGTGCATAAGATCAGGTGCGAATTTGAGTTCTTAGGTACTGGGGCTGCACTGGGGCCCAGGCAGAAAGCCATGGGGGGAAGTATTGGGCTCCCCCCCCCCCAAAAAAAAGGCCTCTGGCTGCCTAATGGCTGCTTGGCAGGCATTCCCAAGGCAGGTATTTGCCAAGGAGCCTGAGCCACGCGCTCAATAAAGTCAGTGAGGGTTACTGCAACCGACTTGAGCAGCTGCACGGTGCATGATTAATTGTCGTTGGTCTAGCGGGAAAGAGGAAGTGGTTGAAGGCGTGGGCACCGTCGTGGATCACCGCAAGTCCGCGGTGCATTGCCGCATGGGCTCCGCCAGCTTCCTCTCCCGTCTATTTAAATGTGCCAGACATACAGCTGGTGCCGACACGCCAAGAGCAGAGAGGGCAGGCTGGCGCACGGCCTGCGGGAACTTGGGCGCTCACCTTCTACGGAGATGTCCTGGATGGCGAATCTGAGGATGATGGTCCAGATCATGCCAAGGGTCATCTTTGCGTTGCCGTCGACGATTTCTGGAAGCAGATGGGAAGGGCGTTAAGGGAGGGAGGCCAGTTCTGTTCTGGATCAGCTCACGCTTCGGCCAGAAAGCGGGCAACTTGCATAGCTCAGTTGGTCAGAGAGTGGTGTTGATTATGCCAAGGTTGGCGGTTTAACCCCCAGGGTCTTTCCAACTCCATGATTTATGCTGAAAGTTCCCAGGCGAACACACAGAGCAGAAAGGACACACGTGCCAAGGAGATAACACGTGCCAAGGAGTTGTGGCACTGTGATGCGTTCCCACTGCACACCCCAAGGGGTCTGGTGGTATGTGTGTCCCCTGACGCAACACCCACAGTTTGGGACACCCTGCCTGCCGATACCAGGCACGTACCACCAGTTCATTGTACAGTGATAGCCTGTTCAACTTGCAAAACGTTCAGAAACCAAGGCACGACATCCGATTGGCTGCAGGAAGCTCCTGCGGCCAATCGGAAGCCGCGTCGGACGTTCAGGTTCCAAAGAACGTTCGCAAACCGGAACACTCACTTCCAGGTTTGCAGCGTTCAGGAGCCAAAATGTTCGACTTGCAAGGCGTTCAGGATCCAGGGTGCCTGCCGAAAACACTGGTGCCTGTTCAGATATGTTTCTATGTGTTTTAATCAGATTTTTAGCTTATCGTTTATTTTAATTAAGTAGTTGACTTTAGCTGTTTTTACTAGTAATTTCATTGTTTCATACTTTTAGAGTGGTGGGGTTTTTTTAAAGCTTTTTTTTACAACCAAGCAGTATATACAGTACATTTTATGAAACAAATAAATCTGGGCCTCTACTATATATATATATATATATATATATATATATATATATATGGTTGAACACACTTGCCACTTCGAGGGGCAAGTCAGCCTTTCCTGTTTCTTCCATTTGTGAATTATTGCACCAGCTGGTGTCACCTTCTCACCAAGCTGCTTGGCAATAGTCTTGCAGCCCAGTCCAGCCTTGTCCCGGTCTACAATCTTGTCCCTGGCATCCTTGGGCAGCTCTTTGGTCCTGGTGGCTAGTTTGGAATCTGCTGGATTGATTGCTTCTGTCGACAGGTGTCTTTTGCACAGGTACTGTAACGAGCTGGGATTACAGGTAAGACCTCTCCCTTACAGCACCTTGTTACATACAGTGAAGATACTATACCAGGTAGCCTGACATTTGGCTGGTTGATAGGGGATCAAATACTTGTTTCACTCATTACAATGCACATCAATCTCGTGACTTTTGTCTTCTGTGTTTCTGGGGGGTTTTCCTGTTGTTATTCTGTCTCTCACAGCTACGATAAACCTACCATTAAAATTATGGACTGGTCATTTCTTCGTCAAGAGGGCAAACCGGCAAATTTAGCAGGGGATCAAATACTTCCCCCCCTCACTGTATGGGCATAGAGATCAGCGTTCAGAAGGGCTGTAGCTCAGTGGTGCGTGTGCATTGCATTTCCCAGGTCTCAATCTCTTGCAAAGACTGCTGCCCGAATCCCTAGAGAGTCCTCTGATGTTATAGTAGCCCAGCTCCCATCAGCCTCAGGGGTAGGGGTTGGAGCCCAACAACATACAGGGAAGGATAAACGACTATCAGACTTTGAAAAGCTGGCATCACTGGGTCAATTTCATCAATTTTGTTGAATTAAACTAAATAGCTTTAATTGGATTTTGAACGAATGCGCAATTCATTGTTACCGTTTTGAATTTCATTGTGCACGAAACTAGAAACAGAATTGTTAGAACCAAAGACTAAGGTACTTTCAAGGATGTATAACTTGCTGTTAAAATGGAATACACAAGATGAAATGGTCAAATCGGCTATGATAAGGTGGGCACAGGACATTGGGTATAATATTATGTTTGAGGACTGGGAAAGGTTGTGGAGTACTGGATTGAAATTTACTGCATGTAATGCTTTGAAAGAAAATGTAATGAAAATGATATATAGATGGTACATGACCCCAGTCAAACTTGCAAAAATTTACCACCTGTCTGATAATAAGTGTTGGAAATGTAAAGAGACCGAAGGAACATTCTTCCACCTCTGGTGGACTTGCCCTAAAGTGAAGGCATTCTGGGAAATGATTTATAATGAACTGAAAAAGGTATTTAAGTATACCTTCACTAAGAAACCAGAGGCCTTTCTTTTGGGTATTGTCGGCCAAGGGGTGGTAAAGAAGGATTGGACATTTTTTATGTATGCAACAACAGCGGCAAGGATACTTCTCGCAAAGTACTGGAAAACTCAAGATCTACCCACACTGGAAGAATGGCAGATGCAACTGATAGACTACATGGAACTAGCTGAGATGACTGGCAGAATCCGTGACCTGGGAGAAGAGAGGATGGAGGAGGATTGGAAGAAATTTAAGAACTATTTACAAAAACATTGCAACTTGAGTGAATGCTAAGCAGGATGCTAGATCATAAATAATTGAGCACCACTAACTTAGATGATTTAAGAAAATAAGAGAGATTAAGAAAATATAACTCTTTTTTTTTTTTGAGAACTAGAAGATTATGAAATATAGAAGGGATATAAGAATGCAAATAAGATAACAAATTGCTGCTAAAAAGTTATAACGATGAAAGTGGGAGCGGGAGATGTGAGGAAGTCCAAAAAAAATGTGAAACTATGTTAAGATATTTGCTATATTGTCTGTTACATGTATTCTTATTGTAAACTCCAATAAATATTATATATATATATATATAAAAAAGAATTTCATTGTGCAAACCGCTATTCTGAATAATGCTTTTCACGGGGGGCACTGGGGAAGAGTTCGTGGAACCAAGGGGGCTTTGAAGAGGAAAAGTCTGGGAACCCCTGACATAGACAACACTGATCTGGACGGGCTCATTGTTCAACTCTGACTAAGGCAGCTCCCTAAGTTCCTCCCTGTTTTGCGAATCTTAGTACAGTGGTACCTCGGTTTTCAAGCGTCTTGGAAGTCGAACATTTTGGCTTTCGAATGCAGAAAACCTGGAAGTAACTGCTTCAGTTTTCGAACGCTTTTCGGAAACTAAAAACATGCCACACTGCTTCCATATTGAGTTTTCTGGACAGAAATGCTTCCGGAAATGCATGCTTCGGTTTTTGAATGTTTCGGAAGTCGAACAGTCTTCCGGAACGGATTACGTTCGAAAATCAAGGTTGCATTATACAGTGGTACCTCGGGTTAAATACCGTATTTTTCGCTCTATAAGACGCACCAGACCACAAGACGCACCTAGTTTTTGGAGGAGGAAAACAAGAAAAAAAAAATCTGAATCTCAGAAGCCAGAACAGCAAGAGGGATCGCTGCGCAGTGAAAGCAGCAATCTCTCTTGCTGTTCTGGCTTCTGTGATAGCTGTGCAGCCTGCATTCGCCCCATAAGACGCACACACATTTCCCCTTACTTTTTAGGAGGAAAAAGTGAGTCTTATAGAGCGAAAAATACGGTACTTAATTCGTTCCGGAGGTCCGTTCTTAACCTGAAGCACCACTTTAGCTAATGGGGCTTCCTGCTGCCGTCGCACCGCCACCGTGCCATTTCTGTTCTCCTCCTGAAGCAAAGTTCTTAACCCAAGGTAATATTTCTAGGTTAGCGGAGTCTGTAACCTGAAGCGTATGTAACCCGAGGTACCACTGTACTGGTTTGCTTTTCAAAAGCAAGTTTCTAGGCTTTATGGTGCAAAATATACATTTGGTACCACAGGGGCAATGTAGGCTGAGTTCTCCGAAGTCAGGCGGTGGGCTGATTAACGTTTCCAGCGGCTGCAGGCAGGGCCTCGGTGCTGTGTGTAGGTCCTGGCTGCTCCCAAAGGGGAGATGCGGCTGCATAAATGATGCAAAAGAGCAGGAACTGTGCAAATTCTGCTCCGTTTGCATGATTTGGGCAAGCTGCAGGTTTGCCGGGACACAGAACTGTTTTGTGTTGCGTTGCTGGAGCACAGGCTACAGACTGGCTTTGTACACTTGAACCACCCAGGAAGCCTTTCTGGCTGGTCCTCCGTTGCAATCTGTGCCTTTTTTGCCTTCCGCCAGCAGACACAATGGAGGGGGAGACTGGATTCCCCCCCCTCCCCCTGAGAAGATTAACAAGAGATGCTGCAGGCCAAGGCAAGTGGCCGGCAGGAGTTGCTTGCAGTTCCTGGGAGAATCAGAGCACAGAATTCCCAATTCGGATTCCTTTATTTGCCATCAGCCCGCCTGGAAGCAAGAGTTAATTCCTTTGCTCTCTTAACCAGCACAAATCAAATCATGGCTAAGCTCATAATGGCCTATATATCTGCGACTTACTGTACTCTGCTTTTGACTGTATTGTGCTTATTTGTTAATTCCATGGAAAAACCCCTGAAAATATTCCTCCCCCCGCAAAAAAAGGGTAAAAACTGCAAGCGTTAAAATTTGGTCCCCTAATCTTAACATGCTAAGGTAAAAGGGTAAAGGGACCCCTGACCATTAGGTCCAGTTGTGGCCGACTCTGGGGTTGCAGCGCTCATCTCGCTTTATTGGCCGAGGGAGCCAGTGTACAGCTTCCGGGTCATGTGGCCAGCATGACTAAGCCGCTTCTGGTGCTGGAGTGGTACCTATTTATCTACTTGCGCTGGTGTGCTTTCAAACTGCTAGGTTGGCAGGAGCAGGGACCGAGCAACGGGAGCTCACCTCGTCACGGGGATTTGAACCGCCGACCTACTGATCGGCAAGTGCTGGGCTCTGTGGTTTAACCCGCAGCGCCACCCGCATCCGAATCTTAACATGCTAAAATTGTGCAAAAGATGAGCAACGTTCTGGATATCCCTGGCTGGACAGAGCAATCTCCCTCCAGCAGTTGCTGCAGGTGGAAAACCTGCAGCCCAAGCGCAGAATTTGCAAGCGCTCAGAAGCATGAAGGCTCAGAAGTCGAAACAGAACAGAAGGTGCTGAGCAGAGACGCCAAAGGGTGTCACTCTGGGGAGGGGTGTGTGCAGGAGCAGAGAGGGCGCCGGGCTTGATGAGCTTCCTTTTCTGTAACCAGAGATGCCACACCCGATGTGCCAAGAGGGCACTTGTCAGAACATGCGCTGGTTTCAAGGAGAGCTCCCTTTCCCAGGTTAGGTCCCCGAAGGCAGGGGAGGCGATGCCGGAGCGCTGGGGAAGCTCCGGAAAGCTGGATTCAGCTCGCCTGGTCTAGTGCTTCCAGAAAGGACACGATGGCATCGAAGAGAGATTTGCCACGGGTGCAAACCCTGAAGGAACCGTCCCCCTCGGATAAATAACTGGAGGTGGGCGGGGGCCTTGCATCTGCAGCTGGCAAAGAAGAGCCTGAGGACACAAGCTTGCTGGATCAGATCAGGGGTCTCCAACATGGTGCTCACTAACCACAGCACCCCCATTTAGGAGAAGCTGGATGCCAAAGGGGCCAATATTAAGGGTTTTTGCTCCAGGGAGCTGAATATTTTCCTTGAAAGAGGGTTGCCTGTTTCGGGGGAATTTTCTGCCTCAGTCTTTCTTCTGTAAAATGGGTATGCTGCAGCGCTCAACGGTTTCTTAGAGATGTTTGACAGTGGGTCTCTCCCCCAGGAGGTTTTAGCCTCTCCTTCCTTGGAGGTTTTTAAGCAGAGGTTGGAGGGCCACCTGCCATGGACGCTAGAGCTGAGATCCCTGCGTTGCAAGGGGTTGGACTGGATGACCCTCAGGGTCCCTTGCAACTCTACAATTCCACAATAGGATTAGGGTAATCTGGTCCAAACCAACATTCAGACGGAAGCCAGCTAGAGTGCCTTCGGGGAGTTCAGAAAAAGAGGATGGAAGGCCTTTCCAACTAATCTCCAGCTACCAGGACACTGTCCCCGAACAAGTAGCTTGCATTTAGTTTCAAAACATCGGAAGAGTTTGCTGGATGAGGCCAATGGCCCATCAAGTCCAGCATCCTGATCTCACAGTGGCTGACAGTGGGAAACCTGAATCAAAAATTGAAATTGAAATACCGTATTTTTCGCTCCATAAGACGCACGTTTTCCCTCCTAAAAAGTAAGGGGAAATGTGTGTGCGTCTTATGGAGCGAATGCAGGTGGGAGGCAGGCAGGCGGGGAAAGCCCCACACTCCGCGCGGCTCTTGCAGGCTTTTCCCCAAGGAGGGAGAAGGCACTGACACAGCCTGTCAGTCCCTTCTCCCTCCTCATAGAAAAGCCCGCAGGAGCTGCGCATCCTTTAAAGAGCGCGCGGCTCTTGCGTGCTTTTGTGGGAGGTGGGGGAAGGGACAGAGGGCAGCCCCTCAGTCCCTTCCCCCACCTCCCGGAAAAGCCCCCAAGACCAGCACTCCCTTTCACTAGCCGTGTGGAGCATGTGTGCGGCTCTTGGGGGCTTTTCCCCCCAGGAGGGAGAAGCCTGGAAGCACCGGACACACGCTCCACACGGCTCGTGAAAGGGAGCGCTGAGCAGAGCCTGGGATGCAGACAGGCTCTCTTTTGCGCTCCCTTTAAAGAATATTTTTTTCCTTGCATTCCCCTTCTAAAAACTAGGTGCGTCTTATGGACAGGTGCGTCTTATGGAGCAAAAAATACGGTGCTTTATTGTCACTTGTACAACTTATATACAGTGAGATTACACAAGCACCCCCCACTCAGCTCTCTTAGTCTTAATTCCCCTCTTTTACTGACACACACACACACCCCAAACCCAAAAGTCAGTAGCCCTTTTGTTATCTTTTCATTCAGCAGCCTAACAGTCCATGGATACAGTACGTTTCTGAGCACAATTCAAAGTGCTGGTGTTGACCTTTAAAGCCCTAAACGGCCTCAAAGGGCCAGTATACCTGAAGGAGCGTCTCCACCCCCATCGTTCTGCCAGGAAACTGAGGTCCAGCCCCGAGGGCCTTCTGGCGGTTCCCTCATAGCGAGAAGTGAGGTTACAGGGAACCAGGCAGAGGGTCTTCTCGGTAGTGGCGCCCGTTTCCGTGCGCTGCTCTGGTTCGTCAGAAGCGGCTTAGTCATGCTGGCCACATGACCCGGAAGCTGTACGCCGGCTCCCTCGGCCAATAAAGCAAGATGAGCGCCGCAACCCCAGAGTCGGCTATGACTGGACCTAATGGTCAGGGGTCCCTTTACCCTTACGAAGAGCCTGCTGGATCAGGCCCATTTAGTCCAGCATCCTGTTCTCACAGGGGCCAGCCAGATGACTCGATGACAAACCAACAAGCTGGATTCCAGCAAAAGAACGCTCCCTCTTTTGTCTAAATCCCGACTGGCAGTGTGTGAAAACCTACCAGGACCTTGTGTTTGTCTGTGATCTGTAAGACACCCCGGCACTGTTTGAGGAGTGCAAGCCACATCCAGGGCAGGGAGCCCCCCCGGAAGAAGGAACTGCAGAGCTGAGGGTGGGTGGAAAAATCCAGCGGCCAAGAATTTGGGGGATTTTTGTTTGCTTGTTTCAAAGCGTGTAACGTATTTATTGCCAGCGTATAAATCTGGCAAGGCTCAAAGGAATATCGGTCACAGAAGCTCAGAACAATAACGGCAAGTATTTGGATGGGGGGGGGGTTGCATCACTGGATGCAATTAAGTTCAGAAAAGCCAGCCGTGTGCTCCCAGCTGACCAGCTGCAGGAAAATGAATTTTGCCCTGGGCAAATGGCTCCATGGCTGCCCTGATGGCGCTCTCTCTCTGTGTGTGTGTGTGTGTGTGCGCGCGTGTTGCTCTTTCCAGCTCCCAAACTACTTTTCAAATTGCCTTGACGATATCTGCAGACACAGAGAGCAGGGAGATCAGAGGATACTGTTCTCTTTCCAGAGAGCTTGTTCGGGACCTGCAGCTGCAGCCAATCAGATTTACATGCACCGTGGAAGATTACACTAAAGCTGCTCTGTTTAGGGTTACGCACACTAAGGAAATGCACCGCAGGCTCTGTGGACACAGAATTCTACTCTGTGATTTGTATAAATTGGGACATTGTCCAGTATCTCTGCATCACGCATTCCGGTTTCGCGAGTCACGGGGAAGGGCAAGGAGGGCACAGGGCACAGGAAACATTACTCAGCAGCTCCTCTCGACCTCCGAGATTCCAACAGAAGTGGCCTGCACATTTTTAAGCGTTTCGAAAGATAAGAAGGCTCAGGCCCCAAAAGCCCACATGGTCCAGCCTCCTATTCCCACAATGGTCAAACCAGGTGCCTATGAAACGTCTGCAAGCAGGATCTGAGCACGACAGCCCTTTCCCAACCTGCAGTCCATCTCCACCTGTATTCCAGCAGATGGAAATCTCTTTAGCAGGAGATCCAGCTGCCCCAGAGCTGGGGAAAACTGACTCTCCAACTCCCTTCATCATCCCTGATTCCGCAGGGTGGAAGATGCAGGAGTTGCAATACAACAGCATCTGAAGGGCTGCAGGTTTCCAGCCCCCTGATCTGTCTAATAAATAATAATAATAATAATAATAATAATAATTTATTTATGGGACGCGGGTGGCGCTGTGGGTAAAACCTCAGTGCCTAGGACTTGCTGATCATAAGGTCGGCGGTTCGAATCCCCGCAGCAGGGTGAGCTCCCATTGTTTGGTCCCAGCTCCTGCCCACCTAGCAGTTCGAAAGCACCCCTAAGTGCAAGTAGATAAATAGGTACCGCTTTATAGCGGGAAGGTAAACGGCGTTTCCATGTGCGGCGCTGGTGCTCCCTCACCAGCTGCAGCTTCGTCACGCTGGCCACGTGACCCGGAAGTGTCTTCGGACGGCGCCGGCTCACGGCCTCTTGAGCGAGATGGGCGCGCAACCCTAGAGTTGGTCACGACTGGCCCGGACGGGCAGGGGTACCTTTACCTTTACTTTTTAATTTATTTATATCCCGCCCTCCCCTGCCAAAGCCGGGCTCAGAGCGGCTAACAACAGTAAAAATAGCACAGTTTACATAAAAATGCATTTCCCGGCCTTTCGACCTACTTTGCCATTCTCTTTCTTTGCATTTTATTCCGCACAACCACCGTGTGAAGTGTTGGGAAAGACTGTGTTTGTGTGTGTGCTGCGTGTGTGTACACGACTTGGCCCACTTCCCCTTTATAAGGATTTGAACTCAGTTCTGTTTGATCCAAGTACATTATCTCTCTTACGCCACACTGGCTCTCCAAACAGATGAACAGAGCGCATTTGACAGGTGAAAGTCAAGCTTTTAATGTTTGATGTTTTATTGTATTTTTAATATTTTGTTGGAAGCCGCCCAGAGTAGGCGGGCTATAAATAATAATACAGTGGTGCCTCGCAAGACGAAATTAATCCGTTCCGCGAGTGTCTTCGTCTAGCGGTTTTTTCGTCTTGCGAAGCAACCCTATTAGCGGCTTAGCGGATTAGCGCTATTAGCGGTTTAGCGGCTATTAAAGGCTTATCGGCTTAGCGGATTAGCTGCTAAAAGGCTATTAAAGGCTTAGCGGCTTAGATAAAGGGGGGGGAAGCGAAAAAAAAATCTCAAGACTCGCAAGACATTTTCGTCTTGCGAAGCAAGCCCATAGGGAAATTCGTCCTGCGAAGCAACTCAAAAACGGAAAACCCTTTCGTCTAGCGGGTTTTCCGTCTTGCGAGGCATTCGTCTTGCGGGGCACCACTGTAATTATTATTATTTTCCTTGTAGGTGTGGCTACTGATGCAACAAGCCGCAGAGTTCTCAATGGCAGAATTTACATTTCCTCCCTGCAGAATCTGACGGCTTCTTGGGTCTCTCACACTCGGTCCAGGAGGGGCGTGGTACTCAGTGGCAGACTACGTCCTTTGCATGCAGATTGACCCAGTCTGATTAAATTTTGACCCAGGAAGATTCCCCAAGGTGCCTTTCCACAAAACAGGTGGAATACAACTCCGGGGCTTCTTCTGCCCACTTCTGACACCTGCTGTTGCACTGGGGCAGTGCATTGTTCCTTCCCTGAAGACTGAGGGTCCTTTGCTTGTCCCAAGGGCAGAGAGGGAAGGGCCAGAAGCAGCCGCTGACCGCTAGAGGGGCAGAAGAGTAACTGCAGTTTCTAGTTTGAATCCTCGGCCTCCCTGGCTAGAGGAGATCTGGTAGCAAGGCTGCAAAAGGCCCTCTGAGAACCACTGCCAGTCCGAATCAACGGCACTGCGCTAGGGAGGGCGGGGGAAGCAAAAGCAAGATTCACCGTGACATTGTTTTATAGAGCGCCGTCAAGGCGCAAGATGTTTTTAAACATAGTATTTGACTTCCTTGAGTCTCTTTCGTCTGAATTTCTTAGTAATTATCTGTAGCAGTTTCCAATATCAATATTTCAAAAAACCAAATCACAGTCAAGATGGATGGTACTTAATTGTAATTAATTACCGTATTTTTTGCTCTATAAGACTCACTTTTCCCCTCCTAAAAAGTAAGGGGAAATGTGTGTGCGTCTTAATGGAGTGAATGCAGGCTGCGCAGCTATCCCAGAAGCCAAAACAGCAAGAGGGATTGCTGCTTTCACTGCACAGCGAACCCTCTTGCTGTTCTGGCTTCTGAGATTCAGAATATTTTTTTTCTTGTTTTCCTCCTCCAAAAACTAGGTGCGTCTTGTGGTTTGGTGCGTCTTATAGAGCAAAAAATACGGTAAGTGGTATTATGCTGTATTGTATGTCTCCCCCCCCCCCTTTTTATGTTTTTTTTATGTTTTATCTTTTGTTTGTTTTTGTTACTGGTAATTCTTTTGTATTATGCTTATTTACTGAAAATAATAAATATTGTTGGGGGGGGAAGATGTTTTTAGAAAGTACAAGGGAGGAGGTCCCTGCCCCGAGAGGCCTCCAATCACAGACAACTCACAATAAATAGCTTGCGGCGTTTTGTAAAACGGGCACGACGTTATCGCCGGGAGAGGCTTGAAAGAACGGCACCCCAACCCACGTAATCTCACCTTCAGCTCCTATGGAAACCAGCTTGACTCCTTTGCTTGCGATGAAATCGAGAGCTTTGTTCACGTTGTTGATCTTATGTACCCTCATCTTTCCTCTCTCCGGTTTCGGTAACCGCTCCCCTGGGGAAACAGAAAGAAGAGAGGGGCTGGTTGGTTGGTTGAAGGAGCAGATCGGATTGAAAGAAAAGCACAAAAGTGAGCTTCCTTTTCGCATCAGATGCAAGCTCAGCAAGACACAAAGGGAGTCTGTGGCTCTTGCAGGACAAACACCTTTCTTGTCCAAAGAGGAACAGATTTTTTTCTTTTCTTTGGGTTTCCTAAGTTACTCCAGGTTGAATTCTCTTTAGCAGTCATCCGTCTCTCCAAAGGGAGAAGAAGCTGACATTTGGGTCAGATTTCCCAGCGTGTAAGCCTATTCAAGCACCAGAGTGAGGCAAAAATCTTGAACCAACGGGGGGGGGGGGTGTCGAGAGGGAGCTGCTGCGAATGGGTCAAAATGGGGTCAACAAGGCGCCAGATGGCCCATCAGCCTTCAGCCACCCCAAAAATCAGTTTAAACCCAAACTGTGAAATTATTCAGATTCAGAATAACAAGGTTTGCACGGCTAATTCAGAGTTAAGAACTGGACAGTGTAGAAAGAGTACGCTATGCCTTGTCTATTTGTTCTCCTCATCTCCTGCTCCCCATTTCTTTGTGGTATCAGACACCAGTCGAAAGCCATGTTCTTCCAACCAGCCCCCTGGAAAAGCAACTGACTTGTGAATTACAAGGATTGCAAGCTCCCCAAGGGCATGCTTTACGGCAGGCTATATAGGCATACTTGGCCCTCCAGATGTTTTGGGACTACAACTCCCATCATCCCTTGCCACTGGTCCTGTTAGCTAGGGATGATGGGAATTGTAGTCCCAAAACATCTGGAAGGCCAGGTTTGCCTATGCCTGCTCTACGGGGAGCCGCCTTCAGGCAAAAGGCCTGTTGGCAGACCAGCTGTGCGTTACAAAGATGTCTGCAAACATGACATGACAGCTGGCAACATCAGCCTTGCCCTTGCAGACGACCGCAGTGCCTGGAGACAGGCAAGACAGGTTGTGTATCCGCAGCAGCGACCAGAGGAGGAATAACCAGAATGAGCGCAGAGAAAAGGAACACCCTGGTGCATCTGCAGAAACACAACAGGATGCCTTCCTCTGCCCCAGCTGCAACGAAACATGTCTCTCCCGCATCAGTCTCTGCAGTGCCAGCAGGCGCTGTAATTCCCCAGTTGTTTGACTTCACCCACAAAGGTGCGCCAGTCCCTTGTCTCCCGAGACAGACGGATACCAACAACAAACAGGCCGTGGGGGCCATTGATATGATCCCAGGGCAGATGCGTCACCTCCCGCCATCTTAGGAAATGAGTAGGCAAACTAAGGTCTGCCGGCCGGATCCGGCCCAATCGCCTTCTCAATCCGGCCTGCGGACAGTCCGGGAATCAGAGTGTTTTTACATGAGCAGAATGTGTCCTTCTATTTAAAATGCATTTCTGGGTTATTTGTGGGGCATAGGAATTCGTTCATTCCCCCCCCCCAAAAAAATATAGTCCGGCCCCCCACAAGGTCTGAGAGACAGTGGACCGGCCCCTGCTGAAAAAGTTTGCTGACCCCTGTCTTAGGATGTTGAGGATGACTGCTCAAAACTCAAACTTGCCGCAGAGCTAAAAGGCAGTCCTGAAAAGTGCCAATCAACAGCCCTTGCAGGTCCTTCTGACCCTCACCTGAAATGACCTCCAGCAGCAACATGAGCTTCAGGCCATCACGGAAATCTTCGTCGATGTTCTCAATCTGCGTGCCGGCTTTCCGCAGGTGAGAATTGCACCATGCTGTGAAAGTCTGGGTGGGAGAAAAAGAGGAAAGGTAAGGCTCTGGAATAATAATAATTATTATTTTTAATTTTTTATACCCCGCCCATTTAGCTGGGTTTCCCCAGCCACTCTGGGCGGCTTCCAACAGAATATTAAAATACAATAATCTATTAAACATTAAAAGGTTCCCTAAACAGGGCTGCCTTCAGATGTCTTATGGACCCTTATAGACGCAAAAGCACTGCAGACTGGTACTGTGGCAGCCCCTCTGGCTCCTTCAAGGCAATATGAGATCCAAGACAAACACAGGCTAACTTGGTTTTTTTGGCTCAGGAGGGAGACACACAGGGAGGTTCAGCAATCTGTCCTCCGCCCACCTAGGTTCTGACTTCAAATAGTTACGACTTCGTTCCAAAATTGAGCGGGGCTGCAGTCTGGCCTTCCATGAATCCTCATCACACGAGGCACAGAATCTGGCCTAAAGACATGGAGCCTGGTTGCTACTGTGACGCTTGAAAAACCGCAGGTTTCTAGTCCTCAGGTTCAGAAGCAGCCTGGAAACTTTTTGCCTCTTTAAACACAGCCCAAGGCCTGGCCTTCAGATATTTAAGAAGAAACTTTAACTTTCCTAGTTCCTGCTCCCATCCTTTTGGAAACTTTTGAAATAAAAGGTTACACAAAGTGCAAAGTGAGCTTCTTCTATTTCTAGTTTATCCCAGTTGCATTTGGAAGTTGAACTTCATTGTAGAACAGAATCCAAAATCTTGCTGGTCCCGAGTGGAAGGGTGCACAGGGTCTGGCCAACATAATTCTTGCCCCCATCTTACATGGTGGGCTTCAGTCCAATGCCCCTCACAGTACCAGACCCTCCCTCAAGACAAGGGACAGGTGTGGACTGCCTGCCCCCCCAGGAGGAGAGCCGATTCCCGCCCTCCACCGCACACAGTCTATATTATTGCACTCCCAAAAAGAGCAGCTTTGAGTTAGGAAACTTGTTTCTGCAAACTGATAACGTCTGGCTTTGGATGTGGGCCCTTGGTTGCAGCGGCAAGAACCAACTGAGCCGCAAAAGGACCAAAACTTGAAGGAGAAAGAAAATTCTGATGAGGAGGAAGATGGGGCTGGTCGATATCTGGTTGTCAACACCACAATATGTCACCAGCTAAACATCACAATATACTGATATATCACAATTTCTGAATTAAGGATGGAGCTACGGAGAGGTATTGTCTGGCTTCGCGGTTTCCCCCACATTGTGATTCTTGTGCGCGTGCACACATCATGATTTGTGATATATTGCCAGGTCGAAAAATCATGAAAACGATGTCACAATATGGATTCCAAACACCCACGCTAAACAGGCGAATGTTCGCACCCAGGAAATCCAAATGCTTCACCCAGAAAAGCTGGATTCTGCTATTAGTATGAAGTACGAACGCTGAACTATTTTGTAGGACCCAATCCACCATTTTTAGCTACGGCAAATTATTTATTCTGGTTCTGACAAGGGGGAGGGGGAGGAGAGGCAGAAGACACCGAAAAGCCAAGGGAAGTATTTAATAACAACAACAATAATAATAATAATAATAATAATAATTTATTTATATCCCGCCCTCCGCAGCCAAAGCCGGGCTCAGAGCCACCTCTTCAGGTTCCAGGAGGTATTGCCCACAAACCTTTGCCGCCATGTGGACTAGAAGCTTGTTTTTCAAAAGAAAAGAGAGATACATGGGAAGGTCACATAATCCTGTATGTACAACTACACTATATGCTCCTTTGGAGTCACACAGATTCCAGTCCGTAACAAACCCGGGAAGCAAATTATCCCTGCCATTAGGAATCTTTCCCTCTCCCGAGCTGCTGAGACTAAAGTCTGAGAGAAGGAGAGACCTGAGTACTCACAGGAGGAGTGCTCACCTTCGGGCGAAACAGGGAGGTGAGTTGCCAGGGGATCAGGACCAGCCGCTACCCTGACAAAGATAAAAGACTGTCGGACCCTGCCCCAGGTCGCGGGAGCAACATTGCTGTATGCCAGAGATCCTGTACCTGTCCTTGCCTGGTTTCCTGCCTCGCGTCCTGCCTTGGCCCTGTCGGATTGACTCCTAGCAGAACCTTCGGATTCTGGACTGGTCCTGGACTACGTTTCACGGGTTACCCCCAGGCCCAGCACAGAATTGCAGCTCACCACTAAATGCAAGAGGAACCCCCCCCCCCCAAATCTGATGCAAATGCACTCTCTCCTTCCAACCCCTGCACAAATCATGCATATTCCAACCAGGTATGTCAACCTGCCTCCGTCTTACTGATATCACAGTACCAAGGTATCGGGAACAAAGCGGGATACGCTTTGAATGATCGCCTCTTCCGGATGCTGCCAGTAGTGTGTGGCAGGGGAAAGACTCGCTGGCTCACTCAAACTGACACACGCCACCCTCTGAACGCTGCGGCCATCATTTGGAGAGCAGGTGCTCTCTTTGCCGGCATCAGCAGGCAAGGGAAAGGAAATCCCGCTTCCAGGCAGCTGAGAGGAGGGTGGTAGGTAGGAGAAGCGATTTCTGGGTCACAGAGGGGCTGGTGTGCATGCGTGTGCATATGTACGCGAGGCAATGCTTTGAAGCAGAGACCGGGTGTTTGGAAATGCCTGCGCCCGTGTCAATTCACTGACAGCAGGAACGTGGTCAGGAGGTTTTGTTACCATGGGCCCCTCGCTGTTCAGCCCTGCTTAGTCCAGGGGACAAGCGCATGGGATTTACAAGGCTTCCTGTACATGCATGCATAAGGGGAGGCTGGGTTCTGCACATGGCGACAGCGGTGTGGTTAACAAGGAAGCCGCGAGGGGGTGGCACCCGACGTGGCCCTACGTGAGCTTCCCAAGGTTCCTTTGCGAAAGGGAAGCAAGTCAGTGGGGCTCTGGGCGATTCCGAAATTGCATGCGCAGGCTTGCTCAGGGGCCGCCAATCTCGTCTTCCAGCAGGGGACACCCAGCAATAGTTTGGGGTTGTGGGAGATGGCTAAAGGGCATGTCTCAAATTATGCATGGTGTGGGGAAGGGCAGAAAGCAGAAGTTTCTCTCTTACACACTCTATCCAAGGAAACTTACGGGCTATAGATTTCGGAGAGACCAAAAGGAAGGGCTTCTTCACGCCACGGAATCTGTGGAAATCACCACCGACTGAGATGTGGCAAAAGCCACGGCTGGGATGGCACTAAAAGGGGTTTTGAATGAGTCACAGAGGAGAGGTCTAGCAATAGCTACTACCCAAGATGGTTAGACTGAACCTCCTTGTTCAGAGTCAATGTACCCCACCCCCCGGTGAATATGGGTTGCCAGTGATGGTTTTTGCCTTCCACAGTTGTTGATGCTGGGTTTTCTGGAGGCATCTGATTGGCTATTTGAGGGGAAAGGCTGCTGGACCTGTGATCTGATCCAATAGGACTGAAGTTCTTATGACAAACGCTCTAGTCCGAGAATATGGATTCATGGAATCATAGAATCATAGAGTTGGAATAGACCACAAGGGCCATCGAGTCCAACCCCCTGCCAAGCAGGAAACATGGGATTCTATGGAATTCAAATTTTAATACCACACAAAAGAAATAAAACCAAGCAATAAAAATATTTCTTTTAACAAAACCATACAGCATCTAGGAACGGGGCATTACAATTGCTTCAACCGGCAGAAAAAAAACATTAAGTCAGTGTTTCTCAAATTTGGGTCTCCACCTGTTGCTGGACTACAACTTCCATCATCCCTGACCACTGGTCCTGCTAGCTAGGGATGATGGGATTTGTAGTCCAACAACAGCCAGAGATCCAAGTTTGAGAAACACTGCATTAAGTGGTCCACCAAGACCCTCTGCAATTTTCAAGTGCCCCCTTTGGGGGTGGGGGGGGGCGAGTTTGGGAACCACTGGCCTGGAGTAAATTTTTGCTTGCCACAGGTGACTGCAGCTGTTTGCAAGCCTTACCTTAAGAAAACCCCGACCCTTTGCAATAAAACATGACAGTGCAGACCTATGATCTCCCTCCACTGCAATGCTCCCTCCCCTCCCTCCCACTGCCACCCAAACAACTAACCCCTCACTACCATAGCAAGGCAGAATGCTGCTCCACGCGGCTCAGTGCTGTCTACAAGGACTAGATGCAAGCCTCACCTGAAGATGCTGCAATACGGTTAAAGCCACCCCCAGCCCCACTTGCCCTTTCAAATTGCGAAGAAATCCACACCCGTATGGACCGCAGGTGCGGCTGCTACTATTAATACTTTTTCTGGAACGAGCAACATTGCATTCCTGTTACTCAGAAGCAGGGAGCTTTGGGCCATGAATAGGGCCTGTCACTCTACATCAAGCAACCTCTGCAACACCCCAGCTCCAAACATGCCCCCCACCCCACCCTACGCATATCCTGGCTGGGGGGCACTGACGCTGCCTGATGAGCACCAAAAGAAGGGCAAGCCGGAGAGCTTCCGGCAGCGCAAAGCTTGTTTTGACAACTGTTACTAACCCCATTCATTCAGAAACTCAAGAGGCAGCGGCTGATTAATTGAGCAGCAACGCCACACACAAGCTATCGGAGGGAGCGCCAATATGGCTGGGCTAAGCCAGACAAGGAGCCGGGCATGCTGGCTTTGAGAGCGCCTGGAGGTGTTGCGCCACCACCCACCCCCTCACCATCTGACAGATGTATCCCACTTGAAGTGGAAACTGACTCAAGTGCTCTCTGGCAACGGAGAGACCAGCAGCCTGGCAGAAGGTCTCTCTCTACTCTGCAAGAATGGAGGAAGACGAGGAGGCGGCTCAGGTGAAAGCTCAGCGGAAAGGGATGGGCATCGGAAAGAATCTGGAAGGGGCAGTTGGGTGGCGGAAACGCTCCTCTGCTCTTCTCAAGGCCAGCAACAGACCCAATGCATACGGGGCAGAAGAGCAAGAGGGGCGAGCCAGAAGAAGAAGAAGAAGAGTTTGGATTTGAGATCCCGCTTTATCACTCCCCGAAGGAGTCTCAAAGCGGCTAACCATCTCCTTTTCTCTTCCTCCCCCACAACAAACACTCTGTGAGGTGAGTGGGGCTGAGAGACTTCAGAGAAGTGTGACTAGCCCAAGGTCACCCAGCAGCTGCATGTGGAGGAGCGGGGAATCGAACCCGGTTCACCAGATTACGAGTCCACCACTCTTAACCACTACACCACGCTGGCTGAGCATCTGCTTTGCATGCAGAAGGTCCCAGGTTCCAATCCTGGGCGTCTGCAGGTAGGAAAGAACCTTGCTTGGAAACCCTCCGCAGCTGCTGCCAGTCAGTGCAGGGAATGCTGAACCAGATGGACCCAATGGACTGGCTCAGTGTAAGCGCAGCTCCAGATGAGTCGTGTTGGATCGCTTCTCGGCCTTTTGGCTAAGATCAAGTGCAGATGAGTCGTGTTGGGCTGGCTCTTTCTGTAGCAAGGGTTTGGCTGGCGTGGCATTGCTTGCTGGCATGGTGTTACAGATTCTAAGGCAGCAAGGCCTCACCCGCTGCGCCAGTTGTTTATTCTGTCGATGTCGTGCCACTTTTATCTTCCAAGGGTCTCAAGACGGCGTACGTGGCTCTCTTCCTCCCCATTTCATCCTTGCAACAACCCTGGATGGAGGCTGGGTGATAAGAGTCACCCAGTGAGCTTCATGGCTAAGTGGGGGATTCGAACCCGCGTCTCCCAGGTCCTAGTCCGACATTCTAACCATTACGCCACACCAGCTCTCACTAGCGGCAGAGGTGCCGTCTAATGGCCTTCAAGTGGTGGGAAGGCTGGGCAGTCTGATTTGGGGTGGGTCGCAGCAAAAGTGCTACCACCAGGCAAACCTACGACAAGAGATTAAGAGCGTGTCCCCAAAAGCATGTTTGAGTTAGAAGTGGGTCTTGGGTCTGAAAAGGCTGACAATTTGTTGTTGTTGTTTAGTCGTGTCCGAATCTTCGTGACCCCCTGGACCAGAGCATGCCAGGCACTTCTGTCTTCCACTGTTGGTCAAACTCATGCTGGTAGCTTCGAGAACACTGTCCAACCATCTCGTCCTCTGTCGTCCCCTTCTCCTTCTGCCCTCCATCTTTCCCAACATCAGGGTCTTTTCCAGGGAGTCTTCTCTTCTCATGAGGTAGCCAAAGTATTGGAGCCTCAGCTTCAGGACCTGTCCTTCCAGTGAGCACTCAGGGCCGATTTCCTTAAGGATGGATCGGTTTGATCTTCTTGCAGTCCATGGGACTCTCAAGAAGATCAAACCTATTCATTCTTAAGGAAATCGGTTGGCAATACCTGGCCTAAAAGACATGGGTGATGCTCTCCCCCCCCCCCACAAAGGTCCCTGGGGCCAAGGAAAGCCCCCCCTACAATACACAACTGGTTGCCCTCCCAGGAGGGGGCACCACTACAAGTCTGCCACCCAGAGAGGGCAAAGGGCTCTGTTGCTTTGGTTGGTTTTCTGGGAATGTGACGGAGGCTATGCTGTCTGCTGAGAAGGCTGCACAGAGCTCAGCCGTCGTTAACGTATTTGCAAAAGAACAAAGTTCAAGTCACTTCTCTGCCCCGAACCACCTAGCCAACCTCGAGCAAGTCATCGCCCGTCCCCCGCCAGCAATGTGTAGGACGGCATAGCCTACCGTGCAAAGCGCTGTGAGGATCCATGAAGCACTTTGAACTCCTGAGATGCGCTATAAACGCCATGCATTATTGCAGTATTGCACAAGCATTGTTGCAAACGGCCCCCAGCTCTTTCAGATGGCAAATAAATTGCAGAATTAAAAAGAATTACATCCGTCAAAGAGAACTTTTTTTTTTTTTAATTTCCCAGGAGCAGAGGTAGGAAAGACGAGCTGGCCCGGGGCAGGAGGGCTGGGCCTTGCAGCCTCGCCCCTTTACCACTGCGGGCGCGTTCATTCCCACGCTCCGAGGAGACCCCACCCTGGTGGCCTGAAGGGGGCTGGGAACCAGAAAACAGCCCACGTCACGCTGCAAGAGCCCCCTTCTCCCTCTGCCGGGTGGCACCAGGAAGCCCAGCTGGGTGAATGAACAGGCCGTATTCTGTGTTGTCTCACTTCCAAACCGCCCCCCCCCCCCAACGAATCGGCCAATCTGGGCAGGCTCCGGTGAGCTAAGCAACCAGGAATGTCGCTTTTGACAGCTTCTAATGAACCATTCATCTGACAAGGAGGGGTGGCGGGGAAAGGCTCTGAAAAACAAGAACAAGGGGATCTGAAGCTACCTCTTTCTTTTAACAGCTCCTAAAGTAACCTCAGAGATCTTCCCGCTCGGGCTGGTGTCAAAACTTCAGACAATTTTCGGAAGAAGTGTGCAATGCTTGCTCATGACCTCCCCTCGCCGTGACGGGCGTGTTGAAAAGCAGCCTTATTGTCAGGAAGCTTTGATTCCACCTCGACAGGAAGAAAAGTTACCCTTGCACAAGGAATGAATAAAGCTTTGCGTCCAGGGGAGAAAACAAAAAAAGGAAAAAAGGGGGGGGAACCTTTTAGCTGCATTCTTAAACGAAATGTTTGTCATTAAAAGGGCCCAAGTTTGGGACACTTTGTCTCTACGCGTTGAGCTAACTCTGGGTAAATATTTTGCTCGGAAAGGGACTAAGAGATGCATGTTTGGAAAAATTAAAGAGAAGGGGCTTTACTGATTCACACCAGATGTAAAGGAACAACACACACACGCACCCCAACACCATCGGAACAGAAGGAAAAAGCACAGAGTGTCTTGTTGCTCCTTTTAGTTTCTGCCTCCTTTACCTTTCGACATCGCCTTCCCCTTGCAAATTCAGCTCACTCAAATATAATCGGTAAGGAGGAGCAAGATCAATAGTGCACCAACATGTTGCCCCCCCAAAAAAGGAGGCATCACCCCCAATTTCCTTTCACACCTGCCTAAAACAAGGCTACAATTCATCTTCTGCAACTACAACGGGAGGATCTCTCAGCAAATCAATGCTCATTGTGGGAAAGGGCATTTTCGTCTTTACGGATTGGAGTGAAGAAAGCTTTCTTAGGCTCCATAGCTACAGGCGCAGCCACCCAATCCCAAAATATTAAGACCCATACAGAAAACAGCATGCCGACGCACAGAACTGTACTGAAGGTACCCCAAAGGCCATCTAGTCCAAACCCCCACGATACAGGAATCACAGTTCAAGAATCCTCAGGCAGATGACCATGCAATCTTTAATGAAATCCTGGATTTTAGGCAAGTCAGTCGAAAAATTGTGGGTTTTTGGCATTTTTGTAAAAATAATAATAAGAAAAGCTCACTCCCTGTCCCAATGACTCAGGGTGGGTTAACATATGTGCCAGTTTCGGCCAACCTGGTGCCCTCCAGATGTTTTTTGGACTACAACTCCCATCAGCCCCAGCCAGTGGGCACTAGGTTGGCCGAGGCTAACACATCCCGTTTGGGGAGCCAAGTGAAGTGCTACTTCACTCAGGTATTCCTGGTGTGGCCTTGATTCTAAAACAGCAGACAGAGACAAAGGAGGACACAAGACCATATCAAATTGCTTCTGAAAGCCTTCAGTTTCCAAGTCATTTGCCACACTGGGGGTTGTTGCAAGAAACCCAAGTCCAAAGCCCTGCTGGTTAAGTAGAACTCTTTGCCTAGTTCTTTAGACCACAGGCAGCGATTATCCTACCCTATCTCCAATCATAAGAAGCCAATTTCAATAAAACTTATCGTGCATTGCTTCCAAAGACCTACAGGACGAAAATTTGGCAAGGCTTGCAGGGAGGCTATTCCTATTCTGGGGCAGGCTTCGAAATGTATCTCTGCACATCCTTCAGGACCCAATTCGATGCTTAGAGCATTCTCAACACACACTGGGCTAGGCTGAAATACAGCCTTGGGGAATTCAGCCTGGAAGTAGCAGGAGACAAGGCAAGGATTCGGGGCTCACTGTGACTTCTCGTCCCATACCCTTGAAGTAAAGGTAAAAAGGTAAAGGACCCCTGGATGGTTAAGTCCAGTCAAAGGTGACTATGGAGTTGCGGCGCTCATTTCGCTTTCAGGCCGAGGGAGCCGGTGTTTGTCCACAGACAGCTTTCCGGGTCATGTGGCCAGCATGACTAAATCGCTTCTGGTGCAAAGGGACACTGTGACAGAAACCAGAACGCCGTTTACCTTCCCACCAGAGTGGTACCTATTTATCTACTTGCACTGGCGTGCTTTCGAACTGATAAGTTGGCAGGAGCTGGGACAGAGCAACGGGAGCTCACCCCATCGTGGGGATTTGAACTACCGACCTTCTGATCGGCAAGCCCAAGAGGCTCAGTGGTTTAGACCACAACGCCAACTGCATCCCTTGAACTATGAGGGGCGGCACAGAGGCAAAGATGCTGACCTGGTAAGTGCCGCGACCCAACGCCTAAAAGGAACACAAAGAGCAAACTGTCTTCTAGCTGGAGGTGTCCTTCTGCGGCGGCTTGGAGCCAAATCCTACATGTCGCCGGCAAGTGGCTATTTACAGGCCCCAACCAGGAGCACGAGTTGCAAAGCTGCTGCTGTCAGGAGGCTTGTGATTCAGCAATAATGACAACCAACACCTGCTTGCCCCATTTCACACAAGCACTGGTGCCGGGTGGCTATTCTAAGCAGCACAGGTTCATCAGCAGCAGGGGAAATGGTTTTCTGTCTGAGTCCCTGCACACATTTTAAAGCCATTAACGCCCTCCCCCCCTTCCCACCTCGCTCCCATTCCTGGAATGCAGGCATTTCCCTCCGGTCAATGAAAGCCTTGCTACAGTTTCCATAGTTAATGATAGATCTATGCAGACTCCGGAGGCCCCAGCGCTTGCTCTTCCAACCAGAAACCCAGCGGCTGCCTTGCTCTGATTTGCACATTTGTGCTCCTTGCACCGAATGAGCCCAACTTCTCACAAACGAGAGCAAACGCAGACTTTAATTGTTCCTCCTTGCGGGACAAGCCTCTGCTCTCTGGGCAGACAGGCAAGAGCAAAACCCCTTCTAAACAGCGTAAGGAGAGGTGTGCCTCGTTTTGAAAGCTCGCGTTGGTCTCGTGCAGAGGTAGCACTGAGCTGTTGGCTCGACACTGCAGGAAGGAGATCTGTGCTTGCACGAAATCTCCCCGTGCCTTCTCAAGTATATTCAACGGACTAGTGGGTTTTGCTTGCTCTCCAAAGCAGACTGCAAACCACAGTTCAGAGCTGGTTTGCAAGGGAAACCGTGGTCAAGCAGGAGGCAACAAATGAAGCGAGGTGTGTGAGGGGAGGGAGGGCAGAAGGGCAAAAGTATAGTGCCAAACCATGGTGTTGTGTGTGAACCAGCTCACAGAGCTACATGCTTACTGCAGAACCAAGCGATCCTGATAACCACTTAAGAACCAAAGACAAGAATTAGCGTATGTAACACAAGGCTGTTTGTCCTGCTCAGGTATGCGTCAATCAAAAGATACAGGAGCCTTAAAACTGTCCACAGCGCTGCAGGTGGATGGATAGGTAGGAGAGGAAATCCCCCTGGTCAAATTTCACCGCAGCCACAGATGCACTGTATTATCTCAGCTTCAGACTTCCAATTCATGACACGGGGGCAACAGAGGTGGAGCAGGTCTGTAAATAGTTGCTTGCATGGTCGCCTTTGGTGAGTAATCACCACCCCGGGGCGACCAGGCAGTGATGTTTTTGGAAACGGAAAGGCAATAAGAACTCTCCCCCCCCCCCCCCATTTCTGCCTTGCAAGTTGTACATGTGCAAACAAACAACTAATTCGGGTAGGAGTGGGCAGGCAAGCTCTACGACCTAGCAACTTTTGTGGAATCATTTTCCAGGCTGAGACAGGAGGAGGAACAGAGTTTATCTTCAGCTTAGAGCACACATACTGCTCATTCCAGGTGAGTGGCAAACAGCATCTCTGGCATGAAACCCAGAACTCAGTATTTGCATAGCATTTCAAACGTTCGGAGAAATTTCCCACACTCTCTTGGCAATCCCTGCTAAAACCTTTTGGGGAGGACTGGAGCTCAGTGACAGAGCATCTGTCTGGCAGGCAGAATGTCCCTGCCATCTATCATAGGAGAGCCACTCCATGTAGACAAGAGTGGCTAGACAGACAATAGACAGACCAATAATACGACACTATATGGCAGACTCTCATGTTCAAACCTTGTGTAAAAGAAGCACAGATAACACTGCAAATAAAGGGCACAGGCCCCAAGGCCACCTAACGAGTCTGTGGCCAAAGTCAGACTGGATTCTTAGCTACAATTTTCTAGATCCCGTGATTATTAAAACGGTCTGAGCATATAACACCAATCCTGGCACAACTGCGCTGCCTCCCGATTAGAATCCGGGTCCAATTCAAACTGCTAGTGTAGACATATAAAGCCTTAACACAGCTTAGGACCTCAATGCCTTAAGGACTGCCCCTCCCCATACAAACCACCCCAGACCCTGCACTTGTCATCTGAGCCCCTTCTGTATGACCTGCCTTCCACAGAGGTTCGGAGTGTGGCAACAAGAGAACGGGTCTTTTCTGTGGTGGCTCCCTGACTGTGGAATGCCCTCCCCAGAGAGGATCGCCTGGCACCATCATTGCGTGTCTTTAGATGCCAGGCAAAAAACAAGGCCTATGGCTATTATATAATCTCTGGCCTGTGAAAGTGTGGAGGAGAGAACTGTTATTATGATTATTTTACTATTAGGTGTTGGTATGCTTTTTACTAAGTTTTTACTATGTTTTTATCACTGATGTGTCGTAATGTGTTCCTAATGTTGTACACGGGCCTGAGATCTTTTGATAAAGGATAGTGCATAAATAGAACTACTGTATTTTTCGCTCTATAAGGCACACTTTTCCCCTCCAAAAAAGTAAGGGGAAATGTGTGTGCGTCTTATGGAGCGAATGCAGGCGGGAGGCTCAGCGCTCCCTTTAAAGAGCCGCACACACGCTCCATGCGCTCTTTAAAGGGAGCACGGCTCTTGGGGGAACCTTCATCCCGCTGCCCTGAAGAGGCTTCGCACGGCTATCCCAGAAGCCAGAACAGCAAGAGGCTATCCCAGAAGCCAGATCCGTCTTGCTGTTCTGGCTTCTGGGATTCAGAATATTTTTTTCTTGTTTTCCTCCTCTAAAAACTAGATGCGTCTTATGGTCTGGTGCGTCTCATAAAGCGAAAAATACGGTAATAGTAATAATACCACCACAAAAGACATGCGCAACTCATGTGGAAATTGTAGAGCTAATGCATGCTCCTCCAGGTGTAGTTAACAACTCTCATCCGCCCGAGTTAGTATGGCCAACAGTTAGGGATGACAGGAGTCATAGTCCAACACTGGGAATACCTTATTGCGGTAGAGGCAAAGCTATGTCCATTACCCAGCATGCATTGCTTGCCATCTGAACCGTACAGGTGACGATTTGTGGCTCGTGACTGGGGAGGGGCCAGATTAAACATTGCCTAGTTTAGAACTGCTGCTTGTACGCAAGTCCTAAGTGCAAAAAAAATAAAAAATAAATCCCTTTGCAGCAGTTCTTCTGCTCTCGCTCTCACTCACGCCAGCCGTGCCTTAAGGTCAAACTGCAGGTGGCGCTGGAATGTTCCAAAATGACTAAGAATTTAAACACGCTGTTTTGAAACTGGGTGTGGCATGGCATCGGCGGGGGAATGAAGGAGCTGATTAGGCAAGCCTGGTGTCGGCCGGGCCCAGATCTGGCATGTCCCGCTCTCTTGTACAAACCCCGTCCACAGTCCGGAGCTGGGAAACAACTCCTGGGCCTTACACACCTTCTTTGCGAGGTGGGACCTCAGGGTGTCCGAAACAGCCACCATCAATGTTCCAGGTTCATATTCTGTTCACAATGCAAGAATTACTTTGCTGCAGGGTGAGGTGGGTGACATGAAGACCTGGTAGGCAGGATGTAAGGTAGTGATCAATGACTGGCGGCCCCTGGGCCAAAACCGGTCCACACAAACCCTGCCACCACCTTTGCCCAGATAATGCTAGTCGGGCCTCCATTGCCAATCTGGGAAAGATTGCAGGGGTGACTTTGAGCTTGCTGCAGGTCACTTCTTTTATCAGATGAGAGTAAAGATACCAGTGTCCCACATCGCACTTGCTACCCAAAGCGGTTTTTCAGGAAAACTGGCTGTTTGTGCTGAAACAACGTACAAAGGCTATGCAGAAAGAGGAAGTCCTTCTCCGCTAAAAGTGCTCCGACTTCTCAGACAGCATATTGTGCTTTCACATTCACAGATTCATTAGAGTTGTAGAGTTGGAAGGGATCCCAAGGGTAATAATAATAACAAATTTTATTTATACCCCGCCCTCCCCAGCCAAGACCGGGCTCAGGGCAGCTAACACCCGATATAAAACAAATTGATTGAAATACAACTTAAAAACAAGATTAAAATACAACATCAAAACATTAAAATGCAGCCTCATTTCAATGGAAACTCAAATCAAAAACTTTGATGAAAACATCAAGTCTTCACAAAGGCTAACTTTCCAGACTGGTCCTACATGGGCCAGAAAAAAGTCAGGGAAGTCCCCAAACAGGAGTTCCATCACAAGAGGAGAAAGGAAAAAAAAAAGAGGGGGAGGGAATCAAATTGATTCCAAGCCGAAGGCTAGGCGGAACGACTCTGTCTTACAGGCCCTACAGAAAGAAATCAGATCCTGCAGGGCCCTGGTCTCATGAGACAGAGCGTTCCACCAGGCCGGAGCCAGTGTTGAAAAGGCCCTGCCTCTGGTTGAGACTAATCTGACTTCCTTAGGGCCCGGGACCTCTAGGGTGTTGCTATATATGGACCTTAAAGTCCTCCGTGGGGCATACCAGGAGAGGCGGTCCCATAGGTACGAGGGTCCTAGGCTGTGAAGGGCTTTAAAGGTCAAAACCAGCACCTTAAATCAACCCCCTTCAATGAAGAATTTTCAACTACAGCATGCATGACAGACAGCTGTCCAACCTCTGCTTAAAAACCTCCAAGGAAGGAATCCATCACCTCCCGAGGGTGTCTCTTCCACTGCTAAACGGCCCTTACTGTCAAAGTTTTTTCCTGATGTTGAGTCGGAATCTCCTTTCTTGTAACTTGAAGTCACTGGTTCGAGTCCTACCCTCCGGAGTAGGAGATAACAAGCTTCATCTTCCATGGGACAGCACCTAAGATATTTGAAGATGGCTGGCATATCTCCACTCAGTCTCCTCTTCGCCAGGCTAAACATACCCAGCTCCCTCAACCATTCCTCATCAGGCTTGATTTCCAGACTCCTGATCATCTTAGTTGCTCTTCTCTGCACACCTTCCAGCTTGTCAATATCCTTCTTAAATTGTGGTGCCCAGGACTGGACACAGCACTCCAGGTGTGGTCTGACCAAGGCAGAATAGAGTGGGACTATTACTTCCCTTGATTTGGGCACTATATTTATGTTGATGCAGCCTAGAATAGCATTAGCTATTTTTGCTGCTGCATCACACTGTTGACTCATGTTAAGCTTGTGGTCCACCAAGACCCCTAGAGCCTTTTCACATGCACTGCTAGTAAGCCAGGTGTCCCCCATCCTATATTTGTGCATCTGGTTCTTCCTGCCGAAGTACAGAACCTGGCATTTGTCCCTACTACTGAAATTCATTTGGTAGTTCTGGCCCTGTTCTCTAATCGGTGAAGGCCATCTTGAACCTCAATCCAGCATTGCCCACCCCTCCCAGTTTGGTGTCATCTGCAAATTGGATGAGCATTCCCTGCAGGAAGCTGCAGTTATTGGGAATCGGACAGCCGCAAATTAAGGGTTTGGCCATGGAGTCAAGCTTGCGTACCAGTAGCCACGCTCAAGAACCAAACAGCCTGGGTACTTTATATTTTGATCCAAGCTTCTGATTAAGCTAAGGTGAGCAATCACTGGCTCCAGGTAATTCACAGGGAAGTGTTACTAAAGTTTGGGGGGGAGGGGAGACTAAATTACAAATAACTCGTAGGCTAGCAACTTATCATTGTGGACTTGATAAATTAATTTACCAAAATTTGCACTGAATAATCTGAATTACTCCAGGACACTTATCGGGGACAGCCTAGAGAATGGGCGGGGTATTATTATTATTATTATTATTAATTGTGGGGGTCAGAGGGAAAAGATCTGACATATACCCCCTGTGAGGGTTTTTGGGTGGCAGAGTTCATGTATAATGTCTATCTTGGAACGCACAGCCATACTGTTTCACACACTTCCAAAATTTGAAAGTATAAATACCCTTGCTACAATAATAATTATCGTATTTTTCGCTCTATAAGACGCACCAGACCATAAGACGCACCTAGTTTTTGGAGGAGGAAAACAAGAAAAAAAATATTCTGAAGCTCAGAAGCCAGAACAGCAAGAGGGATCGCTGTGCAGCGAAAGCAGCGATCTCTCTTGCTGTTCTGGCTTCTGGGATAACTGCGCAGCCTGCATTTGCTCCATAAGACGCACACACATTTCCCCTTACTTTTTAGGAGGGAAAAAGTGAGTCTTATAGAGCAAAAAATACGGTATTTCCATAAACATTACACATGATTTAATGTTGTCTTTTTGCTTTTTAGCATCCAGGGAAATGTAGAAAGAGGATTCTTTCTGCCAGCTGGAAAAGAATGGGGGGGGTGCGTGTTTCAAAAGCTGAAAACTGAAATGATCAAACGGTTTTTAAAAATGGGGAAGGGTAAAGTTTTTATGATCTTGGCTTAGAAACAGCAGAGCTCCACTTTTATCATTCAGAAAAAGAAGAAACCGCAAATTTCAGATAAAAAAAAAAAGGCTCATAAAATTAATAGACCTAAAAGGTAGGTAAAGAGCGGCAATATGTTTTGGCTATGGAGTAAAAACTTTGCAGGCTCCCAGTAACGTTTCACGGGCTTCAGAAAACGGAAGGTCTGCATGAATTTTAAAGGGTTTTTTTGAAACCTTTGCAATGTCATTTGTATGTGTGCTTCGTCAAACATTAATCCGTTTTATTCCCCCGACAAGGAAGGTGGGTGTATCTTAGGCAATCGAGGGGCCGAAAGATTCGGAGGCTGCAGAGCTGCATAAATCAGAAGCGAAGGGGCTGGCAAGGCTCCCAGATTGCACTTCTGGGCCACATAGCGGAAGATGTTCCGTAACCTTCGGATAGATCACCCCAAACCCACCCACACCCAAGCGCCTAGGAGTGCAACTTGTTTCATAATCCGAACACAGCAGCACCGCCACATTTTTTTATCGGCTACATTCCGACCTTTGAATCTTGGACCTTTGATTTGTAGCTGTGCGCATTTGCCTGCAGTGCTATTACATTTTGAGCTGTGCTTCGCTCACTGCTCTGGAAGAAAATATTTCCTAGCAGATTTCTCAGTCGACTTCCAATTCTCCATTTCAGACCCGGAGCTGTTCAGGGTGGGGTGGGGGGAGGAAGGTAGGAAAACCATCAATCTGTGCCCTACCCGGGCATTTCCTCCCTGGAATTTTTCATCTATTGGACAGGCTGAAGAAATAAAAGGAGCTGATAAGGAAACCGCAAGCTGGAAGTCTTAAGGGGCCCCTCCCTTGCTCAAACTCACCAAGCCGGCTCCGGTGTTATCTTGCCATGACTGTACCCCACCCTTCCCGCAAGGTGCTTCCTGTCAGTTTACACCGGGGTGTCCTGTTACATCCCCACAGTTACATGGTAAAGCTCGGCAGGATCCGTACAGTAATACAGAACAGCGGTACACAAAAGTGACATGAAATGAAAGTGGCGGGGCCTGCTCGGTGGCGGCCCCCCATTTGTGCAATGCGTTCTCAGGTGATGGCTGAAAGATTCGTTTGTTTGGTTCACTTGCTGCACTGATTCCCCACCTTCTCCTCCAAGGATGGCCTAAGTGGTCCTCCCCTCCTCATTTCACCCCCCACAACAACCTTGTGAGGTAGGTTTGGCTGCGAGGCTGACTGACTGGCCTGAGGTCACCTAGTGAGCTGATTTATGGCCAAGTGGGGACTTGAACCCTCATTTCAAATCCGACACTGGAGAGCAGCGGTTCTCAACCTGTGGGTCCCCAGATGTTGTTGGACTACAACTCCCATCATCCCTGAGCTCTGGCCTTGCTAGCTAGGGGTGATGGGAGTTGTAGTTCAACAACATCTGGGGACCCACAGGTTGAGAAAGGCTGCTGTAGAGACTCTAACCACTGTACCACACTGGCTCTTCCTGGCAACCCAGAAATTAGCAGCGGTTAGGATATTGCAGGTGTTTTCAAGTTCATTTTTTAATTCTATTGCTTGCTGCTTTGTTGCTTGCCAGGCTGGGCTCCTTCGGGAAGAAGGGTGGGATTGGTATTTAATAAATAAAATAATAAATTTAATAATAATAATAATAATAATAACAATAAACAAACAACAAGTAGTAGAGCAGGCACTTTGTATGCAGGAAGGTCTCAGGTTCTCCAGCTAGGTGGATTTCAACCGGCAGGTAATGGGAGAGACTTCTCGCTGCCAGAGACCCCCCAGAGTTGCAGCCAGTCTGGGCAGAGGAGGAGACAGTACCAGGCCATATGGGCAAACAGCCTGAGCTACAATGAGGCAGCTTTCCATGTCACCAAAAGCCAAAGACTGCCTAGCGAGCCTCAGGGCTGGGGAGATCTGAACCTCCTTGTCACTAGAGTCCAGCATATACTGTCCTCTCACACCTGGGATTAAAAAGATGGCTTACTAAACTGCAGTAGGCTTATGCAGCTCTAAAGATGACAGGCCCCAAACTGCGTCACCTACTGAACCGCGGGAGATTAAGGAATGGCCACAGCCCAGGGGAAGGAATATCTGCGATCTCAGGTTCAATCCATGAAATCTCCAGGAAGAGCCGGAAATGTCCCGTCTGAAATCCCAGGAAGCCTCTGGAAAGTCAGTGTAGATGAGTGTTTCCCAAATGTGGGTCTCCACCTGTTGTTGGACTACAACTCCCATCATCCCTGACCACTGGTCCGGCTAGCTAGGAATGATGGGGGTTGTAGTCCAACAACAGCTGGAGACCCAAGTTTGGGAAGCCCTGGTGTAGACAAAACTGAATTAGATGGGCCAGATGATCTGATGTGCTATAAGGCAGCTTCCTGGGAGGTTTGCTCGGTCAAATTGAGTTATCCGCCTCCAATCTGGACCAAGAGGAATGAGCAGGGTCTTGGCGGCAGCCCTTTAAAGGTGGGGTATGAGAGGAGGGACATGGGTGGCGCTGTGGGTTAAACCACAGAGCCTAGGACTTACTGATCAGAAGGCTGGCAGGTTCGAATCCCCGCGACGGGGTGAGCTCCCGTTTTTCGGTCCCAGCTCCTGCCAACCTAGCAGTTCGAAAGCACATCAAAGTGCAAGTAGATAAATAGGTACCACTCCAGCGGGAAGGTAAACGGCGTTTCCATGCGCTGCTCTGGTTCGCCAGAAGCGGCTTAGTCATGCTGGCCACATGACCCGGAAGCTGTCTGCGGACAAACGCCGGCTCCCTCGGCCTATAGAGCGAGATGAGCATGCAACCACAGAGTCGGTCCTGACTGGACCTAATGGTCAGGGGTCCCTTTACCTTTTTATGAGAGGAGAGGTGGAGCAAAAAGTTCACAAATCCCCACGTACTCTGCAAAAGGCAGCTTTGCGCAAGCGTGGCTGTGCCGTTAACCCGGAAAGGTCAGCAAAAGGACCTGTAGATAATCTGCTCGCGTTGCCCGGCAACTTCTGACACTTCCAGGACATGGAGTCCCCGAGGCGGCGACTGCAGAGCCCAGTTCTGCCTCTCTGGGACCTGGGCTCCCAAAAACCCAGGGAGCAAAACAGGTACCCAGGAAAGGGGCTGGAGCTTCTACCCCAGCTTTCCATGCCAGATTGCAGAACTATTTTAGGAATTAAAAAAAAACCAAAAACCTTCCATTAGCACCTTAGAGACCAACTAAGTTACCGTATTTTTTGCTCTATAAGACTCACTTTTTCCCTCCTAAAAAGTAAGGAGAAATGTGTGTACGTCTTATGGAGTGAATGCAGGCTGCGCAGCTATCCCAGAAGCCAGAACAGCAAGAGGGATCGCTGCTTTCACTGCGCAGCGATCCCTCTTGTTGTTCTGGCTTCTGAGATTCAGAATATTTTTTTTCTTGTTTTCCTCCTCCAAAAACTAGGTGCGTCTTGTGGTCTGGTGCGTCTTATAGAGCGAAAAATACGGGTAGTTGTTGGTAGGAGTATCTGAAGAAGTGTGCATGCACACGAAAGCTCATACCAATAACTAACTTAGTTGGTCTCTAAGGTGCTACTGGAACGAATTTTTTAAAATTTTGTTTCAACTACAGCCGACCAACACAGCTACCTACCTGTAACTAGAACTATCTTAGTACTGGGAGGGTGGAAGTGGCTTTGCAAGCCTTCCCCCTTTTAACCCAGCTTCCTGGCAAGTGCTGGTTTTGAGCAAGAACCCTGGTATTTTAGGAAGGAGGTTCAGCAGGAACGGGGGCGTGCAAAGAGGTGGCGGATCCTGTTACATTTTAAGGGCCGATTTAAAGTGTGACCTGGGTCACAAGCGCACAGCAAGCGTGGGCTGGCGTTCGGGGGGAGAGGGCAGCTTAATTTGCTCCATGCTACAGCCAGAAATACCCAGAAATGCACATCTACGGCTTGGGTTCAGAGCTCCGTGTGGGCAGCAAAGCCGAAGTCGCCCATCAAAAAGGGCCCAAAATGGAAAGCAGCGGAAACTTCGCAGAAGCCAAAGGGGAAGCAGGAAGCACCTACATTGGAAATAGTCACTGGAAAAAAAGCAAACAGCTTCCCGTTTAGAAAGTGTGGCACATCTGGAGAGGCCGCTGGCAGACCTGGAGCTAAATTTAGCCCCTGCAGTTTTGCATCTGGGCCCCAGCACTAGTCCCTTATTCTGCACCTGAGCTCAGCCGGACAAAGGCCCCTTGACCCATCTCCCCGTCAGACTCGCGGAGCAAAATGCAGACCGCCGTCTGTCAACTCTGCTGCATCATGCTTAGCCATTCTCTCCTGCGCAAGTGAGCTTTAGGAACCCCCCCTCAAAAAAAAAAACAAAGCAAAGGACCCCTTGGCACAGGGCACCTCAGCCAGCCACTGATGTACCTGCATCTCAGAATAAGCAGGTGATCTGCCTTAAAGGGGAAGAAGCCTGCCATAGCTTCCGTTGCTATTCAAGGGCAAAGTCCAAAGAGCCCGCTTGGCTGCAGCTCAAGGAGGTCCAACAGGTGCAGCCAAACTTATTCCCCCCCCCCATTCAAAGAATGGCCATGCTGAAAGCTGACAGGCGAGGGTCTCCGCTGCACAAAGCAGCCACCTTTTATAAGCTGCCTTTTCCCCCTCTCTGCTTCGCACAACTGAAACATTACACTGTTTTTACCCTTTCGTTTTATTTGTCATTGCGTATGGCCTATGTAAGGGACGCGGTGGCACTGTGGGTTAAACCATAGAGCCTAGGACTTGCAGATCAGAAGGTCGGTGGTTTGAATGCCGGTGACGGGGTGAGCTCCCGTTGCTCGGTCCCTGCTCCTGCCAACCTAGCAGTTCGAAAGCACGTCAAAGTACAAGTAGATAAATAGGTACCACTCTGTCGGGAAGGTAAACGGCGTTTCCGTGCGCTGCTCTGGTTCGCCAGAAGCGACCTAGTCATGCTGGCCACATGACCCGGAGGCTGTACGCCGGCTCCCTCGGCCAATAAAGCGAGATGAGCGCCACAACCTGAGTCAGCCACGACTGGACCTAATGGTCAGGGGACCCTTTACCTTTATGGCCTATGTGGCTAAAAAAAAAACCCCCACAAGATGTACTAAGTCCCTTCAGAATATCCAATTCAAAGGCTTTCTTCCAGGATTATTACATCCCCTGGGCACCAGCTCGCCAGGTCCTCCTCAGGACACTGGAGCCAGAGATTGGCTTGCTTAGCCATGGAAAACCCAGAAAGTGAGGAAGGGGTACAACTTCCCCCAAACTGCCCTGATGTGACACATCTGGGTGGAACCCCCTCTGGGTAATGCAACGTTAGGGGTGTGGCGCTGGATGGGTGTCAGCCTCTCCCACCCTAATTTGGCCTCCCCCCACCCCGGGCCCCTACCCTTGTATCCCACCCAAATCTTTCCGCTCTGACAGAAGGATTCTGCAACTGGAGGCACGGGGAGACCTCCCTGTAGGATCACATGCAAACCCCCAAGGGAGGGCGGAGGAATAACCAGTTGGTGCTCATTTGAACATGCTGAAACCCAACACCGCTAAGCCCTGTGATTAGCTCTTACCTTCCGAACGGGCCAGGAAGCAAAACTACACCCCAGCAGCCTCCTCGCCCCAGCATTCCTGCTGCCACACCAACATCACTGGCCTCCTTGGGCTGCTTTTGAGAGCCCACTACTATTTCAGGAGGAGGCAAGCGGTTCCTCACAAGCAGATCTAAAATAACCCAAGGAGGCAGGGGAAGAATACAGAGTGAGAAGGGGAGATCAGGCCTGAAGTTGGGAAGCACGCAGCAGTTCATATTCGCAGCTCCACTGGGTGGAATTCAGTGGATCAATCTGGGAGACAGGAGGGTCAGTTCTCACACTGCTTCTCCTTGCATCAAGAGGACTCCTGCTTTTGTGAATTATGGGGTCAGGTCTGTGTTTGGAAACCCATGCATCTTTCTCTCTCATATCACACTTCCACTGTGCAAAAGCAAAAACGCTCACAGAGTCGTGCCTAGAAAGCACAAAACGCACACACCACGATCAGGGCTGACTTGGGGTGCTTAAGCGTGCGGCGCGGCAGAAAGCACTCAGAACACAGCTGGTTGCTAATTTTTCATTACTACCTCCACACTGTAGTTGTGCAAGCACATGACTGGATTACGCACTCTCTGGGCACAAATAAGGGCAGGCAAAAGCATTTCAAGGAGCAGTGATGTGTACAGCCTAGAATGCAATTCAAGACAGGGCAAGCTTCTAAACACTGTGATAAGCAAGAATTCTACCTGGGCACCCAGTCAAGGCACTGTAGTACGTGTGACTCCCGACCCACTCTTCTTAGATCGCTGACACGGCACAAATGACTTGCCAGCCTGCCTACGCACATGAAACTTTTCAGGACTTATTCGGAAGGCTGGGATAAGTACCCTGGGTCCCTCAAAGTAGCCAGCCTTGGTCATATGGCCCAAAGAAACTTGGGCATGCCAGCCTGCAGCTAATCAGGGGTCAGCAACCTTTCTCGGACGTGGGCTGGTCCACCGTCCCTCAGACCATGTGGTGGGCCAGACTATACAGTGGTACCTCGGGTTACAAACGCTCGGCTTCAGGTTACATACACTTCAGGTTACAGACTCCGCTAACCCAGAAATAGTACCTCGGGTTCATAACTTTGCTTCAGGATGAGAACAGAAATTGTGCTCCGGCGGCGCGGCGGCAGCAGGAGGCCCCATTAGCCAAAGTGGTGCTCCAGGTTAAGAACGGTTTCAGGTTAAGAACAGACCTCCGGAACGAATTAAGTACTTTACCCGAAGTACCACTGTATTTTGAAAAAAAATAATGAACAAATTCCTATGCCCCACAAATAACCCAGAGATGCATTTTAAATAAAAGGACACATTCTACTCATGTAAAAACACGCTGATTCCCGGACCATCCGTGGGCCAGACTGAGAAGGCGATTGGGCCGGATCCGGCCCCCGGGCCTTAGGGTGCCTAACCCTGAGCTAAATGAACCGCGCTGCCACACCAAAGAGAGGCCGCAAAGGCAGTTTGTGGAGCCAGGCAGTGGGTTGGTGGGGAAAAGAATGGTCCACACACCTAAATTTCGTCTGCCAAGAGACAACCTGCCTGTACTTGCCTGGAAAAAGGAGAGGCGAGGGATGAATCATACCTAACTTGAGAGAGACGGGAAGATCTGTCAAACGCATTTGGGAGGACAAAGCTTTTTAGGTTTAACTTGCCAGCCAGTCCAACACCCCCCCCTCTCCCTCCTGTGCTTGCAAATCCAGAAACCCCGCTCTGTGGAGATCTACCAGCTGCTGCATCATCCGGGAGACTCCTTCCATGAGAGACGGCTGGCTGCCTCTCAGGCTGTTTTATGTTAGACTAGCTCCCGGTTCCAAGGAACAGTGAGGTTCAGTTGCTGTGGGGTGAGGGAAAAGCCCGACTCCTTGCCTGTCTGCACCTCTTGGGCACTATTTGAGTCGCTCTTCCACCCGGGGGCCCTGCCCTTTTCCGGAGAGCAGCAAAGGCCCTCACCCCACTCCCCGCCTGACATGCCTCGCCCAGGCCTCGCTACGGAACAGCCATGGAAACTGCCAGCTTGCTTTCGTGAGCATGCATAATCTTCACTGCCATGGCAAAGGGTCAACCGTTTTGCTCTGGATTCATCCATGCAAAGCGCACTTGGCATAATCCCGACCAGGTCTTCGGAGAGCTGGTGGGGTTCAAGGCTACAGATCTGAACCCGGTTTCCTTCCTTCTTTTAACGCGGCTTCAGGCAAGTCACGGCTCTCTCGGCCTGCCGAAATCACATGGGCGAAGCTTTCTGGACACTCGCAAAGTGCTGTGTAAATTCTGGACGGCCTTCTTGCATTCCTTTGCAGCAATTCTCCCAGTGGTAGAAACTCAGATCTATATAAGGTAAAGGTAAAGGTACCCCTGCCCGTACGGGCCAGTCGTGACCAACTCTGGGGTTGCGCGCCCATCTCGCTTAAGAGGCCAGGGGCCAGCGCTGTCCGAAGACACTTCCAGGTCACGTGGCCAGCGTGACGAAGCTGCTCTGGCGAGCCAGCACCAGCGCAGCACACGGAAACGCCGTTTACCTTCCCGCTATAAAGCGGTACCTATTTATCTGCTTGCACTTAAGGGTGCTTTCGAACTCCTAGGTGGGCAGGGACCGAACGACGGGAGCTCACCCCGCCGCGGGGATTCGAACCGCCGACCATACGATCGGCAAGCCCTAGGCGCTGAGGTTTTACCCACAGCGCCACCCGCGTCCCCGCAGATCTATATAAGCTAGGCGCCAAATGGCTCTTTAAACCAGGGTTAACAGTTGCCAAACAGGAATGTCTAGTTGCAACCTGGCACCCGGCACATTTTGAACGCTGCCCCTGCCGCATTATTCTCTCCATCTACCCCACTCTTAGAGAACTGCTTATTCTGCAAAAAGAAAAGTGGGATCCTGAAGCATGAATTCTGTAGACCAGCATTATGTAGTGGAGTAGAGAAAACTTTCCCAAGCTTAGGTCTCTAGCTGCTTTTGGACTACAATTCCCATCATCCCTGACCACTGGGATGATGGGAGTTGTAGTCCAAAATGAACTGGAGACCCAAATTTGGGAAACCCTGGACTAGAGCCAGGGAGCCCCACGTTTCAGAACCCCACATAGCCACAAGACTCATTTGACAAGCCTAGGCCAGTCACTCGGGGTCGAACATTTTAAATTGCATTTTAACCTATACAGTGGTACCTTGGGTTAAGTACTTAATTCGTTCCGGAGGTCCGTTCTTAACCTGAAACTGTTCTTAACCTGAAGCACCACTTTAGCTAACGGGGCCTCCTGCTGCCGCCGCGCTGCCGGAGCCCAATTTCTGTTCTTATTCTGACGCAAAGTTCTTAATCTGAAGCACTATTTCTGGGTTAGTGGAGTGTATAACTTGAAGTGAATGTAACCCGAGGTACCACTGTATTTTAAATTGGGTTTTTTTCTTCTCTCCCCCCCCCCCTTTTCCCCTATTATGTTTTTACTGTGATTTTATTGGTGTTAGCCACCCTGAGCCCAGCTCTGGCCAGGGAGGGCAGGGTACAAATAAAATTTATTATTATTATTATTATTATTATTATTATTATTATTATTATTAACCTACCACACAGGGCTGTTGAGGTGTTGTTGTGTGTGTGTGTTTTTTTAAAAAAATAATAATGCAAGAAATCTGTATGTTCTGAGCTTCTGGGTGGAAGGGTGGAATAGCAGCGGGGGCAGAAATCGTAAACCAAGCAAGCTCACTTGATTTCCTTTCCCAAAATTTACTCTGCAAATCAACAGGGAAGGAGAACAAAGGCTGCCCCTCCCCCAGTTACTGGAAATTTTATTCCGTAACTGCCACCATCTCTGAGCACACAATGAATGGAAAAGAGCCAAGCCTAGGCTGGCTTGACCAGCTGCAGGAGAACAAACGTGGAAATCTGAAGGATTCAAAATGCAGAATTTCAAATTTCGAAGTTGCTTACATGGGATAGCTTGGTGGAAATTTACAGAACTTCCCGGCCATACGAAGGGGGGGGGGCAAGGTGGAGACATTTGGGACTACCTGCATGGAGAATAGCTCCTTCCCCTGGGCATGTCGTTCCCCGAACCCAAGTCCAAGCTTCCATTGGCAAGGGTGCCAGTCCCTTTTGGGCTCAGGAAACTGCCAAGATGGTATGTAGAGATCTCTCCACTGTGGAACGAGAAGGAACAGACAGACAAAATCTCTGAATTATGGAGGGGAGGCAGGCTGCCAGGGGCGTGTGGCGAAGGGCCTGAAGTCCCAGCCAGCCAGCAGGAGAGTGACAAATGCCACACACACCATCTTGTGACAGGTTCCCTGGCCTGGATCAGCCAGATTAAAAAGCAGAGAAAGCCGGTGGAGCAGTTACCTTGATAATGGATGGTGACGGGGAAAGAGATAAGGAGTGTGAGCGATGGGGAATGGGGGGCGGGGAGGGTAAGCCTGCAGTCTGTTCCATCTAGTGAGCATTGGCAAAAAAAAAACCCATACACAAACGCACACACAACACAAACCTACCTCTAGCCCAAGCCGTATCTGGAGGGGAGGGGAGGAGAACTTTAGGTCAAGGCCAAACCCCCTTGTCAGATGCTGCCCACACTCTTCCTGAAATCTGCCGCTATTCAATACGTGATAAGTCAATCAGCACCATCACAGATATATTCATATAGCACTTTTGAGAGCGTGCAAAGCATTTCACAGGGTTGCACTGTATAATGCCCACCATGTAGGACAGAATTCAACACAGAAAGGGTGTGGGGGCAGAGAAAGATACCGTATTTTTTGCTCTATAAGACGCCCCAGACCATAAGACGCACCTAGTTTTTGGAGGAGGAAAACAAGGAAAAAAATATTCTGAATCTCAGAAGCCAGAACAGCAAGAGGGATCGCTGCGCAGTGAAAGCAGCAATCCCTCTTGCTGTTCTGGCTTCTGGGATAGCTGCGCAGCCTGCATTCTCTCCATAAGACGCACACACATTTCCCCTTACTTTTTAGGAGGCAAAAAGTGAGACTTATAGAGCAAAAAATACGGTATTGGCACATGGCAAGGGGGGGGGGCCACTTGTGAGCCTCCAAATGTTCCCAGAGTCCCAGAGTCTAATTCCCATCAGTCACAGCCAGCATGGCCAATAAATGGTCAGGATTCCCTAAGGCCTAGGGTTGGACTCTGGCAACTCTACTTCTAATGCATGCTCAGCCATGAAGATAACTTGATCCACTTGGGCCGGATGCTCTCTCAAGCCTACTAGTTTTCCACCACCAGGGGACCTCCTGATATTTGGGGACTATGATTCCCATCATCCCTGACCCCTGGCCAGGCCGGCTGGGGCTGATGGGAGTTGTAGTCCAAAGCAGCCGGACGCTGGGAGCAACTGGAACCTTCTTACAGAAATGCACCTGAAACCTTCACAATATGCAGTGTTTCCCAAATTCGGCCCTCCAGATGTTTTGGGACTACAACACCCATCATCCCTAGCTAGCAGGACCAGCGGTCAGGGATGATGGGAGTTGTAGTCCAAAAACAGCTGGTTTGAGAAACATGGCAATACAGCTTTCAGCAAATGCCCCTATTTGCCCTGGCTTTTGACACTCGTTTTCACGACCCAACTTTCTTCTGTAATCTGCCTTACCAGTTTTTAATTTCTGAGTTTGAAATCCTTGTACCCCACCCTGGGATGTGTTGGTGGAGGTAAGAAATTTGACAGCAACGTATTGCCTCAAGAACCTTGGAGGGAAGGTGGGATATATAAATATAATAACCAAGGAAGCAAGCAGAGATGTCAAGGTGTTGATCTTTAAAGGCCTCAAAGGCCCAGTATACCTGAAGGAGCATCTCCACCCCCATCGTTCTGCCCGGACGCTGAGGTCCAGCTCCGAGGGCCTTCTGGCAGTTCCCTCAATGCGAGAAGTGAGGTTGCAGGGAACCAGGCAGAGGGCCTTCTCGGTAGTGGCACCCTCCCATCAGATGTCAAAGAGATAAACAACTATCTGACGTTTAGAAGACATCTGAAGGCAGCCCTGTTTAGGGAAGTTTTTAATGACTGAGGTTTTAATGTATTTTTAATCTTTGTTAGAAGCCGCCCAGAGTGGCTAGGGAAACCCAGCCAGCAAGGGAGGGATATAAATAAATAAATAAATAAATAATAATAATAATAATAATAATAATAATTCCCTGGCTGCTCAGGCATCTGACACCAACTTTAGACCAACTATAAACGCTGCCTCTGCCCTGAACTTCATTAGATGGCCTTTGGCAACCCAGCCTCATCTGAAATACGGTCAGAGGCATTTCTCCTGGTCAAAGCCAGTGCCACAAAGCTTCCTACGGGTGGGCAGATAATGCGACCTTGCAAAAGTACTTTGGACTCCCCGCGGTTTGTACAGCAGGATGTACAAAGATAAAACAAGTCTTCTTTGGCCAAAACAGAGCCCGGAAGCCCTACGTTCGCAGCAGCCTCTTTCATCTTTTGGAGGCGGGGGGGTGCGAGGAAGCTGCAGTGACCCTGTGACTTCCTCCGAAAGCTTTAAAACAGTATGTCTGCCTACCTGCAGAAACCGCAGGCCTGCCAGAGAGACTAACCGGAAGTTAGTGAACTTCCTCCTGCAGCTACAAGTGCCGAATGAGCCACTGGAATAAATGGGATCTCTGGGAGCCTGAAGCTGGGGAGACGGTTGCTCAAGCAGCTCTGCTCTCCCCACCCCCTGCCCTTAAAAAGTTAGGTCTTAAGGGATATACATGATGTATAGATGGTATATAACACTAGTACAGATAGCAAGAATGTATAAAACAGGTTCAAACATACGGCATGTTGGAAATGTAAGGAAAAAGAAGGGACCTTTTATCATATGTGGTGGGATTGTAGAGAAATTAAAAAATTCTGGGAAATGATATATAATGAGTTGAAGAAAATGTTTAGATTAACATTTGTAAAAAAAAAGGCTTAAGCATTTCTGTTAGGGATTGTGGGGAAAGACCTGCCAAGGAAAATGAAGAACATATTTCTGTATGTGACAACGGCGGCAAGGGTCTTAATAGCACAAAGATGGAAGAATGAAGAAACCCCGACAAAAGAACAGTGGCAAGAGAAATTGATGGACTATGAGGAATTGGCTAAACTGACGCACAAACTACGTGATAAGGACAACCGTGACTTTAAAGAGGAAACCTTTAAAGGAAGCTTTTACAAAGTACCTTAAAAAACAACAAAATGAGTTGGACTCCTTGGCAGGTTTTGAATAAACATGCACAATTTATTTGTTAACATAACAGATGGAGAATTTAGAGATTTTTACATGTTTGTAACATGCAGAGAACAATATATGAAAATAAATCAGAAAGAGGAACTGAGGGAAGTTGGGGGGGGAAATGGGGGGAAATACAATTGTTGAATAATTTGTTATGTGAAAATAACCAATAAAAAACTTTTTTTAGAAAAGGGATATACATGCAGCTGAGAAGGCACTCTCCTCTCATCCAAACTGGGGTTGTGTTTGTGCGCTGGCAACAATCATCGGTCCCTGAAGCACATGGCATGACCTACTTGTCTGAACGATTTGTCTATGCTCACAATCTGCCCAAAGGCTACTGCTCCCATTTTACAGACAGGAGAACCAAGTCTGCAGGTAGGCCATCTGGAGAAGCACTGCTCAGCCTGCTGAATGCCAAATGCCACTGGACTCCCCAAGTCCCACCAGCTCCGGCCAGAACGGCCAATGTCTGGGGATTGTGGGAACTGCAGGGATGTTGCGATGGCTGATTAAAAAACTGGGGTGGAATTCAACTAACATGGCCCATCAAATCAGTGCAAGGGATTCCCATAAGTGCAAGGGGCTTTCCCCCCTCTTTCCTCCACAAGTGTGCTCCAAGGAACAGATCTAGAGGGGGTGAGCAGGAAGGAGACAAGGGGAGAGATCCACTGCTGGTCTTCAAATGATCGGCTGGGACCATGTCCTAAAATGAGTTGCAACAGCAGGGCTTCACCCTGCAAATAAACACTAAAATCTGGCTCTCCTAAAGGTAGGCTCGCTGAGAGCTTTCCACTTCTGGAAAGTTTGAAGCCTCATAAGGCGACGGGAAGAACATGGTGTTTGAAGCAAGTCCAAGTTCAAAGTCCCGCACTGTGCTGCTCCCTGAACAAGACTGGCACTATTCCAAGTACAGAATGTAGGCTTAGAAGCCAAGGAATTTGGATTTAGGGCGAGGGGTGTATACATTACCCATAAGCCTGCCCAATTAACATCGCAGGTTCAGAAGGCGCTTCTCCCACTCACCTTAATGAGCGTGCGTCTGCTGCGTCATGACAATGTGGAGACTGAAACCCCAGAGCTGAATTTTAGAATGAAAGACCGGCCATTCTGGCTACCAGCCGATCATATGGAGGAGGGCGGTCCTGTATTTTTCTGCAAAGGATGAGATTCACCTCATCTTTGCCAAACCAGTTTAAAGCCATTCCCGGCTAATCTGGTTTAGACATTCTGGGCTGCACAAAGGTCTGAGCACAGCTGCAAATAGGATTCTTTTTTTTAAAAGCAGCAGCAAAGCTATATAAGTTTCATACCACTATAATCCTGAATTAAAAGAAGATTCTTATGTGGTGCTTAACTGCCCTGTAGTCAACAGGAGGAATGAGCAGCGAGAAAAAAGGACTCATTCAGATGTTCAATATACCTGCTGGCAAGCCCAGCGCTGCTGAATCAGACCCAAATATCCATTTTGGCCAATCAGGTGCTTCACAGGAGGTCTGCAAACAGGAAATGAGGGCGGTATCTCTCCCATCTATTCAGTGTACATCCCCACAACTGGGATTCGGAGGCAAACTACCTCTGAACAGAAAACCCATTCCAGTCCAGATCAAAGGGGTGGGTGGGTGGGTGGAGAACAGCACTGGCATTCAAATTAGCCCCCAAGCAAACCTGGGGGTGGCCAGCCAGCACTCCACAAAAGGAACAGACACAACAAACCTGTGTGAACTTTTCAGATACATTTTTGTTGCATAGCTCCATCGTGTCCTTCGGAGACACAAAAGTCTAATTCAAAAGACTTGTTTTTCACTTTGCTGGTTAGGTTTGGCAGCTAAATCAGGGGTAAGCAACCTAAGGCCCGGGGGCCGAATCCGGCCCAATCGCCTTCTCAACCCGGCCCGCGGATGGTCTGGGAATCAGCGTGTTTTTACATGAGTAGAATGTGTCCTTTTATTTAAAATGCATCTCTGGGTTATTTGTGGGGCATAGGAATTTGTTCTTTCCCCCCCCCCCTTCAAAATATAGTCTGGCCCACCACATGGTCTGAGGGACGGCGGACCGGCCCACGGCTGAAAAAGTTTGCTGACCCCTGAGCTAAATGCTCCACCCCTCACTGCAGCTTGTGGGGTGCATCCGGCGGCTAGGAGCCGCCAATCATTTTGCAGGCCTGTTCAGTGAGCAGGCTATTCCAAACCCCACAGAGAAAAGGCCATTTTGTACTGCCTTAAAAAAAGAGAATGCTGACAATATACTAGCGACGCTTTTCTTGGGCCACTGTGTGACCCAATGTCCTGTTCTTCTAGATTTCAAAATGATTTACAACTTTAGAAAGGTTACTAAAAAATCCATAGCCAGCCATTCAGCTCTCAGATTTCTAGCACTGTTTATTGGCATGCTATGAAACACTGAACAGAAGCAAAGAACAGGGCACTTGAAGTTCAGCTTCCTGAGAATTTTTACTTACCTTCTTTTAGTCTCCAGCCCTTATGACAATCTTCATCCAGTCAATCAAAGGCTGAGTAATTTTATTCTCTTGAATTCTCTGTTCAAAATGTTTGGATATTATTTTAAGCCAAAAAAGAGAAGAGAAGCGAAGGAAGGCATTTAACTGGTAAAGGAGCTAGAAATAAGCCTTGCCTATTCAACAATTTAGGGACGCGGGTGGCGCTGTGGGTTAAACCACAGAGACTATGGTTTGCCGATCAGAAGGTCGGCAGTTCGAATCCCCGCGACGGGGTGAGCTCCCGTTGCTCGGTCCCTGCTCCTGCCAACCTAGCAGTTCGAAAGCACCTCAAAGTGCAAGTAGATAAATAGGTACCGCTCCGGCGGGAAGGTAAACGGCGTTTCCGTGCGCTGCTCTGGTTCGCCAGAAGCGGCTTAGTCATGCTGGCCACATGACCCGGAAGCTGTACGCCAGCTCCCTCGGCCAATAAAGCGAGATGAGCGCCGCAACCCCAGAGTCGGTCATGACTGGACCTAATGGTCAGGGGTCCCTTTACTTTTTATTCAACAATTTAGTAGATAGATGCTTGCCTGGAAGATAATGTAGGAGGCCCCTGCAATGCCCAATTTAATCCATAAATACACACTGAGAAGTGGGCCCAAGCAGCTGTACTGATGAGGCACCTGAATCAGAGGGTGGATTTCTGGGTATCAAAAAAAGAGACAGGATCTGGTCCATGGGCACAGTCCTCTGGGAAGTTCTCTTGCCTGCTATAGTGCCTAATGGAGTGCCCCTCGCTCGCCCCTATTCATGGACCAGGAGATGCTGAATTAGGTAGGACATTGCTGGTCTGATCCAACAAGGCACTTCTTAAGTTCTTATGGCAGTCAAGGGAGCAGTTTGGGATTTTTCTCCACCTCTGGATGATGAAGAGCAATTCCGTGGAGATTGGCTAGCACAACTACAGTGACCTTCACAGTTTCTAACTAGAGCTGTACTGTGGTCTATACTGGGGGGTGTCTCTGCCAAGGAAACGTAATTCTTGTATACAAAAATAAAATAAAAAATGCACCAAACCTTTACATCCGATGCCTTTGCACGGCAAGATTTCCTTGGCAAGGAAGAATGTTTTGGGAGGAGGAGAGAGACGGGGAGAAAAGAGAGATGGGAGATGCAATAAAGGCTGTTGCGTGCGCAGAACAGGTGTAGTGACTGTTGCTCCTCCACTCTGATCTAGTTCTCTGGAGAGGCGCTGGGCAAAATCCGGGGAAGCTGCACCCTTAACTGCAGGTGTGCAAACAGATCTTCCCCTTGCCGCCTATGGACAATAAAGATCTCTTTGAGGGGACCAGAGGGAAGTCTTTGTCCCCTTTTAATCCACAAGTGACTCACCTTAGCATGGGCGGAAAAGGCAGGCTACTAACAATTTGAAAAAGCAGCCTTAGCAGCCCCACAATGGTTCCCAATGAGCTTCCTTGAAGGTAAGCATCCCTTTCCATTTGGGAGGCATGAAGACACTTGCTTGGAGTTGAAACTAATCTCCAGCAGAGGTGGCTTCGAATCAGCATCTTGCCAAGAACTCAAACTTGGTTAGATTTCTCCTACATGCACATGATAAGCTACCTGTCTAAATAGTGAATTGCATCACAATTTCCACACCCCTTTCCTTTTTCACAAAGGTGGCTGACATTACTTAGGTCTACTGCAAACTCTGCTGAACTAGCAGATAAAGACCAACCCGCACCCCCCAAAAGGTATCCACCCCCCACCATATTCCCAAAGCAAGGAATGGGGGCCTCTCTCTCTTTTTTTGCCAGCTCTCTGACTGTTTTGCTACAAGCATCAATTATCAAGATGGTCAGACACCACAGTGCAGGCACAGTTGCCAAGTTTTAAACTCCAGTCTGGAGGATTCCATAAACAGAGACAGATGGCACTGGGCAGACATGGGGTGGGGAATGCAGAGGAGAGAGAATTGTTCTTCCCCATCCCCAACCCTTATTGGAATATTCTAAATATAAAAAAAGATGCTTCGTTTTAATTCAGCTCTGTGGAAATTTAGATTACTCAATAAAAATAAACACGCAGAAAGAATGACGGGTTTTTAATGATGGGTTAAAACGGGGGCATTTGCCTTTACCTTCCAATATTAGCTAAAGGCCTGTGGCCAAAAAAAATTGGCTGGTTAATTTAAGATCACCATACACCTCTCCAGTCTTCAGTCTGAATCCTAGTCATGGCTGCCTCTCACCTGACCATTTGTTTCCTAGTTTCTCCCCCTTCCAAACTTGCTCCCTTCAGTCACAGGCCCACTATCCCTTCTTCCTCCTTGCCTAGGTTTCTGCTTCCTCTACTGTCAGCGTTCAAAATTTGCCAGGGGCATTTTGCACCTAGCTATTGGCGGGTGGTGCTGTGGGTTAAACCACAGAGCCTAGGACTTGCCGATCAGAAGGTCAGCGGTTCGAATCCCCGTGACGGGGTGAGCTCCCGTTGCTCGGTCCCTGCTCCTGCCAACCTAGCAGTTCGAAAGCACGTCAAAGTACAAGTAGATAAATAGGTACCGCTCCGGCGGGAAGGTAAACGGTGTTTCTGTGCGCTGCTCTGGTTCGCCAGAAGCGGCTTAGTCATGCTGGCCACATGACCCGGAAGCTGTACACCGGCTCCCTCGGCCAATAAAGCGAGATGAGCGCCGCAACCCCAGAGTCAGCCACAACTGAACCTAATGGTCAGGGGTCCCTTCACCTTTACCTTTATTGGCCACTTGTGACCGAGTGAAGATGCTCAGGGGGCCAGGATTGCACCTGACGAATCCTGGAAGTGCATGCCTAAGGATTCTTGGACCTTGCCTGTTTTCATACTAACAGCACATCCTTTAGCATTCTATTCATGGTTTTTCATCTGTACCATCAGAATGAATTTCAGGAACCAAAAAGTCCTATTGAAAAAGATGACTTTTACCCCCGTACGCCGCCATTAAGAAGCAGAGGTTCTCCTGTTAATTAGAGCTTAATTTGGACTAATGTACAGGCGTGTGCTGGAAATAATGAGATCACAAACTGGCAACTAGGCATTCCGTTTTGCGACTGTAACCCTGGTTTAAGGAGCCATTTGGCACCTAGCTTATAGGTCTGAGTTTCTAACACTGCCTGTTACTGAGGCAATCAATGGGATGTCAGACTCCAACTCCCATAATCCCCAACCATGCTAGATGATGGGAACTGGAGTCCAAAAACATACAGAGAGCGCACCATGCTGTCTATCCTGTCTCTTCCTTTCCTTAGGTCCAGTTTCCTTTCCTAGAGTGTCTCAGCAAAGTGCGGATAGTGGCCCTTCTGTCTGGCCCACGCTCTCTGTGACATTGGGGCCGCTTAGCCAATCTGCCAAGGCCTTCGTCGCCACTACCAGAACAATATTATCCGTGGACCTTGGTTCAAAGCCCATTCTCAAACACGGACTCAGCTTCAGTTCTCTTATCTTGCAATACAGGGATCCGGACCGACCTCGGGGATGGTGACCTATCTCAAAGGATTGTGTGTGGATGAACAAGACTCTCCAGCAATCGTTGGGAACAGCCACTTGTTCAGGTAATTCCAGACAACCAGGAAGTGAAGATCTACAAGAATTTACAGAGGGGAAAACCCACCAGCAGCATGGAAATTTACATGTGGATAGGCTGGCGAGCAACTTTTCTTATCTTTTTTGAAAGGCTCAGTTAGTAGTCTATCAGACTAGGCTCAGTTTAACCCCTTTGCTCTAGCGGTGAATTCTTAGCAGGGAGCTAACGTTTGTCTAGATCAAACTGGGCGTTGCCACCTGCATGGGAGGTCAAGATGAACTTGAGATCTTCCGCTGGCAAATCCACACCACTTGCTTCCTCCTCCCCTCCACCCAAAGCCGAAATAATGCACCTTCTGCCATGGTTGCAACCAGGAAGCATGCAGAGACTTTGAAATGAAGGGCTTTTGTAGAACACCTTAGAAAATCACGTACTGCTGTAGCCAGAAGAGGAGTGTCGCATTCCAACACAATCTTTCACTTCACTCCAAACACCAAATGCTAGATTACTGGTTGGCAACTGTTTTTTGCAGGGCCAGCCCCACCTCACCTTCCCCAGAGCAGTCCACCTGCCTGCCACCCTGTCACACACTTAGAATCTTAAGAGCTGGGAGGGACCCACGGGTCATCTAGTCCAACCCGCTGCAATGCAGGAATCTCAGCTAACCTCAACTTCTCTTGCTTCTGAGTCGGCAGCTGGGTGGGTTAGCTGGCAAAGGGCTGCTTTCAGCCTCCAGTGGCTGGCTCCCTTGTTAAACACTGCCACTTACAGTGCATCTTGCTACAGTTTGACTACATAGGGAGGACTAGCTCCCCTCTCATAGCATTCCCGATTTTGATGCAGCTATATACAAGAGGCCTGAAGGACCCTGCCCTTGCCTTTTTCCACCTGGCTTGGGGCGGGGCTTGACAGGCTTCACAAGGACTGCAGCTGCTTTTAAATTGCTTTTAATTTTTATGTGTGTTGTTTTAAATGAGACCATCTTGGCTGTGAGCCCTGGAAGACCTGCACCCTGCCTTACTGGCACTTTCCCATCTGGCCTGGGAGAGTGGAGTGCGGACTGACTCCAGCTACAAAAGCTGTTGAACAGATTCTTGGGCTGGAGTATTGATTACGGGGTGTTGAGAGAGCTTGTTGCTGTTACTGATATTATTGTTGCATCTTTAGTCTTAGATCTTATGATTTACGTGGAAATTGTTTCCATTTGGTTGTGTACATTTTTATGTGTTTTATTTATTGTTTGTGACTTCTGCTATGTTTGTAATTATGGAAATCTTGCCATGTCGTAAGCCACCTTGAGCACAGTTTCAACTATGGAAAGGCGAAATTCAAATAAAATGTTGATGATGATGATGATGATTTGCAATGCTATGATCAGAGCAAAAGATAAGACAGTGGAAGATGAAGAGGCTCAAGTAAATGCCATCACAAAGGAATCTTTCCAGACGAGGCTCGTTTGTTTTTGTTTTTTGCTCCACCATCCTTGCCTGTGAAATATGCCCTTTTGCAACCCCTGGGCTTTAGGTCCTCAGGGAACAGTGACCAAGGGAAACGCAGGACAAACTGGACTTCAAGGCTGGTTGGACCAGCTCTGCCAGGGCCACACAGGATTCTAGATAAACTTTTTTTGAAACTGGAATCCAAAAAACTAACAAACCCCCAACCCACCTACAACCACAACCTGCAAAACTCCTGAGATGACAAAGTGTGTATTTTCTGCTCTTTCTGACTGTCAGGAAAACCACAAGCACGTTGTGCTTCTTTGGGCAAATGCCACAGATGAGCACAATAAAAAAAAACTGCAGACAGCAGCTAGGAGCTCTCCCCATCCAGAGCATCATTTTGTTCCTAGACAGCGACATAATCGAGGGGACAGAGTTTCAGATGTACTTGATGAGCAAAAATGCATGTCGTCGGTATTATGACAGGAGAGGAACCATATATTGCTTTTTTTGCACGTGGATATATTACACACACACATTATGGGCAAATTATCACCTACCACCATAGCAAAGAACGGATGAATGGCTCTTCACTTATTAGTTAATGTATATTAAACTTACTTGGCAAAGTGACTTCAAGGCTACTTTTATTTGGGGGAAAGTAAATATGGGTGCGGTTGGGGACATTTTGGTGACCCTAGTGACACCAGCCGCTACAGAACACTCCTTGCTCCTATCCAAAGTGTTCCATCCTGGTCAGGCCAGAATAGTGGGACCTGATGCATCACAAGGAACACCTTCTCCCACAGAAGCCCCCGCCAGCATGTAAGATCATCTGACTAAGCCCTGCTCCAAGTGCCTTCCTAGGAAGTGGCAAGTCTGCGCTACAAGTAAGGTCTTCTCTGTCTTGTGAAACTCCGTAAACCAGAGAGACCTTACAGCTTCTCACCTGCTAACCCATTTTCTTGCTGTGCTGTTTGCTTTTGCCTTTTAGAGCTCTTTCGGGGGGGGGGGCGTTATTTTGCAAACTGCTTTCGAAATGGGAACGAAAAAGTTGAGTGAAATAGGTTTTAAAAACCGACCGGCTGCCATTTGGCACCCACCCTCCAGGAACCTTATCCAGCAACAGCCATTCTACCAGGAGGTTAATTATTATTTTTATTGTTATAATTCTATTATTTATATGCCGCCTGTCGGATTGGGTGGCCCTAGCCACTCTGGGTGGCTCCAACATGAGAGACATCATCAGCATGAAAGTTTGGGGAACATGAACTGGTCCCCCCTAGCCCTACAATGGCGTTAGAATCATAGAACTGTAGAGCTGGAAGGGACCACAAGAGCCATCTAGTCCAACCCCCTGCAACGCAGGAATGTTTTGTCCAGCATAGGACTCGAACCCACAACCCTGAGATTAAGAGTCTCATGCTTTACCAACTGAGCTATCCCAAGCCACTAGGCATGAAGGCTCTACTGCCAGAGACACGATGCCCCTGAATATCAGGAGAGGCTGCTGTTTCAGGCCTGCTCCTGAAAGGTGGAGGTTCGTCAAGCTGATCCATCTCGCACTGCGCCCTGCGGAACGGGGAGGTTAAGGAAAGACTCATTATGCAGCTATCCATGCAGCCGAGAAGCAGCTGACCTCATGGCACGAGTTATTTACTGTTATTTTTAAACATAGTTGCTGGATGAGAAGGATTCTGCGCCCCCCCCCGCCGCCGGAAAATTCATGACTAAGGCTCATCTGACCACAGACGCCGGATATTTCCCCGATTCAACAAAGACATCGGAACCTGCCACTCAATCTCGGCGCAGGTGGAGGTTCTGACTTCTGCATTTCTTAAAGGCAGCCCAATGGTGAAGTTATCAAGGGAAGGGGGGGGGGGCGTGCAGAAGATTTGCCGCACAGTAATCAGATTACTGAACAGAGGGCCGGGCAGCGTGGTTTCTGCAAAGGTTAAGTCGCATGGTGCTCAACTGGAGACGGCGAAGACAAAAAGAGGGTGTGGGGTCAAGGTTTAGAGGTACGGCTACCGTTACAGATTTGTGAAAAGAAAGGTTTAGAATAAGGAGGCTTTAAATCGGTGATTTAAAAAGATTGGCGTGAGCTGAAAAGCGGGGAAAGGTTTCGTTGTTGCCGTTAAAACACGGTGAACCTCTTCTGGTGTGTGCTCAGAGGCGGCCATCTCAATCAACAGGTTTTTCTGCCCCAGGTACCAAAACGTCCACCTCTGCGCTGCTCCCCTTTCTTCAGGACCATTACAGGACCATTAAGTTGTCTTTTAGGGTACTTCCTCTGAAAGCCTCCAGAGGCAGGAAGCTGATTTTGCTGTCCGGTGCCTCAGCAAGCCTAAGAACAAAAGCTTCCGTGGAAAAGGGGCGAGGCGTTGTCCCAAATGCCCCTTAAACTGAACAGGTGTGAGACATTTTACACATGGGTGCGGAACCTCAGGCCGAGGGGTAAGGTGTGGCCCTTCCAAGCCTCACTACCTGGCCCTCAGAAATCTGCCACGCCCCATCCCCTGCACAGCTAAGCCTCCTCTTCTCAGTCGAGACCCCAGTGGTCCTGCTTCGCTTTGGCCTTGGGTGTTTTTGCCCGGCTGGAAACTCTGATGGCGCCTTTTGCTTCTAGGGATGGAGGCCGGAAAGGGTTGTGCAAGTAGTGTAGGGACTAGCCACCTGTATGAAGGTAAAAGGTGTATTGCTCGCTCCACCCGCTTTTGCCTCTGGACCTGCTTACCGCTGGCAGGTGGCCCAGAAGGAAATGCAGCCCCAGCTGCAAAGAGGCTCCCCACCCCTGTGTTTACAGGCCACTTGTGGGGAAGCGATGAAGGCTTGCTAAAGACTGGTGTGGGACGAGGCAGCGGCTCCTTTCTCCTGCTTTAAGAGCGTCGGTTCAAGAGTCCTTTTCCACGTAAAAGACTGCAGTCGTATTTCATGGCCTCTCAACTTGCAGGCTATCTGCAGCACAGTGTTAGGAACTCATATACAGTGGTATCTCGGGTTACATATGCTTCAGGTTACATACGCTTCAGGTTACAGACTCCACTAACCCAGAAATAGTGCTTCAGGTTAAGAACTTTGCTTCAGGATGAGAACAGAAATCGTGCTCCAGCGGCACGGCAGCAACAGGAGGCCCCATTAGCTAAAGTGGTGCTTCAGGTTAAGAACAGTTTCAGGTTAAGAACGGACCTCTGGAACGATTTAAGTACTTAACCTGAGGTGCCACTGTATCTAGGTGCCAAACAGCTCCTTAAACCAGGGTTACAGTCACCCAAACGGAATGCCCAGTTGCCAATTTGGGGCCAGACGGCTCGGAAATTGCATTTTTCAAGAGAACCTTTGGGGTTCCTGAAATTCATTCTGATTTGTGCAGATAAAATATTACGGACAGAATTCTACAGGATGTTAGGTGTGCGAAATCAGGCAAGATCCAAGGATTCCCAGGCATGCACCTGCAGTTGGGGAAGACGTCAGGCGCCATCCTGGCACCCAGGCATCTTCACTCAATTGCAAGAAGCCGACAGCCCAGCGCAAAATGCGCTTGGCACATAGCAAATTTCGGGTGCTGCTTCACCAGTGGCAGTGCTAAAAGGTGTCAATATACCCCCTTGCCTATTTATTTATCTGGGCAAATGCCCATCCAAAGCTACAATCAGAACTGATGGAATATTAAAAGAATATTAAAACATTTTAAAGCCTAACACAACCATGCCACAATACTCCTAAGAGGGCATGGGTGATCTGATCTAGGAATTTTATCCCTGATAACAGCCTGCGTGGCTTACCGTGACAGAAAGAAGCCACAGTGAGCTTCCTCCAGCGCAGCCACAAAGAGATCAGAAGCTTTTGCTTCCGTTTTTGATTAACAGCAGGCTGCCAATTTGTCCGAACCTAACAGATTGTAGTTAACCTTAACTAAAACTTGTTTGAAGCAAGTCACAGTATATTTACTACTCGCTTGTTTGAAATAAGCCAACTCCAAACCATGGGTTAAGAAGCAGACTTGTTTTAAGCAAACCATAGTTAAGGCCAGCCACAGCTTAGGATTTGGACAACATGCTGAACTGCAGTCAATCAGGAAGAATTCTGGCCCTCAGATTATGCCAGAGGAGGGGAGAAGCATGCTAAGGCTCTCCGTTCCCATCACAACAAATCATGGGTGACTATGATGTCCTCATTGGTCCCAAAAGTCCACCTAAAGTTTCCAAAAGCCAACAGTTTGACGCTGGGAAGTTCACAAGCAGGAAGTGAAATCAATTGCTTTCTTTCATTTGCTCTCGGAATCTGGTACTCAAGAGATATAGTGCATTTGTAGCTGGAGGCTCTATTTAGCCGAGCGCAAAAGGAGACTCCCAAATTGCCAAGCCACAGTTAAGCTTTAGATGCTTTAGGCTGAGATCCCTGCATTGCAGGGGGTCGGACTCTCAGAGCCCCTTCCAAGTCTACAATTCTAAGCAACTGCTCCATTGCCCGGAAGGTGGTTCGCAAAGCTGTTATAAGATGTTTGCAGCTCATTTGGAAAGAGATGGAAGTGCTCGGGAAAAGGGCAAAGCTGTTACGCCAGCCTGACTGGGTGCAAACAGAGGCCAGAGAGCCTAGTCTGTGACAGGTTGCCCAGGCTCCTTCTCCATCAAGCCTTAATGAGCTAAAGAGGCAGCCAGATCTCTGGATCTGCTTTGATGAGCGGCATTTGCAGGCGACTGATAGAACTGGGTGGGCGATGGCAGCGAGATGTTTGCGTCCGCAGCTCATTTCATGCAGGACCTTTGCAGTCAGCCACCCCACTGCATCCAAGCCAGCAGAGCCATGTCACCGCAGAAGTGGGAGTTAATGCACCGTGAGAAAACACGCTGCCCGTTTGGAATAATACACAGAAGGTCAACTTATGCTTTATACTGAACATGGGGAGGGGGGAATAGGAGTAGGCAAGATTTTCACAGCAGTCCTCTACGAAACACAGTCCAAACAACCGCTTGCCCTATGCTACCGGAAAGAGAAGCTGACATAGAATTCTTGAGTTGGGTGGGGCCCCAGGGGTCAACAGTCTAACCCCCCGCAATGCTGGAATCCCAAGTAGATCACAGGTAACAAATGGCCACCCAACCTCTGCTTACAAACCTCCAAGGAAGGAGAGTCTGCCGTCTCTCAGGGGAGTCCGTTCCACCAAGACATGCAGCGGAATGTGGTGGCAGAACAGACTGCCTACTTATTATATATACTTATTGCATTTATATCTCAGGACCGCCATACCTCAAGGACTGCCTCTTTCCATATGAACCTACCCGGACCCTGAGATCATCTTCTGAGGCCCTCCTTCGTGTGCCTCCTCCTCGAGAGGGCCGGAGGGTGGCAACATGAGAACGGGGCCTTCTCTGCAGTGGCTCCCTGTCTGTGCAATGCTCTCCCCAGGGAAGTTCGCCAGGCGCCTTCATTATACACCTATGTATTTTGTGGTTTTATATCTTGATTTTAATTCTGTGAACCACCCTGAGACCCCCCGCGTATAAGGCGGTATATAAATTCAATAAAAAATAATAAATAATAATGTTTCCCTTCTCCTCCTAGGAGCTCAAGGTGGCGTATATGGTCTCCCCCCCCCCCGTGTCCCTCCCCCCGCTACATAGCTGTGAGGTAGGTTCGGCTGAGAGGCAGTGACTGGCCCAAGGTGACCCAGTGAGCTTCGTGGCCAGGTGAAGATCTGACCCCTGGTCTCCCAGGTACTCATCCAACCCTCCAACCACAGCAATACACTGGCGTGAAAGGCAGTCAGGTGCGCAGAAATCCTACATACTTCTGAATGTATACAGAAGCCAACATTCAGGTAGTTTTCCATTTCCAGGGAGTTTCCCCTGTTATTGTTATTTGCGTTCCTACACTGTCCTTCAATAAAAGCGCCCTGTGCAATAAAATAAAATAAAAATAGCAAATATAGCTGCTTTTGTTGGCGAGGAAGCTTCGAGGGGGGTTAGCGTTGAGTTGAAAAGTGGCACCCCCTGCCCAAGCTCTGGAGTGGTACAGCCCGTCCTACCCCCTCATTCTGCTCCACGTACAGACCCAGACCCTTAGCCAGGGATCAAGGCATGTTATGTGCATTGCTCTGTGGGAGACAGGACAGGAAACAGGAAGCAGCTCATGGAAAGGGCACTTCCTGTGGCGTGGTGGTAGCTCTGCCCTGTCCCTCACCAGCCCGCTTTGGACTGGCAGCAAATGGTACGTGGATTGCAGATAGCTTCTGAAACTTCCTATAAACCACTCACCCCTCCCTCTCTCTATATATATATATATTAAATAAATTGTGCACCCCAGCAGAAAACAAATGCAACAGCTGCCTGATTAATCCTGGGGAGTTTCACCGCAGAAATTTCATTGGCATACTTCTGTTCCCTTAAAAAAAAAATGCCCCCACCTCCCCACATTTGAAGCCACAGAGAAGAGTTCAAGGGGAAAGTGAGACACAAGAGGATTCCCATCATTCTTTTGCCTTATTAGGCTGCAGCCTGGGTCTAATTTTGCGATATTTAGCCGAGGAAAGGCGGCAGGAAACTGCTTTTGTGGGAGACAAAGGGTAGCTGCGAAGGGAGAGGCAGAGAGCGCTGAAACAGAAGCTGCGCTGGGGTGAATCACTTCCTAGCCCCAGCCTCGCCACTGCGCTGCAACGCCAGAGAGTTTGCAACAGGTGTGCTCGCCATTCCCTTTTAAGAGCGCATGAGTCTCCGAAGGGAGGCTCTGGCTTTCTGAAGTCGGGCGCGCCCTTCCCAATGAAAGCGAACCTACCTCACCGCTCAAGTGCAAAATGAGCACAAGAGAACCTGCAAGGAAAGCAGCTACCTTATACAGTGGTACCTTGGGTTACATACGCTTCAGGTTACAGACTCCACTAACCCAGAAATAGTACCTCGGGTTAAGAACTTTGCTTCAGGATGAGAACAGAAATCGTGCTCCGGCGGCGCGGCAGCAGCAGGAGGCCCCAGTAGCTAAAGTGGTGCTTCAGGTTAAGAACAGTTTCAGGTTAAGAACAGACCTCCAGAAAGAATTAAGTACTTAACCAGAGGTACCACCGTACTACGTGCTGAGATTCGGCTCCGGGAGATTTCAAAATTGTGGCGAGGATGCCCGTGAAGGGCTCCGAATGCTAAAGATTACTCCTAGCCACCATTTCACTGGCAAAGCGTATTTGCTCCCCGTGCCCCCTCCCTGCCACAAGATGGCCAGTCGCCCGGCCTTTGGCCTCGGAGAAATTCAAACGGCAAGCTTGAAGCCTCCCACACAGAAGCACTCAGCAGCGCCGGCCGAGGCACTTCAGCCAGTTGGCTCTAGCGCCAGGCTCATGTGAAGTGCCACTTGCCGGAAGGCTCCCTCCTCCGCCTTTTCCTCATGGAAGAGGGGGAAAGGGGAGATGTGGAAGCGTGGAAGGAGCCCAGCAGAGCAGGCTGGCACTTCTGCCAGGAGAGGCATTTAGGGGTGCCAAGCCTGCGAAACAGGAGAAGGCCTGTAATGCTCAGCGTTCATTGGAGAGCAGGGTTTTTAACTTAGCAATTTTCTTCGTTTTTTAAAAAAGGCTTCAAGATACAGTATCCAGTTTAAGATGGTGGGGTGCAGGAGGAAGCAGAAAATCCACATTGCACCTGCCGATCACCAGGAGGCCCAACCCACTGGGAGCACAAGCCCCATTGAGCTGGGCAGGAGTTTCTCAATGGGGCCTGTGCAAGAGAACCTCCCAGTGGGCTGGGCCGCAGCTGTCAGACCCTTTTAATCTGCTGGTGGACAACATCCGCCGCCCGAGGCAAACCACCACACCTCATGCCAGGGCCGGCTTGAAGAAATCACCCTTGGCTCAGTGGTGTCCCCTTGGGCCAAGACCAGCGGCATGGCAGCCGTGGCAACACGGTGGCTGGGTTACACCTGAGTAGCTCCCGAAGCCGGCTTGCTTTTGAAGTAAAGGGGGAAACCCCACAACGCACACTAGAGGCATGCCCACACAGCGCAATGATTTTTCCAGAGTGGCACGTCTGCGGTCAAAGCTTCCTTTGTGCTAGCAGCAAGACCGCGCTCTCTAGCCCAGCTTCATCCTGCGCCTCTGCTCTATTTCTGATATTGTTTCCATCAACCTCTGCCTCTCTGGCAGTCCCTGCTGCCCGTTGCAAGGAAGCCAACTCCTTCCTCCAGACATGTCACTGCTGCTCTGGCAATTCCATCAAGCTGAGCGCTGGTCCAGGAAATTTTGCTGTTCGCTATGGAGCCCAAATGGCACTCCACCCTCACAGCCAGGGCCAACACTTCAAATAGTCTTGCAGGCAGCGGTTCCTGTTTTTATCCATTGCTCCCACTCCCGGCGTGGTACAGCCTGAAATGGGTTGGTCCATCCCGCTGGGTGGCACCGCTGGTTTTGACTAGCCTTGTGGGTGGACCTGTCAGGTGTGGGTGTGTTCACCTGCATACACCTATCAGTCCCACATAAAGGAAGGGACCACAGAAGTTGTTGCAGGAGACTAAAAAGCTCTGCCTCTACTACCTAAGTGCCTTTTGAGCTCCACTGTACAATTGAAGCTGTTTCAGTTTACCCAGGATGCGGAGCACAACGCTGGGCTTCCTGCTGGATTCAATTTATGTTTCCAGCACTCATGCACAGGAGGCAATTTCGGTGTCTTTGAAAGGCCCTGCCACTCCCGCGGCTTCCATTTCTGCAGTCCACTGCATAGAAGGCCAAATCTTTGCCGCTACGATTCTAAGTCACTTGGCTACCCATCAGTAGAGAGTAATTTTGGCCCACAGTTTCCGTAAACGGGAAAAGAGATTTTGTGCACATGTTTTCACCTGCATCCGCTGACGACCGATGTTTCTGCAGCGGCAGGTGGGGCTCGTACGATGTTTGGCGAGGTAGTCGTTTTTTGTAGACACACTTGTAGGAGGTTTTGCACGCCATTTCCCCTGCACATGCGTGTTTTGAGACATGATACACTCAGCCCATCGGGCTCAATATAACCCTTAATCTCACACATGCCCCCCCCCCAAACTCACAAATAACCCTCATGCACAGCTACTGGATCCAACTACAGTGGTAAAGGTAAAGGTAAAGGTACCCCTGCCCGTACGGGCCAGTCTTGCCAGACTCTAGGGTTGTGCGCTCATCTCACTCTATAGGCCGGGAGCCAGCGCTGTCCGCAGACACTTCCGGGTCACGTGGCCAGCGTGACAAGCTGCATCTGGCGAGCCAGCGCAGCACACGGAACGCCGTTTACCTTCCCGCTGGTAAGCGGTCCCTATTTATCTACTTGCACCCGGAGGTGCTTTCGAACTGCTAGGTTGGCAGGCGCTGGGACCGAACGACGGGAGCGCACCCCGCCGCGGGGATTCGAACCGCCGACCATGCGATCGGCAAGTCCTAGGCGCTGAGGTTTTACCCACAGCGCCACCCGCGTCCCCCAACTACAGTGGTACCTCGGGTTAAGTACTTAATTTGTTCCGGAGGTCCGTACTTAACCTGAAACTGTTCTTAACCTGAAGCACCACTTTAGCTAATGGGGCCTCCTGCTGCTGCCGCGCCGCCAGAGCACGATTTCTGTTCTCATCCTGAAGCAAAGTTCTTAACCTGAAGCACTATTTATGGTAAAAAAAATCCTTCCAGTAGCACCTTTAAGACCAACTAAGTTAGTTCTTGGTATGAGCTTTCGTGTGCAAGCACACTTCACTATTTATGGGTTAGCGGAGTCTGTAACCTGAAGCGTATGTAACCCGAGGTACCACTGTATACCGATGAGCCTCCTTGCCGAAGATAGATGTAGGAATTGCAATGGCAGGTATTTTACAAACACGCTGCTTAGCCAAGGGGCAGTCGAGATGGAGAGGATTAAAAACCCTTCCCCCCGCCCCCACTTCTACGGAAACCCTTCCTGCAAGTACAAAAGTGCAAAACAGAGGACATTAGGCTGCAATGAAGCATCTTTCTCATCAAGCAATCCAGAACTGGGGTTGTCTCAGCACAATCCCCGCCCAGCCCCATTGTGGCATCCTGCGCAACACCAAATCTCTCATGTTCGGCTTGCTTTGTATACAAAGCTGGGGGAGCCATGTAGGTGGCATTCCTGCTGACATGTCGTCGGGGGGGGGAGGTCTGTGATACGCAGTATGTTCAATTAAGGAAGAACCACCAGCAGAGCTAATTGCCCTCTTTTCAGCCGGGGTTATATTTTGCTCTGCACTTTGATGCCTTAACTGCCGGTTGCATTTCAAGGAAGGCAACAGTCACAGCTGGTTTGAGACTGTTGGGATTTTTCGTTTTTCTTTTTCCCAGTTTGCACTTTCAACATTCTCGGGATTCCTCCTCCACCACCACCCCGGCAGAACAGGGATCTTTCCTTTCTTCCCAAGCTGCAGATTTCCAGATCTAAATATAATTTAACAATATTTGCAGGGTAACATCATGGGAAATCAAGCGGTAATTCTCTCCGCTTGCCAGGAGATTGTGGCAGGGAGGGGAGGGAAGAGAGGAAGCGAAACAGAGTTTAAAAAGGAGCAGAGAGTGACGGGGAAAGGAATGAACGCACAACCGGATTTAGGTTACAGAGCCCCATACAGAAGCAACGCTTTGAATTATACATCCAGCTATGAAAGTTTTAGTAGATAACAGTTCATCCTCTACTGGCATGTTCTTCTGAAACAAAAAGGGGGAGCGGCAGCCAGCAGAACTCGGGGAAAATCAAAACACAACACACACAAAATGTCGTATTCGGCAGAAACTGCTTTGCCATGAGCCATTTACTGGCGTCTGTTAAGAAGAGATGAAGCCCTGTAGCAGGAGGAAGAAAGGAGAGGGATCTCTGTTGGTTTGCGGCTGGGCAGGGAAAGTGGGGCAGCTGCCATTCTCTCTATGTGCATGTACTCTGGCGTCGCCTTGCAGTATTTGACAAGCACATGAAACCATCTGAAGCCTGAACAGGAAAGGCCAACAGACCAGAGTTAAGTGACCTTATTTCCACAGGCTGCCAAGGGAAGCCACAGACGCATTGTCCTGCTGGAGGAAAATTAAATCCCAGCGGAATTTGCAACTTGGAATGGGGGGGTGGAGAGAGAGAGAGAAGACAAGAAGGAAATTCCTCTGCTTACTGTTCCATCACTTCATCCGCACCTGACCCTCTTTTATGAAGGACATTTGAGGGAGTATCAGCAGCCAGGTTGAAAGAGAAGGGGTGAAATCCCCACTAGTCGGGATAACCGAGTGTGCAAGCCTTGCAGGAATGGCACCCGTTCCACCACAATCCGAAATCTGGAAAGAACCACTTTGCATGCAGGAATTCCCAGGCTCCGGGCCCGTGACTCAGGATATAAGGCAGCCTTTTCCATGTCCAGAGAGAGGACGAGCCGCCTAAGCAGGGGAGTCAGCGCAGACAGAGCCGCTAACACTCTGTGCATAAAAATAGCGTCGAAACGCTGTGCCACAGTAACCCAAATTCTATAAACTGAATTCTGCTACCATTCTAAGTTAGGGGCTGCATTCAATGCTATCCATGCATGCGCAGAACAGACACGTGACACTCACAGAATGCTATTTCACTCTCTTTTCTATTCCGCTGCAGCCCCAACGCACAACAGGAAGCAATTCCTTAAGTTTCCTGTGATGATCATATGGCACCGCACAAACTGTGCACTGGCCCTGGGATGCATGGGGCCACATTCATGCAGGTGCTTGGGCAGACCTCTCCCGTTTCAACGCTGTATGTAAGAGGAGATCAACTCTTAGAGGTCAGGATTGGACAAGCTTTTTCTTTTTTTTCTGCTGAGGACACTATTCCCTCGGGGGCTGCATGCCAGCAGTGGGCCGAGCCCAACCGTTTCCAAAACTAACTACAGTGGTGCCTCGCAAGACGAAATTAATCGGTTCCGCGAGTCTCTTCGTCTTGCGGTTTTTCCGTCTTGCGAAGCACGGCTATTAGCGGCTTAGCGGCTATTAACGGCTTAGCGGCTTTAAGAAAAAGGAAACAAACTCGCAAGAACGCGCAAGACGTTTCGTCTTACGAAGCAAGCCCATAGGGAAATTCGTCTTGTGGAACGACTCAAAAAACGCAAAACCCTTTCGTCTAGCGAGTTTTTCGTCTTGCGAGGCATTCGTCTTGCGGGGCACCACTGTAACCTAGAAGACAAATGACACTACTTCAGATTAGAACACCCAACCCGATGCAGGTCTACTCACAAGGGAGGAGTGTTTTAGTGCAACAGACCGGGACAGCTACTTGTTTTGGAAAGCAAGTGGAAGCGATTCCTTTCTGACTTTCTGTGCTATGTATGCAATTGGTTCTCAGACAGGTAGGAAAAAAAGCCTCCTCCCCCCCCACCCCCCCCGGCCAGGCGTGGGGGGACGACCATATGTTTGTGTGTATATAATTTTATCAAATAAGTGGAATACACCTTTAAAATCCAAGAAAAATAAAGAAGAAACAAACAGGAAGGAACTCCAAAGTGATAGAAGACTGGGGCAGCTTCAGGAGGCATTGGGGACCATGTGTATCATCATCATCATCATTACTGGCAGACAAGGGTAGCAGGTTGCCCACCTATGACCTAGACCATGGGTAGGCAAACTAAGGCCCGGGGCCCAGATCCGGCCCAATCACCTTCTAAATCCAGCCTGCGGATGGTCCGGGAATCAGCGTGTTTTTACATGAGCAGAATGTGTGCTTTTATTTAAAATACATCTCTGGGTTATATGTGGGGCATAGGAATTTGTTCTCTTTTTTTTTTTTCTTTCAAAATATAGTCCGGCCCCACACCAGGTCTGAGGGACAGTGGACTGGCCCCCTGCTGAAAACGTCTGCTGGCCCCTGCCCCAGACACTCTTTCCCCATCTCCTTCCATGACCACAGAAGCCTTCTAAGCCCCACGCTGAAGAAAGGCCAGTGTTGCAAGCCCAGAGAGCTTCTGCTATAAGAACTCACTCTTTCCCCATCATAGTGATTCATGGTCAGAATCCCTCTTCCGCTATGAGTGGGCCACACGCAACAAAGAGCCTGCCCAGTTGCTGTGGGACTGCTCTGCCGCTGAGTTATATGAGGCAGGGAGGCAAAAACCTTATCTCAGGCACCTGCATAAGCCCACTGCTGATTTAAAGACATACAGAATGAAGCTTTTAGATTTGATTTTATCTCTTTAATTTGTTAAGATTTATATACTGCCCTTCACCGTAAGATCTCAGGACGGTTCACAGGGTAAAATACAGAAGTCGCCAACCGCAGCTACTGATTTCGCTGTCCTGGCCGGGGCTGATGGGAGTTGTAGTCTGAAGCACTTTGAGGGCACGCACCAGGGCTGGTGAAGGCTGCCTTCAGGTGTTCTGCTGGAGGTAACCCTCTCTGGAGGGTCTCCTGGGGTCTCAGGAGCAGCTTTTAGGGCATGCAAGGAGCTGCAAGCATGGAATAGTAGGCAGGACTCTGGATCCTGGCTTAGCCTGCAATGTACCATGTCAAACTAGAGGGGCAGGGAGCACACAAACCATTTAAAACTGAACATGCGTCCATTTACATCTAGATATGGAAAATGCAAGGATAGCCTGTTTAATCATCCTGGGGAAAGGGGTTAATCTCCGTCACAAGGTGTTAAGTGAGGATAACATGGGAGGAGAGAACGATATACTCCCCAGGGGAAGATCAAGATAAAAAATGTAATAACACAGCGAGCCTCTGCTGGCTGGATATTTTCCCCAGCCTGATCACCTGCCGTCTGTGTTGTTGACCCACAGCCCTCATCTCTGAAGCCACCCGAGGGACAAAGGGAAGGTTGCAGAGATGCTGCAGGGACACACATGTGGACTTGGGGCCAAAAACAGGTTCATCTGAACCTGGGATATGAGCCTGGGATGAAAGGAGGCACATCTGAGGTTGGAACAAGGCAGCTAACACCAAAATGGCAAGTTCGTGCACTTAACAGAATCACAACACTATTTCAGCTGCCCCACATCACTGGATAATGTGGGGGAGGGATGCACATTATTAAGACACGGGACAGGTTGCACTAAATGTTGTGCAGGGGGCAGAAAGGAAAGAACGAGGCACACAGATGCCATTTTCATGGGCAGTTGCCTGTTTGGGGTAATGGGTAGCTGCAGTCTTAGGCTCACAGATGACTTTGCCCACCAGGTGAGGGCCAGGGTATGGTTATCATGCTCATCTGTGGCTGGGACCGCCCCACCCCCGTTGTCCACCCCAAAATTAATTGGCTTCAGGGGTATCTGGGATCCAGATGACTGAAGCATCCCACCTAATCAGACAGAAGATCAGAGCAAGGGTATACTTGAGCCAGTAATTCACTTCCCACAACTCTTTCAGCAAGCAGTATCCATCCATCTAACCAAATAAGGCCTAAAGTCAGAGTCTCGCTGGTCCCGGATCCGGCAGATCTTGTACTTCCTGATTCTTTGCATGCTTCCAGGTTGCACCCTTGGCGCAAACAACGGGGTCAAAGTCTGCTTCACAAATTATTTTATTTCCGAGCACTGCTTCCTTTGAACAGGAGACATGGATGGCTACCAACTTGGGGTGGGCTTTAAAAGAGGACTGGACATTACATTACATTAGAAGAAGAAGAAGAGTTTGGATTTGATATCCCACTTTATTACTACCCGAAGGAGTCTCAAAGCGACTGACAATCTCCTTTCCCTTCCTCCCCCACAACAAACACTCTGTGAGGTGAGTGAGGCTGAGAGACTTCAGAGAAGCGTGACTGGCCCAAGGTCACCCAGCAGCTGCATGTGGAGGAGCGGAGACGCGAACCCGGTTCCCCAGATTACGAGTCCACCGCTCTTAACCACTACACCACACTGGCTCTCATTATAATGTATTGTGAGTAATATTTAATGCACTGGTGTTGTTGCTTTTTATTTTTATTTTCTTCTTTTTTAGTTGTTAGGAGGTGAAGGATACTTGTGTATCTTCATATTTTCTTTTTGTATGTAGTGTATTAAAATGAAATAAAAACTATAAACTATGAAATAAAAAAAGGAAAAAAATAGGATTGGACAAATTCATGGAGGAAGAGGAGACTATCAGTGGCTATTAGCCAGGATGGCTATGATCCGCAGCAATGTTTCTCTGAGTATCAGTTGCTGGAAACCACAGGAGGAGAGAGTTGCTCTTGTGCTCGGATCCTGCTGGCCGGTTTTCCACAGGCATCTGGTTGGCCACTGGGAGAAGAGGGTGCTGGACTAGATGTGCCATTGGCTGTTCTTAGGGCTGCAACACTGAACCGTCAAGCCTAGAGAACCAAGTTCCTAATTGTGGGACTGCGGGAAGAGAAGCAGACTGATTGGGTCACTCTGGTTTGTTGGCAATTGTCCACTACACACACACACACACACACACACTTCAACTTTTGGGTTTTGGCTTTCTTCCCCCGCTGCAAGAAGATATCTGAATACGAGGCAAAGGAGTAGGAGATGAGAGCTTTCAAAAAAACGAAACAAAAGGCTCTCGGAACAGAGGGAGTATTCAAAAAGCGAAATATCTGATCTTTGTGTAAGAAGTTGCTCTACCTGTCTTGTGAACGAATGTGGCTTTTCATGTTCGCAGCCCTCTCCTTATATGGAGAGGAAACAGACATCCAACTGAAAGAGCCAAAGAAAAGAAAAAGGGGGGGGGAGAGAAGTTGAGCAGGAGGAGGGGCATTTTCCACTCTCAATGTATGTGGCAGCTGTATATCTTTTGGCACCTCTCGAATTACTACAGCGAAGCAGCGCACCAGTGTACGGCAAGGAGCTAGGGAGAAACTCAGAGAGAAGGGCTCTTTTGAAGTCACGCTGGAAAATGCGGAATGCCGTTGAAATTAAGGAGATGACTAAAGAGGGCGGCTGCGCTGGGACAGCCCACTCACAGCAGCCTCCTCCTGGGGGGGGGCGCAGGATGGAAAACTTGTGTAATCCTTCAGCAATTTCTACTACTTTCTCCGAGGGTGAGCCCTGGTCACAAGTAGCCTTGGGAGTAACCCACTCGCCTGTGGTGGGTTAATCATCTCAGGGAAGGAAGCCCTTTTTGGGGGGGGGGGGAGCTGGCTCTGGTTTCAGGCCAGAAATTCCTTTAAAAAGGGGAAATTCGAGAAAATAAGGCTACTCAGTTCTGCAGACTTATCTGAAACATTGGCCTAGCCGCGCCGCGGATATCCCACTTTGCAACTTCCAAGAGTTCCTTGGCATGTCGCAAGGAAGGAGAGGAAGAGCAGCTAGACTTCTCTGCAACAGTCCTAAAACAATCCTGATTTTCATAGAATCACACAACCAGACCAGGGACTCAGGGGTCATCTAGGCCAAACCCCCTGCAATGAAGGAATCTCAGCTGAAGCATCCATGACAGATGGCGACCCAACCTCTGCTTTTATTTATTTGTTGTATTTATAACTCACCTTCTTCTCCAAAGACCTCAAAATGCAACACGGGATTTCCCCCTCCTCGTCCTCATTTAATCCCCCACAGCAACCCTGTGAGGTAGACCCCCAAGGTCACCCAGTGAGCTTCAAGGTCGTGTGGGAATTTGAACCCTGGTCTTCCAGATCCTTGTCTGACCACCTAACCACTGGATCTCGTATAACAGGGGTCAGCTAACTTTTTCAGCAGGGGGTCGGTCCACTGTCCCTCAGACCTTGTTGGGGGGGGGGGCGGACTATATTTTTTTTGGGGGGGGGAGAGAACGAATTCCTATGCCCCAGAGATGAATTTTAAATAAAAACACGCATTCTGCTCGTGTAAGAACACCAGGCAGGCCCCACAAATAACCAGAGATGCATTTTAAATAAAAGGACACATTCTACTCATATAAAAACACGCTGATTCCCGGACCATCCGCAGGCCGGATTTAGAAGGTGATTGGGCCGGATCCTGCCCCCGGGCCTTAGTTTGCCTACCCATGTCGTATAACTTCGGGGATGGAGAATATGTGTAACACCCACTGGTATGCTACTGTTGCCTCCCCCTCCCCATGGACTGGGGTGCAGGACCATAAAGGACAGTTGCCATGATTAAAGTCAGTAGGTTACTGGAACCAGTCATTTAAGAAATTGCAACAGATTTCGCCAATGAAGGCCTAATTACTCCAAATCCATTGACATCTCTATTAGACCATTTGGATTAATTGCTTTCTCTCCTGCACCTGCTGAACGTGTTTGTCCTGGCTTGTGAACAGACCCTGGCCAGCGTGGAGTTAGAATAACCCACAGAGAAGATCAGGCAAAACTTGATGTGTTGCAAATTGGGTCACACCACAATTTAGCCCCCCTTTTTCCATGTGACAGCCCATATTGTTTTCCGTGGGTTCATCCCATGGTATGGCTGTAATGTAAAAAGGCCCTCAAAGAAACATGGGTGAAACCAATCATAATGGTGCCAATTCTAATGGGGGGGGGAGACCCACAGCGCAGGCCCCTCCCACAGGTTTCCAGACCTTTCAACATTGCATGTGCACAATGAGATGTCGCCAAGGAGAAGCAGGCTCTCCAAAAAGCAAGCCTGTGATGTGCAAAGCAGTTCACAGCACATTAAAACATCAAATAAAAACAATCCAGAATAAATAAAAGGGGAAATATTTCAGTTCCTTCTCTAGGTGACATTTTGTGTTCCCTATAATTATTTAACTGCTTAATTTACAGAGCTGCCCCATAGCAGAAGGGCTCTAGGAAGCCAGCGTGGTGTAATGGTTAGGGTGCCGGACTAGGACGTGGGAGATCAGGGGTCGAATCCCCACTCGGTCACGAAGCTCACTGGACGACCTCGGAGTCCGTCACAGCCTCCTCACCTACCTTGCAGGGCCGTTGTAGGAGGGCTGAACCTCTTGGAGAAGAAAATGAGATATAAATGTAATAAAGAAGCTCTTCTGCTGATCTGCTGAAGAAAGCTGGAAGAAGAGCCAGCCAGATGGAGATGTCCATTGCCAACTTGGTCGCAATGGAACCCAATCTAGTCGCAAAACGCACCTGGCACCTAGCTAATTTCTAACACTGCACCCAAGTAACAAGTAATCAAAAAGGCTAGTGATTTTTTACTTTCAACAAGGCC
>NC_138033.1:6412593-6575920 GCF_964106645.2 Podarcis pityusensis | reverse complement strand
CAATAAAACCACGCAATCAAGTGGCTTTTAACTACAGGGGGGCAGGGGAATTAAATTTACCAATCATCTATGAGCAATGCCCAAGGCAGCAAATGTTTGCACTATTGTCATTAATTTATGAAGGTCCTAAAATGTCTAAATGCTGCACATTTTTTGGAAAAGAACAGTCCTTGGCCGCAGGCTTCCAATCTAATAGAGTCCAGACACATTAGGATGGAGGCGGGGAGTGGGGGGGGGGCGAGAGAAAGGGGGCAGTGGGTGGAAAACCCTTATACAAGGTAGAACTTCCCTTTCTTTTGCAGCATTTAATGGCCAAGCCACCCCAGTCTGGGGTGTGGGGAGACAACTGCTCCAAGGGAAGAGAACATACACATCACCCATAAAAATGGTATGTGATGTATGGGGATGCTAACTTAGCAGCCCAGATCTCCCAGGGGGGTTTTCTGTGGTGAGCCAGTTTGTAATTAAAAAACGCTTCCCCAGCAGCTGAGGAGGGAAGAGGGATTGGGGGGGGGGGGGGCGGGAAGCAGCAGTCATTCCTTCCAGCGGCTCTTCCCCATCCCCCTCTGCAGGATGAATCAATCAAGGGAGAATGCTGGGAGAGGGATGGCTGGCAACACGTGCTCTTCACCAGGCAAGTTAAGCTGCCCCACCCAGCACTGCCTCTCCTCCTCTTCCTACCACTCCCTGCTCACCCCCCCCCCCCCGCCTCCACCAACATTTCCATAAGCAAACTCCAGCCACCTTGAACAGTGACTAAGCTGCATCCTGTGTGCCCTCTTCTCTAGGCCCACACCTGCCCTCCCAACTCTCCATCGCAGGCAGCAGCACCCCACAGACCTCACCACCACCCCGGCCAACATTTTGCTCCCTGCTCTCCTCCCAAGAACTCTGCCACTGCCACCCCAACATGAAATAGAAAGGTATCCCCGCGAAATAACGTCCTCCACGTCATCAGAACCAGGGTCAGCACGTGCTGGTGCCCTATTCATTTCCAGTCCCTAGCCAACTCTTTGCCCCTTCGGCATTGATGCCCCCAAAATGCAGCCCTTGGGCTTCTCCTGTCCAGAACCCACACCCCACGAAGCACACTGCCAGCCCCCTAAGCCAACAAACCCCACACCCAGAAGTCTCAGTCCAGTAACACCTATCTGCCACCCACAATCCTCCACATGCTGCTCATACAAGGCAATTGCAGTCCTGCAACAGCACCTATCCAGGGGGAAAGTCTCAATGGATTGCTTCAGAGTAGACCTGCACAGAACTATACACATCTAAGACTGCCCAGGGCAAAACAGGCCCTCTGATAATCTAGCTTCCCCTTACACCTTACCTTTGGTGTGCTTTGTCATATTCCTAGATCATGCAATTTCACTTCCACCCCCAGGATCCACTGAACACCGCCACACACCGAATCCAGATTCAGAACCACTGTTTGGCAGATCAGAGTAAGCATGGGCTCTCTGTATCCCTATCACAGTCCACGTTGGGGCTCCTATCCCCACCCAGGGCTGCCCTTTGTCCACCATCACCCCACTGACAAGGAACCCCTGCACCCCAAATGTACCCTTCTCTGCCTCCTCCAACCCTCACATCACAACATTATCACACACCCTTGAGAGCCAAGATCCAGGGCACTGAAAACCCCTCTCCCCACCATATTACCCCCCCCCACCCGCAAAGGAACGCCTCTCCCTTTAGGGCACACGCAGCCAAAAGCTCACACAGGACTCAGAGCTAAGTGCATTTTTTTTTATTATCTGTACAACACCTGGTGCACTTTGGAAAGCGAGATTACAATAAATAACACGCAGACAGCCATTGTCTCCCAAAGCAGCTCAGGGCAATTAAAACACACATACACCAGACTGGCCCTACCGCCAGGGCTACACAAACTAAAAACAGGCAGGGGAGGAACAGAAGGGAAAGGTGGAGAAAGGTAAGTTCCTCAAGGCCAGAGCAACGTGGTAAGCCGCAAATAATAATTACTATTGGCGTTGTTATTATATAGATGCCCTCCAGTGTGTAATCTTGCTTGCTGCCGCCTCCACCGCTGATCCCAGTACACCCCATCAAAACCCACTGGTCCCCCCAATCTCTTACCTCCCCCACAAACCTTTCACACTTCTACCTTCTCTAAGCCACAACAGGAGCGCTGCCACCATGCAAAAGATATGTCAAGGAAGGTGGAGAAATGGCTCCCCAAAATGCACGCTCGGGTTAAAGGCGGATCTCTTGGTGTCTGCAAAGGCTGAAGATCGCTGCTCCAGGCCAGGCCGTGGAAGCCTCTTTCCCGATCCCCATTCCTACCCCACCCTGGGAAACAATTTTAATTTTTTTTGCTCGCCCAACGCGGGGAAGAACCACCACCTACGGAAAAAACCCCACTCAGGATCGCGCCACGTTCTCCTAACTCAAGACTTGCAAGCTTCTTCTCTCTCTCCCCCCGCCCCCCGCGACCTCCTTTTCTGGAGCTTTAGTTTTCTCCCGTTTAAAAAAATTAAACTTGCACGGATTCACACAGACACGCGCGCGCACACACGAGCCCCCGGGGACGACGAGGGACTGCATGAGACCACCTAATAATAATAATAATAATTCCAGTCCTAAGGTAAAGGAGAGAGAAGGGGCCCAAGGGAGCAGCACTCTGCACATGCCCAGAGGAACCCTCGCCCCTCTCTTTTTTCGATTTTAAGGCTTTCTCCCCCCAGCCCTGAGGTAAGAGAGAAGGGGCCAAGGGAGCAGCACTCTGCACATGCCCAGAGGAACCCTCGCCCCTCTCTTTTTTCGTTTTTAAGGCTGTTTCTCCCCCCAGCCCTGAGGTAAGAGAGAGAGAGAGAGAAGGGGCCAAGGGAGCAGCACTCTGCACATGCCCAGAGGAACCCTCGCCCCTCTCTTTTTGTTTTTAAGGCTGTTTCTCCCCCCAGCCCTGAGGTAAGAGAGAAGGGGCCAAGGGAGCAGCACTCTGCACATGCCCAGAGGAACCCTCGCCCCTCTCTTTTTTCGTTTCTCCGCAGCCGAGGAGGGAAGCGGGGAGGCGCCTCCTCCGGGCTCACCTTGCGCTGCTGCTTCTCCCAGGCTGGGTCGAGCAGGAGGTCCCGGTCCCAGTCGTCCTCTTGAGCCATGTAGTCGCCGATGCCCGGCCCGTTGCCGCCGTACTGATAAGAGGGTTGCCCGGCAGCGTGGTAATCCACCATACTATCCGCTTCGGGGCGGGGGAGCTTCGGCGCGGAGCGAGCGGCTTCCGTGTGAGGGAGAAGGAGCGCCCAGCTCCGTGCGAGGCGGCGGCACTGACCCAACTGACGACGCGCGGGCGCCGCCGCTGCCCAGAGGAGCCGCTGCGCCTGCGCACGGCCGCCCTCTCCGACACGCCCCCCTCTACCACGGAGCGCATGCGCATCCCTGCAAGGGTTTTTCTTTATGAAGAGGGCGGGGCGGTGGCAAACCCAGCAAGGACCCGCCCACAATCACAACAAAAACAAAAGCGGGACCCGCCCACTCCTTTCTTATTTAAAAGAGCGGCCGTTCCGGGAGGGCTATGCGCACGCGCAGGGGTGGCCGCACCCACCCAGCCGCCCGATTGGCTCGTCTACGCTCCGCCTCTGCTCGGCCCTCGCGCTTCTGTCGCTCAGAGGAGCGGCAAGGGTTGGGGTTTTTTTTATCTCGGCGCGCATGCGCGAGTGCGCCCGGCCCCACCTTCCCTCCCTCACCTCAGGGAAATCGCGCCCAAATCTTACGTTCCTGGGCGGTTTTATTATATCATACGTCTTATCATATGTATGATTAATATCACTGTTTTTCGCAATAGCGGCAGCGCCTCCTTAAAAGCATTCTAAATTAAAGACGTTAATTATAAACAGATAACGTTTAATCACCACAGGGTTGTTAACATTCATGAAGTGAGCTTAATTAATATGCCATGTCGTGGGTATTAAATTAGTACCTATTAATGTTGTCCAACACAGCAACTAGATAACATGTTATCAGTAAATCTATAATATCCACACCACATCTGCTGGAAGACCGTTGCCCATACTCAAATATCAATATAATCGAATTTTAAATGTGTTTTTCCTGCAAGCAGCCACACCTTGCACAAATAATCTCAGTATTGATTTATTTTCACATCCTAGTTTGGGCTCTTGAGGAGGCAGGAGGGCGCAGTCTTTTCCTGCAGATAAGTTGCTTGGAGACTCGGTTTTCCTGCATCTCAGGAATGCCAATGTGCATTGAAAATAATACACGTACACAACATAAATTGAAACCGCTACGAAAACACTTTTAAGCTGTCTCCCACCAAAAGAATTCTGGGAGCTGTAGTTTGTGGAGGGCGCTGAGAGTTGTTAGGAGACCCCCTATTCCCCTCAACAAACTACAATTCCCAGAGGTCCCTGCAAAGAGGGACTGATGGTTAAACTGCTCTGGGAATTATAGTTCTGTGAAGGGGAATGAGGGGTCTCCTAACAGCCTCAGCACCCTTAATGAACTACATCTCCCATCATTCTTTGGGGGAAGCCATGGCTGCTTAAAGCGGTATCATAGTGCTTTAAATGTATGGTGTGGATGATGGCCTCAGAAGGAAACATAACTGGGGCAGAGCCTGTGCTTTGCATGAGGGAAGGTCCAAAATTTAATCCAGCTGGATCCCCAGTGAAACATACTCAGAAATATATTCAGAGTGGATTTCATGCTTTTATTCAGCTCATAGTGGTGAGGAGGAGTGAAAGTTTCCCCGAAGTATCTGCTTTATATACATTATTTACACAATGGGCTGCACGTGATTGGCTAATTCCGGAATTCTCCTGTAGGCCAATTAGGTTGTGGATTCACTTCCATCTGGAGTTGGATTGGGTGGCTCCTGCAGACCAATCATACTGCTGCATTGTTCTAGGACCAATCAGACTGCTGCATTTTGGATCCTATTCAACTCAGTACATAACACCCAGTTTAAAAACAATCAGGTACAAAGTTGGACTCCCATCTCTACAATTCTATGAAAGTGATAGGAAAGAACCTGGAGACCCTGGAAAGCCACTGCCAGTGAGAATAGATAAGGGTCAGGGATCCACGGGCATGAGGGCCTAATGTGGCCCCCATATCTCTTTATGTGGCCCTTGGAACTCCTCCTAAAGGATCTTCTTTGCACCCCAAGTGCTTTTCGCCTGACTGGAATGTGCCCTTGAACCCTGATCTTGCCTCCTGCTTGTCTGGACGTAGAAGAGACAGGGGCATGTGAGCATTTGCAGAAACTAGCCTACAGTGCAAAAGTAAAATTTATGTTTGTCGCTCTGCCCACTTCTGACACCACCCAGCCAACGGGAATGTGGTTCCCAGAAGGTTCCCTAGAAGGAAATGCAGCCCCCAGTCGGGAAAAGGTTCGCCACCCAAGACAACGCTGAGTTAGACAGTCTGATTTGATAGAAAGGTGCTTCCTTTGTCTGATACGAAGGGCCTGCATTTCTCGAAATAAAAAGGCTACTTGGAGGCAAACTCTTCTTGCATCAATGTTGTTCTTGTCTTCCAACCACCCGAGTAGATCCTGAGGTCCTGGGTTTGGAAAGAGAAATTAGCTGCCCTTTGCACAAGAAAAGTGTCTCGTCCCAACAAGTTCTAGGCAGCAGCAGAAGAAGAAGCAACAGGTCACCAGCAGAAAAAAGCAGATTTTTTTTAACCACAGGTTCCCTAAACTGTAACCTCACTATCTGTGTCTATGGTAGGTTCCCTAAACTGTAACCTCAGTTTTGAGCCACGAAAGGATGTGGTTGCATCCTCCATCCGCCAGCATGACTGATCATCACAATCTAGAATGAGAGCCATGGACAGCTTTTTATTCTGACACTGCTCTTCTACCTATATTATTATAAATATTCTATTAGAAAAATTTCATTTATAAAAAGATAGAGTGAGGGGGGAAAGGAAGACAAAAGTGAGAATGGAGAAAAAAACTACGGTTACATTAAACGTAAAGGGACCCCTGACCGTCAGGTCCAGTCGCTGATGACTCTGGGGTTGCGGTGCTCATCTTGCTTTACTGGCCAAGGGAGCCGGCGTACAGCTTCCGGGTCATGTGGCCAGCATGACTAAGCCGCTTCTGGCGAACCAGAGCAGTGCACAGAAATGCTGTTTACCTTCCCACCGGAGTGGTACCTATTTATCTACTTGCACTTTGATGTGCTTTTGAACTACTAGGTTGGCAGGAGCAGGGACCGAGCAACGGGAGCTCACCCCGTCGCGGTGATTCGAACCGCCGACCTTATGATCAGCAAGCCCTAGGCTCTGTGGTTTAGAACACAGCACCACCCACTTCCCTCCACTGTTACATTACCATACATTAATATACCTTGGTTCTCGAACTTAATCTGTTCCAGGAGTCCGTTCGACTCCCAAAACGGTTTGAAAACCAAGGCGCAGCTTCCAATTGGCTGCACTCAAGTGGAAGCCCTGTTAGATGTTCGGCTTCTGAAAAAGGTTTGCTTTATTTCATCGGCACTGAATCCTTCAACATTCAGCTTCATCGGTTTTATGAGAGAGGGCAAAAAATAAAATACACAGAAAGCATTTCTCTGTCTGCTTTCTGGAAAAGCCAACTAGCTTTATCCAGAGAACGTTTGCACATGTTCTGCTCGAAATATGTGCGGAAACGATTCTAAACTACCACTGACACATCCAGCAGTAAGCTGAGTGCCCCCGGGAGACATTCCAAAATAGGAAGCCGGTGCAGAAAGTCCCGCAATAGGAACCAATTAGTTCCGTCCACCTGCACAGAAGTTCAGGCCTTCAGCAGCACATTCCTTCGCTGTGCATTCCATTTTGCGTAGTCACACAATCCCTTGGACAGACCCGCAAGGGAGCACAGGGATAGCTGCTCAGGGACCCCGGCGTCTAGCGGTCGTGATCACATCTGCAAGGAGCAGCAAGCAGCTCAGACCTGGACAAATTAAACCTGCATTAGAAACATTTGCAGCGTTCCCAGGTCAGGGGGGATTGGAGCAGCCTCATCATGAATAGGACATAATCTCAAAACACTGCCTCAGAGTAACACAGATTGTGTGCCAAAGTTAAGGTGTGTGTGTACAACATGCAATGTTGTGTGTAAACGGTAAAGGTAAAGGGACCCCTGACCGTTAGGTCCAGTCGTGACCGACTCTGGGGTTGCGGCGCTCATCTCGCTTTACTGGCCGAGGGAGCCGGCGTACAGCTTCCGGGTCATGTGGCCAGCATGACTAAGCCGCTTCTGGCGAACCAGAGCAGCGCACGGAAATGCCATTTACCTTCCCGCTGGAGTGGTACCTATTTATCTACTTGCACTTTGACGTGCTTTCGAACTGCTAGGTTGGCAGGAGCAGGGACTGAGCAACGGGAGCTCACCCCGTCGCGGGGATTCGAACCGCCGACCTTCTGATCGGCAAGCCCTAGGCTCTGTGGTTTCACCCACAGCACCACCCACATCCCATGCTGTGTGTACAACATGCAAATATGTGTGTACAACATGCAAATAAACCCCAGGTTGCCCAGCTTTTGCATGATGAATTCAGCAAGCTGCAGGGAGGAAGGAGCTCCACAGGGCCTCAAACTCCTTTCCCACGACAGTCTGAAATTCCTGCCCAGTCCCTCGGTCCAGCCCCGGCTTTTGAGGCTCCACCCAGTGCTGTATCAACCACTACCTTGAGGACAGAAACTTGCTCTCTTTAGGGCGTGAAAGCTGAGATTATCTGGGTTCTGAGTAACCACAACTAATTCCTAATTCCAACTGGGCTGGACCAGTTCAAGTCAGACAAGGTGCTCACATCCCTGGGCATTGGCTGTGTCAGCTGGGTCCATGAGTGTCATTACCTTGGCTCCCCCTAGACTAGACGGAAGGGCTTCCTTATAGAAACCATTGAAATTTTAAAAAGGTCTTATATATACACTAAATGTTCATAAATGTACCAAACAAACACGTACATAAATATATAAACCACAGGAAAACAGCCATGAAGCCATTTTGGCTCGCAAACTGACCAAATGTTTTCTCTGCAAAGTCAAAGGAAAACGGAAAAGCCTCCCCATTGTCTTTTCCTTCACAAATCCTGTCTTAAGGGTATGTCTGTGTATGAACAGGGTGAGCCTGTGACCTGGCTCAGGAACTAAGTATTTATCATTGCAAAAGACTGGCCAGGCTCCCCAGGGTATCCAATCAAGTGACCATTAACAGGTAACCTGCCAGACAGGAGGTAAACAACTCAGCACTCAGATTTCTGTTGTAGACCACCCCTTTTTGTGATGTAGGTGTGATGTGTCTGGGGGGTTGTCTTGAGCTACACCCCTTTCTGTGATGTATGTATGATGTTTCTGGGGGTGGTCTTGGACTCCAGGGCGGGCAATTTAAAATGTCTAGATAAGGGCGGGCACACCTTTGTTCTGGGTTCCTCCTCCTGCATGTGAAGGGGGTGCCCTGTTACAACAGTTCAATAAAGATCAGGCTTACCAGCTGCTTTGCTTCTCAATATTCTCTGGTTGGCTTCTGTTATTTTCTCCGACCGATGAAGAACCTGCAAAGGACTCTATAAGGGCTCTTGTGTCCCCCATAACATAATAAGGGCAGATTTCCGTTTATTGCACCAGGCTATCTAGGCAGGCCTGAGCTGAGCTCTGATGCCTCCCATAAATTATACGCTGGGTTCTGTGACCTGAATGATTTTTCAAGTCTTGGGGGCATTTGGGTGGGGAGCTGCCTCTCTGCCTGGTCCCTGTTTGAAGATCTACTGAAGATGAGATGTTGGCATCTTAATGGTCTGGTTTAGTCTGGTCCCAATCCTGTGTGGACAGAGCAACATCTTTGTTTGGGTGGCTGTTTTTGATCGCCTGCATTCCACAGTGCCGTTCCCCTGAGCTTCATCACTCTCTGGGTAACACCCACCCATTCTGTCTGCTGACTGATCAACCCAGGAGCCTCCCTTTTCGAAGAGAGGTTAAGATGGTACAAAATGCCAGCCAAATGACACACCATTGTAGGTAGCAACCCCCAGTCCTTTGTTTCGTTTACGTTACCCGCCTTCATTCCATCATTCCGCCCCAAATAGCGTCAAAGGCAAGAGACGACAGAACCGGGTCAGGTTGTTTCAACCTGAGACAATACACCACAGGTCACAAGCATCCAGTTCGGAGTTTCGCCTTCGTGACGGATGCGAGAGGTGAGCAGCAGATGAAGGAAGAGAGTTAGGCCACAGCCTGCCTGATATGAGCAACCACTCTGGTCAACCCTTCACCCTCCCTCCCTTTGAATGGGTGTTGAGCGTTTAGGAATTGGGATCCCACGAAACTCAGAATCGGGGCCAACTCCCTGTTTCTTGAAGATGCCGATTTAGGAGTAAAGCCTTGCCTTCTGCCCTGCTCACAGGTGCTTTTAATGTTGTTGTTGTTTAGCCGTTTGGTCGTGTCCGACTCTTCCTAACACCATGGACCAGAGCACACCAGGCACTCCTGTCTTCCACTGCCTCCCGCAGTTTGGTCAAACTCATGCTGGTAGCTTCAAGAACACTGTCCAACCATCTCGTCCTCTGTTATCCCCTTCTCCTTGTGCCCTCCATTTTTCCCAACATCAGGGTCTTTTCCAGGGAGTCTTCTCTTCTCATGAGGTGGCCAAAGTGTTGGAGCCTCAGCTTCAGGATCTGTCCTTCCAGTGAGCACTCAGGGCTGATTTCCTTCAGAATGGAAAGGTTTGATCTTCTTGCAGTCCATGGGACTCTCAAGAGTCTCCTTCAGCACCATAATTCAAAAGCATCAATTCTTTGGTGATCAGCCTTCTTTACGGTCCAGCTCTCACTTCCATACATCACTGCTGGGAAAACCATAGCTTTAACTATACAGGCCTTTGTTGGCAAGGTGATGTCTCTGCTTTTTAAGATGCTGTCTAGGTTTATCATTGCTTTTCTCCCTTTTCTTGGGAGAAAAGCAAACAACATACCTGCCAACATTTCTCCGATGAAAATATGGATGTCCTGTTCCATAATAATAATAATAATTTCATTGTTTACACTCCGCCCATCTGACTGGGTTGCCTGAGCCGCTCTGGGCAGCTTCCAATATATATAAAAACATAATAAAACATTAAAGAAAACTTACCTATACAGAGCTGCCTTCAGGTGTCATCTAAAGGTTGTATTGTTACCTATCTCCTTGCCTTCGAGGCCGCATAACTCCAACATTTCTCCAATGAAAATAGAGACGTCCTAAGGAAAAGCGGGACATTCCGGGATCAAATCAGAAACCGGGACGGCTTCTGTAAATCTGGGACTATCCCTGGAAAATGGGGACTTGGAGGGTCTGCAACAGGAATGGGTTTTCAAAAAACCTGCACTCTAGAGTATAATCCTCTTATCAGCCTCAGGGGCCACTAAGATGTGGAAAGGGCAAGCATATCAGTATTTCTCAAACTTGGGTCTCCAGCTGTTTTTGGACTGCAACTCCCATCATCCCTGACCACTGGTCCTGCTAGCTAGGGATGATGGGAGTTGTAGTCCAAAAAACAGCTGGTGACCCAAGTTTGAGAAACGCTGGAAGCTAGAGCATTCGAAAGCCGCTGCTCCAACCACTCAACCTCACTTCTGTAGAAGCTGGTTCCTGCTCCCAGTGGGAGAAATAAAAAGTCTGAGAACCCCCTGCATTGATGGATGGAGAAATCCCAGCCAACATCTAAACACACACACAAAAACACACACAAACACACACACACATCTCTGGAATGTTCAGCATCTTGGCGGACAGGAAAGGAGAGGGCTTGACCCTGGCTGGACCACTAAGTGGAAAACAAAACGGGGAGGGAGGGGGAGAATAGCCAAGAAAAAATGTTGGAATTGCAAACAGCAAGGATTTGCCGCTGGGGGCGGGGGCGGGGAGGGAGAGAACCCACAGCCAAGTTTGGAACGGCCTGAAATGTGTTCATCTGGTCTGCGGCCAAATCCCCAGTCCCTCCTGGAGAATCTCCACATCTGGAGACGGCTTTTATATGGCCGCCTAATGGAAGCCGCCTTCCCCCTTTTTGCAAACTGCAGAAATCGCAGCCGCGCAGCCAGGCCAGACAGTCTTGGCCTGCGTAAAACAGGCTGTGGGGTTGGGGAAACAGCTACGAGTGATCTGCAGCCATCTGGCTGTCGGCGGCGAGAGCCTTTTCAGACAGGCTGCGCTCACGGAGATCCAGGTGAGACCACCTGAGCTTTGAGTGCAATGGCCTCCAAACCAAGCGCTAGATCCTGCGTGCAAGGGGATCCCACGAGGTAGCCTAATGGGTCTGTCGCCTGTCTTTTTACCCCATCAACGCTTGCAGTCCTCAGCGCTGGAATTTATTTATTTTTTGCACCCCAAAGGTAAAGGTAAAGGGACCCCTGAAAGTTAAGTCCAGTCACAAACGACTCTGGGGTTGCGGCGCTCATCTCGCTTTTCAGGCCGAGGGAGCTGGTGTTTGTCCGCAGACAGTTTTTCCAGGTCATGTGGCCAGCCTGACTAAGCCGCTTCTGGCGAAACCAGAACAGCGCACGGAAGCGCTGTTTACCTTCCCGCCAAAGTGGTACCTATTTATCTACTTGCACTTGGCGTGCTTTTGAACTACTAGGTGGGCAGGAGATGGGACCGAGCAACGGGAGCTCACCCCGTCGTGGGCATTTGAACCGCCAAGCTTCCAATCGGCAAGCCCTAGGCTCAAACCCTGGGCTTACCCGTCTTCCCCCCAACATTTCATTCAAGTTAGCACTGCCAGTTCCATTCTCTAGTACAGTGGATGCTCGGGTTGTGAACGTGATCCGTGCGGGAAGCACGTTTGCAACCCACAGTGTCCGCAACCTGCAGCACCGCCTCTGCGCATGCACGGGTTGCGATTCGGCACTTCTGCACATAGTGCATTTTAGCGCTTCTGCGCATGCGCCGAACCCCAGAAGCAACCTGTTCCGGTACTTCCAGGTTCGGCGCAAACCGGAATCACGCAAACCGAAGCGTCTGTAACCCGAGGTATGACTGTACCCCTTTATCAGGAGTAATCCACCCCAAAAAAAGTTTTAAAGAAAGAATGACGACAATAGTGTCAGATAGAAAGAGGCTTGCAGCAAGCATAGAGAAATCCGCAGTCTGTCTCTCCCAACAACCACATTACTGAAATATCAATAGCAGGAACCAGAGCAGGAAGGTGACAACTTGTTTCATGCCAGATGACTTTCCGTGGGGTGAAGATGGCCTGGGCAGGTTCTGGGCCACACTCATAAAACCGGCATGGGCGATTCTCAGCAAGTCTTGCCTGGGGAGGTGGAGAAGGGTGGGGGCCTTCATTTTCTCTCCCACGTCAACTCAGGTAGAGTCAGCTTACAAGGAACAGAGAGGTCTTTCTTCCCTATTCCTGGAGGGATTCCTGAAGTTTTGGGCCCAGTTCCCAGTAGCGCAGCCGGCCAGAGAGAAGCTTTATTCGGTTGAGTTCCCAGACGGGAATCAAGACAGATTACAAAATGCAATTGACGTTGGGTTTTTTAAAATAAAATGTTTAAGGGTGTGTGTGTGTGTTAATTTACAGCTATTACGTTCAGAAAAAGACCTTCCTCCTAGGAATAATGTCAGCGGAAATCAGAAAAGATATAAGACCATTGTTTATGTACGGAATGTAATAAACAAAAATCTGTCCTTATTCCCTTATGGGGAACACAAGAGCCCTTATAGAGTCCTTTGTAGGTTCTCCATCGGTCGGAGAAAATAACAGAGGCCCACCAGAGAATATTGAGAAGCAAAGCAGCTCGTAAGCCTGATCTTTATTGAACTGTTGCAACAGGGTTCCCCCTTCAGATGCAGGAAAGGGAAAGGAGGAGGACCCAGAACAAAGGTGTGCCCGCCCTTATCTAGACATTTTAAATTGCCCGCCCTGGAGTCCAAGACCACCCCCAGAAACATCATACCTACATCACAGAAGGGATGTAGCTCAAGACAACCCCCCCAGACACATCACACCTACATCACAGAAAGGGGTGGTCTACAACAGAAATCTGAGTGCATTGTTTATCTCCTGTCTGGCAGGTTACCTGTTAATGGTCACCTGATTGGATACCCTGGGGAGCCTGGCCAGTCTTTTGTAATGATAAATACTTAGTTCCTGAGCCAGGTCACAGGCTCACCCTATTCATACACAGACATACCCTTAAGACAGGATTTGTGAGCAAAAAGACAATGGGGAGGCTTTTCCATTTTCCTTCGACCTTGCAGAGAAATGTTTGAGATCAATTTGGGGGAGACAAAATGGTTTCAGGACTTTTTCTGTGGAGTTTCAGACATGTGGTTTATATATGCAGTTATGAACATTATATATATATATATATATATATATATATATATATATAACCTTAAATGTTTTGTTTCAGGAACAACAGCAGCCAGAATATTAGTGGCAAGAAATTGGAGGAGAGGGAGCAGACTGGGAGGAGGATGTGTTGGAAGTGGAAGAAGAACAGGGTTTAGTGAGCTGGGAGAGTCTGTGGCAGAGAGCAGCTCAGAATCAGAGGCAGAAGCAGAAGCTGGAGAGGAGGGGGGCCGAGAGGCCGAGATGAGGCAGGCTGGTGAGGAAGCCAGGAGGTCCTCTCCTCCTCCTGCAACCAGCTCCCTTCCCCCCAGTCTCCCAGAACCAGAAGGGGTGTGAAGAGGGTGGAGTAGAAAGAGACAAGATGACAGAGTCTCAGATTGCTTGGGAAGGAACTGGAGGAGGAGGAGCCTTAGACAGCAGTGGGAAGTTGGGGACCTTCAGTCCCCACAACTGTCTCATTGGGGCAAGACCTACTGGGAAGAGTTGCTGTGTTCACTAAGCCTGAGCTGATTTCTTTCTTTGACTAAAGAGTTCACTGTGAGTTGTAGCTGACCTGTTCCCAACCCGCACCTTGACAAGCAGAGGCTTCCTTTCCCGGAATTATTTTCCTTCCAGCCGGTCATTTTATAGAGCCATCATTTAAGAATTGGCACATATGGTTCCCTTCCACCTCTTCCTTCCCTGTCCGCTTTTCCTTTCATTCTGCGTATTTTAGATTCCAAGTCTGCAGGCAGAGATTGCTTTGTTCTGATGGTACGTAAGCCACTCTGGGAGCCTTTTGGGTTGAAGACAAGGGCGCAAATGATCTAAATAAAAACAAACAGGATAAGCACCTCTGATTTCCTTCTGGGGGGAGAGGAGGGGAGAATGGAAGGAGAGAAAAAAGTTGCAGCCAGAGGTCAGGAATGACCCTGTAGTTGCAATCAGGGGGTGAATGGGTTTCACCTGCCTTGTCCCCTGTCCCACCCCCACCCAAAATCCAGAGAAACTTTATCATGCAGCTGCTTCCAGAATAACTCCAATACGGCTTCCTGGACTTTTGGAGTGATACATAAAAAATATTGCAGATGGGGTAGACATTTTGCTAGTTACTAATGTACCTAGCAGTGGGACGCGGGTGGCGCTGTGGGTTAAACCACAGAGCCTAGGACTTGCCGATCAGAAGGTCGGCGGTTCGAATCCCCGCCACGGGGTGAGCTCCCATTGCTCAGTCCCTGCTCCTGCCAACCTAGCAGTTCGAAAGCACGTCAAAGTGCAAGTAGATAAATAGGTACCACTCCAGCGGGAAGGTAAACGGCGTTTCTGTGTGCTGCTGTGGTTTGCCAGAAGCGGCTTAGTCCTGCTGGCCACATGACCCGGAAGCTGTACGCCGGCTCCCTTGGCCAATAAAGCGAGATGAGCGCCGCAACCCCAGAGTCGGGCACGACTGGACCTAATGGTCAGGGGTCCCTTTACCTTTACCTAATGTACCTAGTAGAGGGACACGGGTGGCACTGTGTGTTAAACCACAGAGCCCAGGACTTGCCGATCAGAAGGTCAGCGGTTCGAATCCCCGTGACGGGGTGAGCTCCCGTTGCTCGGTCCCTGCTCCTGCCAACCTAGCAGTTCTAAAGGACATCAAAGTGCAAGTAGATAAATAGGTACCGCTCCGGCGGGAAGGTAAACACCGTTTCCGTGCGCTGCTCTGGTTCGCCAGAAGCGGCTTAGTCATGCTGGCCACATGACCCGGAAGCTGTACGCCGGCTGCCTCGGCCAATAAAGCGAGAGGAGTGCCGCAACCCCAGAGTCGGTCCCGACTGGACCTAATGGTCAGGGGTCCCTTTACCTTTAATGTACCTAGCAAGACTGCTATCTAGCTTGGGGGCTGCTTTTGGAGGTTGAAGTTACTGGATATTTTCAGTTTGACCTACTAGTGAACTTTAGGCTCACTTAAAATTCTGGTGCAATCTTTAGTGAGCTGTTAATTTTCGGTTGTCTTCAGGGTGGTGTTCCAGTGATCTTGGACTTCATTATGTATCATTATTGTACTACATACTTGTGTTTGGACTGGGTTGCTTAAAAAATAAAATGAGAACCGCTTTTAGCACAGATGCATTTCTGGAAAATGCAGTATATAAATAAATGGAATGCAAGAACCAGCACACTGACAGACTAGCGAAATAGCAATGCCAATTACCTACTGCACCCCGTGAGTCACACATTGGAAAAACCTGAAATAGTCAGCTGAGTGAAGACAGTTCAGGGATTCAGCCCAATTTGAGGCATCACAGACTTATAGGGTTGGAAGGAGCCCAAAGAGCCATCTAGCACAACCCTGCAATGCAGGAACATAGCTGTCAACTTACAGATTTGAAAATAAGGGACCAGCCAGCCTTGAAAATAAGGGACCAGCAGCCAAAATAAGGGACCTGCAGCCTCTCCTGTTCCAGGCACTCCAGTCTTCCTGTCCTCCTGCAGTCTGGTCAAACTCATGCTGGTAGCTTTGAGAACACTGTCCAACCAACTTTGTAACCAGAGGTTCAACTGAATAGAATCTGAATCACATGCACCACAAGGCCTATGCAGCCTCAACTTAAGATGGCTCCCCGGCCTGGCTTTGCACTGCAAAGTTTGCAGCAGCACGTGCAACAAAATGGCGTCCAGCATTCAAAAACCCCCTCAGCTTGCATTAACTAGCCACACACAAGGCATGCAAGCTCCACCCCCCCAGTCGTTCTTAGACTTCTTATTGGGTGAGCAACACAGCCAAGCAACACAGTTGGAGCCTCCCTCCTCCCTGGCCAGCAGGAAGGGAGGGAGGGAGAGGAGCTGCTTCCTTTGAAATTTAAGGGACATCATTTAAGGGACATCCATCAATAAGGGACATGGTGCTGGAATAAGGGACTGTCCCTTCAAATAAGGGACACATGACAGCTATGTGCAGGAATCACAGCTAAAGAATCTCTGACATGATATATAACGAAATGAAAAAACGATTTAAATACACTTTCCCAAAGAAACCAGAAGCATTTTTGCTAGGGATAACAGGGGGTGAATTAAAAAAAGGAAGATTGCAAACTATTCATGTACGCAACGACTGCCGCTAGAATCTTAGTGGCTCAGAAATGGAAATCCCAAGAAATCCCAACTTTAATGGAGTGGCAGACAAAAATGTTTGAATACATGGAATTGGTGAAATGGACTTATAAGATTCGGAACCAAAAAGGAGCAAAGTTCGAAAAGGATTGGAGTAAATTTGTTGAATATATACGGCGTAATTGTAAGAATTTAAAAACTGTAGCAGGGTTAATGTAAATCTTGTGATGCGGATGGAGTGTAAATAAGAAACTGTAAGAAAAGATTTGAGACATGAAAACCGTTGAAGGGATGGAAGGAAGTCCGGGCTCAATACGGTGCAGGGTAAATAAGAAGACATACAGATTTTTGAATGTAAGAGTATTTATTTTATTTGTTGTTGTTACAAAAAAGCAATAAAAAGTATTTGGGGGGGGGGGGGAAGAATCCTTGACAGTTGGCCATCCAACCTCTGCTTGGAAACTTCCCATGAAGGAGAGTCCACCACGTTCTGAATCCGTTCCACTGTCAAACGGAACAGGGATGTGCATGGCGCTGTGGTCTAAACCACTGATCCTCTTGGGTTTGCTGATCGTAAGGTCGGCTGTTCGAATCCCTGCGACGGGGTGAGCTCCCGTTCCTCTGTCCCAGCTCCTGCCAACCTAGCAGTTCGAAAGCACACCAGTGCAAGTAGATAAATAGGTACCACTGCGGCAGGAAAGTAAATGGCATTTCCATGTGCTCTGGCTTCCGTCACGGTGTTCCTTTGAGCCAGAAGCGGTTTAGTCATGTTGGCCACGCAACCCGGAAAGCTGTCTGCAGACAAACGCCGGTTCCCTTGGCCTGAAAAGCAAAATGAGCGCTATACCCCACAGTGGCCTTTGACTGGACTTAACTGTCCAGGGGTCCTTTACCTTTACCTTATGCTTACCTTACTGTCAGAAAGATCTTCCTAATGTTTAGTCAGAATCTCCTTTCATTCAGTTTAATAATAATAATAATAATAATAATAATAATAATTTTTATTTATACCCTGCCATCCCCTTCCAGAGCCGGGTTCAAGGCGGCTAACACCAGTAAAATTAAAATAGAAACATAATGGGGGGGGGGGAAGGAAACCCAATTTAAAATACAGGTTAAAATGCAATTTAAAATGCAGCCTCATTTTAAAAGTAGCCCATAGATCAAACCGTAAGGGGAGGGAAGACCTAAGGGTCAGACTGAGTCCAAACCAAAGGCCAGGCGGAACAGCTCTGTCTTGCAGGCCCTGCGGAAAGATGTCAAGTCCTGCAGGGCCCTGGTCTCTTGTGACAGAGCGTTCCACCAAGTTGGGGCCAGTACTGAAAAGGCCCTGGCCCTAGTTGAAACCAATCTAACCACCTTGCAACTTGGGACCTCCAAGGTGTTGTCATTTGTGGACCTTAAGGTCCTCCGCGGGGCTGGAATATCCTTTCTTGTCATTTAAATCCTTCGTTTCGGGTCCTACCCTCTGAAGCAGGAGAAAACAAGCTTGCTCCATCTTCCACAAGACACCCCTTAAGATTTTTGAAGATGGCTGTCATTTCACCTTTCAGTCTCCTCTTCTCCAGGCTAAAGATGCCCAAGTCCCTCAACTGCTCCTCATAAGGCTTCAATTCCAGACCCTTGATCACCTCTTCTACACACACTCGCTTGTCAACCTCCTTCTTAAACTGTGGAGACCAGAATTGGACACAGGGCTCCAGGAGAGCTGTGATGGAAGGCAGAATAAAATTAAACTCTTACTTCCCTTATTTTCTGGACACTATACTTATGCTGATGCAGCCTAGAATTGCGTTAGGGTTTTCGTTTTTTGTTTCGCCGCTGCATCACACTGTTGACTCGTGTTAAGCTTGTGATCCTTTTAGCTGTTGCTAACATTAAATGAGTTAGGAACATTTCCCATTAAACGTGCTAGGAACATTTTTGTTTCCTGCCTACTACTCATCATGCAGCCTCACCCAGAGATTCCTCAATATTTTCCGCCCCCCCAGAACTTCACCCTCTGAGGAAGGACTTGAAGCTGCCTAAGGGGGGCATCCCATAATTTTTTGGGGAATCGCAGCTTTACGTGGAGCAGCACTTCTCTTGCAGCACTTTTTAGTTTAGAGAAAATGTAAGAGGCCGCACGATTGTTTATAAAATTACGCCTGGCATGGAGACAGCAGATAGAGAAAGGTTTTTTCTCTCTCGCTCTTTCCTAACACTAGAATTCATGGGCATCCCATGAAATTGAATGCTGGAAGATTTCGGATAAAAGAAAGCCATGGAAAACTGACTTAAAATTTACAGATTGTTCCCTATTGAAGGAGAATTACATGAAGATGATGTACAGATGATACACAACACCAGTGCAGTTAGGGAAAATGTACAAAACTAGCTCAAATATATGTTGGAAGTGTAAGGAAAAGGAGGGGATATTTTATCATATGTGGTGGGATTGTAAGGTAATTAAAAAATTTTGGGAAATGATTTACAACGAATTGAAGAAAATGTTCCATTTAACATTTGTTTAAAAAACCCGAGGCATTTTTGTTGAGGATTGTAGGGAAAGACCTGCCAAAAAAGTTGAAAAACATCTTCATGTATGCGACAACGGCCGCGAGAGTTCTGGTAGCACAAGGATGGAAGACTGAAGAAACCCCAACTAAGGAATCATGGCAAGAAAAATTGATGGACTACGTAGAACTGGCAAAACTGACATATAAGCTATGGGACAAGGATAACTGTGACTTTAAGGATGAATGGGAACCCTTTACAAAGTATCTGAAGACGCAACAAAGCGAACTGGACTCCTTGGCAGGTTTTGAATAAACATTCACAAACCTTATATTGATAATAATCAGCTAAATCTATACAACTTTGTAACATGCAGAAAACAACATTCTTAGAGAAACCAAAGACTGGAACTGAGGAAAGTCGGGGGGGTGGGGGGGGGGTTGTGTGGGAGGGGGGAGGGAGGAAAAATGGGGGGGGGGACAAGGATGATATGTTTTTGGATAATATGTCTTGTTATAATTCTGAATAAATAAATAAAAAGAAAAAAAGAAAGAAAGAAAGCCAGGCAGGTCAATTCTCATCTTATCTATGCACCTATTTCCCTACCAAGCCCACTTGCTTCAGTGTTTGAGAACCAGGTTAGTCCCACCTGTGCCTCCATCACCAACAATACAGTATCTCTGGCCCAGGCTGCCCCTACTCACAAGAAGTCTCTGGACCAGAGGCAGCCATGGATAGGGTCTTCAATACACTGTTGGACTCCAAAACCCAGCTAGAATGGCCAACGGTTGAGGATGATGGGACTGGGACACCAACAGCATCTGAAGACCCGACGCCAACGGCGCGTGCTGTAAACACCCCTTTCCTGCTGCTCCCGTTTTCTCAGTTGTTGGGTTACCTTTGCCCATGCAAAGACCACCACTTGTTCCTGTGGCCTGCAGACACTCTCATGAACCGTGCCTGCCACACGGCTGCAAGCGCTGCATGTGGCTTCTGCAACCGCAATGCGCAAAGGCAGAAATTTGTTTCTGAGAAGCCAGGAATCTGCAGTGCTGTTCCAAAACGAACACAAGCTTCTAGTCCTGAAGATTGCAGCACTGGATTTCGAAAGGTGTGGGCAACATCTGGCCGCTCTCCAAACAAAAGGATAAGCAGAATTTATGAAAGGTCAGGACAGATGAAACCCACAACAGCTTTTTGCTTCCATTAGCTGCGGAAAGATCACAGCTCCCAAGGCGCCTTTCTCTATTTTGGGTTTACAGCACCATCTGATGGCAATAATGCGAACAGCGGGTCAACAGAAGATGGAAGCAAGTTCCAGAAGATTTGACTAAGCCCCAAATGAATACACATGCACACACAAAGTTGGACTCTGACATCACTTGGCAGGGAAGACAGGGCCACAATGCTCCATTCAGTTTGGGCAGTGGTCCAAGTGAGGGGTTTTGCTCTGTATTTTCAACACCTCGAGGGAGAGAGTATTTGGCACGATGAATCAGGTCAGCTCCTGAATCAGGTATGCCCCTATGCCCATGTGCAGCAGGGCAGCTAAAATGTGTACACTTGCCAGCTTGAAGAGCTCGCCCCATCCACTCCAAGCATAGCATTAATAATAATAATAATAATAATAATAATAATAATTTGTATTTATACCCCGCCCTCCCCAGCCAAGACCGGGCTCAGGGCGGCTAACAGCCAATAATAAAAACAAGTTGATTAAAACACAATTTAAAAGATTAAGATACGACATTAAAACAATTAGGGAGCAATCTCATCATAGGAGGAGAAAGGAAAAAGAAAAAGGGGGAGGGAATCAAACTGATTCTGAGCCAAAGGCCAGGTGGAACAACTCTGTCTTACAGGCCCTGCGGAAAGAAATCAGATCCCGCAGGGCCCTGGTCTCAAGAGACAGAGCATTCCACCAGGCCGGAGCCAGTGTTGAAAAGGCCCTGGTTGAGGCTAATCTAACTTCCTTAGGGCCCGGGACCTCTAGGGTGTTGCTATATATGGACCTTAAGGTCCTCCGTGGGGCATACCAGGAGAGGGGATCCCGTAGGTATGAGGGTCCTAGGCTGTGAAGGGCTTTAAAGGTCAAAACCAGCACCTTAAATCTGACCCTGTACTCCACCGGGAGCCAGTGCAGCTGGAAAAGCACTGGGTGAACATGCTCCCATGGCAGAGACCCTGTGAGGAGCCTCCCTGCAGCATTCTGCACCTGCTGGAGTTTCTGGGACAGCTTCAAGGGCAGCCCCGCATAGAGCGAATTACAGTAGTCAAGCCTATTAAGAACCAGCTATGCCCCCGATTTATTTACTTCCACTATTTATGGTGGTGATCAGGGATGAGGAACCTTCTTTTGCCTACGCAGGCCAGATCTTCGTCAGGATCTAGCCTCATGGGCCAGGTTTGACCACCTGCCCATCATCTGACATCACCAGGACACTTTGACTTGGTGCTTTGAAGTCCCAAAGTTGGGCCTGCAAAGCTCCATGTGCTGCTGACCCAGCAGTCTTCGGTTCCACCGGCCATCAGCTTCCCTATGCCACTTCTCTGCTGGAAACGTGCTGGAAGCACATATTAAGCTCCCAAATCTGTGCTAGAAGCCCCAACTCTACCTGGCCTGTCACATATGACATCGGGTGTGGAGTGGCAGGTGAAGAATAACTGCCTCGCAGGTTGAGTTCACCCAGTGGCCCAGAGATTCCCCGCCTCTGGCCTTGAAGAAGTTGTCAGCCCTTGGACCAAACCCAAGCTGCTGCTTTCTATCCTTTATTCTGATCTCAAAGGCAGAAGAAGGGTGTTGTGGACAGCAGCTGGGGCAATGAGACTCGAAAGCAAGGAATCTGGGAGGATGGCATGGGGGAACCTGGCTTTAAATAAGAATCATAAAACTTGTCGAGTTGGAAGGGGCCACACGGGTCATCTAGTCCAACCCCATGTACTGCAGAAATCTTTTGCCCAACACGGGGCTTGAACCATGACCCTAAAATTAAGAAACTCATGCTCTACCAACTGAGCTATTGCCCCCTTCCAGGAAGTTAGTGGCTGACCATTGAAGAGAGAAACATCAAAGTCCTGCAACTGAATTTAACCCCTCCTTTGTCTCCATTCACCTTCTCTCCAGATATTTGACACCTTTAGTAAACAGCCCAGTCCAGGAACGCACCAAGTCCTTCAGATCTTTCCATGGGGGCAATGCGTTCACTGCTCCCCTTTCAGCCCCCAGAGACTGATGTAGAGGCTGCATCAACACAAGAGGCAGATGTTGGACAGAATCATTTATTGGCCACGGTCTTTTTTACAACGGGGTGTTAAAATTAAATACGCAACAGGAAACAGGAGAGCTGCCGGAAGAGGCCTCGCTCACTGTGAAGAAGCCATGATGCTGGAGACACCTGAAAGGGAAGCAGAAATAGGGAGACTTAAAAGGCGGAGCTGCCTTTGAGCAAGTCGGACCAGCGACCCATCAAGGCTAGGACTGTCCAACCAGCAATGGCTTCACTGAGGAGTAAACTTGGGGTTTTCTTAATGCTAAGCAATGATCTACACTTGAGTTCTCCCTTCTACAGCAGGGGGTACAGTACTCACACTGATTTGTCAACCACAGGCATATGGATGCCCCCCCAGGAATATTGTAAAGAAGAAGGTTCACACACTTAAATGGGATACTTGCAGAGGCTGTACAGACACTGTAATTCTGCACAAAGACAGAAATTCAAGAGAATTTCATGTTTCCTTTAATATATAAACACCGTATTTTTCGCTCTATAAGTTGCGTATTTTTTGCTCTATAAGACACACCTTTTCCCTCCTAAAAAGTAAGGGGAAATGTGTGTGTGTGTCTTATGGAGTGAATGCAAGCTGCGCAGCTATCCCAGAAGCCAGAACAGCAAGAGAACAGCGCTCCCTCTCGCTGTTCTAGCTTCTGGCTTAGCCGCCTGCAGCCTCTTCAGGGCAACGGGGAGCCTTCATCCCGCTGCCCTGAAGAGGCTGCGCAGCTATCCCAGAATCCAGAACGGCTGGCTTCTCCGGGAGGTGGAGGAAGGGACAGAGCGCACTTTAAAGAGCCCCGCAAAGCGTGTGTGCGGCTCTTGGGGGCAACCCATTAGTGACAGGCTGCCCTTTTCCCTTCTCGGGGAAAAGCCTGCAAGTGCCGGACACACGCTCCACCCGGCTTGTGAAAGGGAGCGCTGAGCAGAGCCTGGGATGCTCAGCGCTCCCTTTAAATAATTTTTTTTCTTGCATTCCCCCTCTAAAAACTAGGTGCATCTTATGGTCAGGTGTGTCTTATGGAGCGAAAAATACGGTATATCCCCCCCCCCCCCCAGCTATCACGTAGGCATGGGTAAACTCTCTTTCTCTGGCCTTTAAGACACTGTCCAGCCACATCCCCCACTGGCCCTGTGCTGTGTCCTCCTCTGGTGATTTTACACGGCTGGGTTGTGTCTTTGCACTGGGACAATATCTCTTGGTTACCCAGACAAGAGGATGGAGATTGTGTGACTGGACACACCTTCCACTTATATGTAGTCCCTGGGAGATGAGCCACGAGGGGACGGACTCTCAAGTTGGAAAAGGTCCCCCACCTCTGCTATAAATATGTGCCTGAATATGGGGGGCAATGCCAGCAGTGATTGGGAGCAGGATCTTTCATGCCTTAAGTCGTTAGTAAGATGAGTAGGCAAAGCTGTTCAGTTTATCGACAGGCCGCTGAACTTAGCTTTGCTTCATGCTAGCAAATTGCAGAGAGCTCACCAGCCCTGCTTGCAACACAGCCCACGTCTAGCTTAGGAGATGCTTCAAGAAAGAGGAGGACAAGGGATGCACTGGTCAGAGAAGCTGAGAAGATGCTCACTGTCAAAGTCTATCTTCTCCACAATGTTCTTGGGCTTGATGCTCTCCTCCTGGTTGCAGATGAAGATGGTCCCAGGCTCCGTCTCTGTCCAGCCGTATTTGCTCATCCAAGACTTCAGCTGGTTGTCTGCAATAAACAAGAGATGCGTCAAGGGGCTGGGTAGAGGATGGACATGCTATAAAATAAGTTTCATCCTGCACCTCCAACAAATCCCGGTGGGGGAGCAGACACGACTGTTAACACTAAATGCTAAAAGCAGCAGAATTCTAAATAAGAGCCCAGAACCATGGAGGAGAGAAAACAGATTAAATTAAAAAGACTGGGGGAGAAATCAAAATGCCAGTGCAGGTGCCATCACCAGGAAACCCCACTCCCACCCTTAAGGCGATATCACATACCAAGATCATAAACAGCTTCCAAGGTTTCACTTGGCCTCAGTTGATGCAAAAGGGACAGAATCCTACCTCTCCACTGAAGAACATACACAGAAGGTCAGATCTGTAGGCGCAGACCACCCCCCGATTCAATCTGGCTCAGGGGTCTGCAACCCACGGCTCCGGAGCCGCATGTGGCTCTTTTACACCTTTGTCGCGGCTCCGGGGCGGATACTAGCGAGGGGAGGAGGCGCATTGTGCGCCCCGACACTCCCCACTGTGGCGGGCGCTGTACTGGCTGTGACGTCGCATGGGGGCGGTGCGTGCGTTAGTCACGCACCGTCCCGACGTCACCTTCCCGCCCACCCGCTACATTGTAAGGGGCATGTACGCTGGTCACTGCATTGAAAGGGGCATGTACGCTGGTCACTGTTTTGAAGGGGAGTGAAGAACACACACACACAAAAAGGTAACTTGTTAATTTAACGTTTATTTCTATGAGGAGGAGTAATTCTGAGGGGTCAAACAAAGAAATAATAAAAAAGTGACAAAAAAGTTATTTATATAATGACGAGTTTTGCGGCTCCCAGTTGTTTTTTTCGGAAACGGGTCCAAGTGGCTCTTTTTGTCTTAAAGGTTGCAGACCCCTGATCAAGCTTGTTAAGAAAATTCCTAAGCCCAGATCCGCGGGCGACTTTGGGTCATTTCTCTAAGGTAGTCTATTTTAAAGTTTTTATGTGTTTATATGCCTATCGCACTTTTAAACTTCAAATCCATTGTTGTATATTGTTTTAAATGTTTGTTTTGCTATTGGGATTGTAGTTCCATTTGCGTTTCTCAAGCTGGTCTCTGAGCGTAATAAATTTCATCTGTACACAGAAGGCTTCCCAGCAACCCATTTCTTTACTTACATCCACTTCAAAAGCCAGTGTTCCCTCTCTGCCACGTATAAAAATATTTCACTAGTTCCTGGCTTTAAAAAGAGGTAAATGTATAGCAGGAAGATTTCTAAAGGAACTGAATTATTTTTCCTGGCCCATCTTGGGCCACAAGAAACTCTTCACGGACAGGGATGGTCAGAGGACCGCTACTGATGCAACGAAACTATCACTAAACACAGAGGCCAATTCCCAAACTCAATAAAGCAGAGCCAGTTCATGGCTGAAATCAAGGCCACATATCTACAACATCTGCTAGTCATCAAAAAAGGGGATAGCAAGACCCTGGCCATCTTCACACATCCCTGCAAATCATGTCTTGCTGCATAAAAGCAAATCCTGCTTTGGTCCTCCCTGCTAGTGTACAGCTAGAATAAACCATGCACCCTCGCTCACCATTACACCCAAAACAAGGACCATGGTTTGTCTGGCAAGCTAATCATCACTGTAGTTTGTTTGGAGTGGGAAGTGGAGAGCCTATATCCCTGGTATGCAACAGTATACCAGGGATCGCAATACATTTTCTCAACACTACTGCAATGCGCTCTACGTGGGGCTACCTTTGAAGGTGACTCGTAAACTACAATTAATCCAGAATGCGGCAGCTAGACTGGTGACTGGGAGTGGCCGCCGAGACCATATAACACCGGTCCTGAAAGATCTTCATTGGCTCCCAGTACGTGTCCGAGCACAATTCAAAGTGTTGGGGCTGACCTTTAAAGCCCTAAATGGCCTCGATCCTGTATACCTGAAGGAGCGTCTCCACCCCCATGGTTCTGCCCGGACACTGAGGCCCAGCGCTGAGGGCCTTCTGGTGGTTCCCTCGCTGTGAGAAGTGAGGTTACAGGGACTCAGACAGAGGGCCCTCTCGATAGTGGCGCCTGCCCTGTGGAATGCCCTCCCATAAGATGTCAAGGCAATAAACAACTGTTTTACTTTTAAAAGACAACTGAAGGCAGCCCTGTTTAGGGAAGTTTTTAATGTTTGATGCTGTATTGTTTTTAATATTCAGTTGGAAGCCGCCCAGAGTGGCTGGGGAAACCCAGCCAGATGGGTGGGGTATTAATAATAATAATAATAATAATAATAACGTGAGGAAGAGCGAAGCACACGCAAGTCACTTGCGCATGGCAAACCCTGGTTGATGGCTCACTGTAATATCTGCGCATGGCTAATGTTATATGTTCCTGAGCTTCTGAGAATGTGTGCAGGATACACACCCTAATAGTTACTCACCTGTGAGGTCGCCCAGCATCTTGGCCAGAAGCCAGCGGTCAATGTGCTGGTACGTGATCCCTACCACATGACAGATAACTGCAGAGAGACAGAACAAGAGGCTTAGAATTGTGGTTCAACATGGGTTCTGAATGAACACAGGTTGCCGTTCCTCAGTTAAGGGAAACCATGGCTAGCCAAGGTTTCCTTTAACCAAGGAACTAAATATCAAGCTGCATCCCTGTGCTTTAAATTAGGGGGGAACTTGCTCTGGGAAGGGGTTGTGGAAGGACAGAAAGTACAGTGGTACCTCGGGTTACATACGCTTCAGGTTACAGACGCTTCAGGTTACAGACTCCGCTAACCCAGAAATAGTAACTTTGCTTCAGGATGAGGACAGAAATCGTGCAGTGGCAGTGGGAGGCCCCATTAGCTAAAGTGGTACCTCAGGTTAAGAACAGTTTCAGGTTAAGAACGGACCTCCGGAACGATATAAGTTCTTAACCCGAGGTACCACTGTACTCTATTCCGAACTTAGAAATGAAAAGCGTAATGCTGGTGGTCAACAAAAGAGGTTTAAAGACTCTCTCAAGTCAAATCTAAAAAAAATGTAGCGTAAACACCGACAATTGGGAAACACTGGCCTGCGTGCGCTCCAGTTGGAGAACAGCCTTTACCAAAGGTGTCATGGGCTTTGAAGACGCTCAAACTCAGAACGCAATGGAGAAACACGCTGCGCAGCGGCAGGCCCCATTAGCTAAAGTGGTACCTCAGGTTAAGAACAGTTCCAGGTTAAGAACGGACCTCCAGAACGAATTAAGTTCTTAACCCGAGGTACCACTGTACCATTGGTAAAACCATAGCCTTGTAACGACCACTCCTCTTAAGGAGGCTGAGGAGAGCACATAAACACACATGGAGCTCAGCAAAGAGTGCTCAGCTCCTCAGGGAAAGGGAAGAATGAGCAAGATGGTAGGCAAAGCAAGCACACTTCTTCCTTTAATCAATCTGGCATCATTTATTTGAAGTGCAGATTTTCCGCACAACCAACAACGTTTCGGTTTAACCAAAAGGAGTTATGTATCGTTAAGGGCTGTATTCAGTGCGGCAATGGCAGAATCTTGCTGGCATAACAGGTCTTCCTTTTCCACTCTTCCCTGCCCCCAGAATCTGCTCTGGGGGGGACCCCCAACTCCAATTTTGAGGGTGTGCAGGAGTCAGAGGTGCAACAATTGAACACAGTCCTAAAAGAAATATACAGTCATACCTCATGTTACCTTTGCTTTGTGTTATGTTCTTTCAGGTTACGTCCCACGGCGACCCGGAAATACCGGAAAGGGTTAGTTCCGGGTTTCGCCGCTCGTGCATGAGCGCAAAATGACATCACCCACATGTGCAGAAGCGCTGAATCACAACCCACGCATGCGCAGACGCGCTGCTGTGGGTTGCGCTCTTTTCATGTTGCGAATGGGCCTTTGGAACGGATCCCGTTCGCAACCAGAGGTACCACTGTAGTAGACTGGATTTTAGTGTCTGAAGGGGCAAGGAAGGAGAGTGCAGGAACAGAGAGAAGCACACTTACATTTCCTAACAGAGTCCTCAAAGCCAGTGATCCCATCCAGGAGATCCATGTTCTCATCTAAGGCTTGCTAGGAAGGAAATACACAAAGATATCGCTTTGAATCAAAGCAGATGAGCCATATGCCCTGACATCCCACCCCGATATTAGCAAGGAGAAGCTAAACTTGCTTTTGAATTTTAACGAAGCTAAAAATACACCCAAACATCACAAAAGTACATTTAAAGAGCTGCAAAGAAAAAAGGAATTGCAGAACATCAGAAATAAAAAATTTAAGGCAGCCACATCAGTAAACTTATCAAATGCAGCACACTTAAAAAAGCTCTGTGTATGCTTTGCAATACTAATGGATATGCTTATGTTTTCTTTTCTTTTTAATTTCAACTCCTATCAAAAAGATCTCACAGCTGTTTACATACACGATGTTAAAGAAAAACCACTTCAAATGATTTGCGCAACAAATACACAAACAGTATCTATATCCATAAATTTTATACAAACGAAATAAAATCAAAGAGGCGGGATAAATGATAATTTAATATTTCAAACAACACAACATGCATGCACTTATTCATCCAATCTCACTCATCATCCATTTCACACAATCGCTATAACTATTCCCTAGGCACAAGCATTACCTTGATCAGCCACTCATAAACAAACCACTCAAATTCAGCTGTATTACAAGCCATATGCAAAGGGTCACTGCCAAGTGTACACAGATGCCTGAGTCCCACTGGACTATCTAATACTCCTCTTCCATCTCTCACTCGACAGGAGCCCAGATCTATACTAGGGAAGGCTCTTGCCCTGGAGAATATCTACTGTGTTTTTCGCTCTATAAGACGCACTTTTTCCCCTTCAAAAATTAAGGGGAAATGTGTGTGCATCTTATGGAGTGAATGCAGGCTCCTTGGCTTCAGCGACAGCAACGCAAAGCTTCCGAAGCGCAGAGGGAGAGCTCCCCCCGTGCTCCGGAGGCTTCGCGTTGCTTTCGCTGAAGCTGCCTGAAGCCCCTGGAGGGCTTCAGGCAGCTATCCTGTCGTCTGGATAGTCGTCTGAAGCCTGAAGCCCCCGGAGCACAGCGGGAGGAGAAATGGAAGGGGCTCCGTTTCTCCTGCCGCTTCGCTGAAGGGGCGCTGAGCAGAGAGGGGGAGAATTCCCCCTCCCCCCGTTATCTCCCTCCTATGGTCCGGTGTGTCCTACAGAGCGAAAAATACGGTAACTCATTCCATCCATTCACTCCAAACAACAGAATCATAGCTTACAGTACATGCTACACAGCCTCAACATCTGATAAAGAATCAACCAACTCTGGTAGCCAAAACAAACACCAGCCTCACCCTCAATGTGACCCTGAAGATCACCACACACTCAAGGTGTTTTGCTTCTATGCTCCTGTCGACATGTCCTGATTGTTCTGATTGTTTTTGAAACAAACAAAAGAAAAACGAAGACAAGACAAGTTTCAACCTGGCAATCATCTCTTGGGCTCGTATGTCATTCAAAAGCAAAAAACAAACAAAAAAAAAAACAACCCCCCCCCCCTGCAAATCACAAAGGATTCTTGAGTAAGAGATGAGCTTGGCTTACCCAGAAAGCCTGGAAGTGGCAGGTTTCCAGCAGCTCACCCAGGTATAAGATCTGACGGATGGGTCTCTCCTCTTGCTGGGAGAAATGGCATTAAGGCGGCAAATGGCACAGGGGGGAAGGTGTGAGGTTTCTTGCCCCAAGTCTTAGGGATGGGGCAGGCTAGGAAATATTAACAGCCCACTGTATAGTCAGAACAGAGGTCTTTATGCAGCTACAGGAAAGTAACTGTCACCTGTTAACGTAAGCAGAACAGCATCCTTTCTTAAATACTGCTGCAGGGTCATCGCATGGATGGTAATTCCACAGATTAGTTCACCCCTCCCACTCCTTCTGTGTTGGACCCTCGTACCTACAGGACCGCCTCTCCTGGTATGTCCCACGGAGGACCTTACGGTCTTCAAACAAAAACATCTTGGAGGTCCTGGGCCACAGGGAGGTTAGGCTGGCCTCAACCAGAGCCAGAGCTTTTTCGGCTGTGGCTCCGATCTGGTGGAACGCTGTGTCACAAGAGACTAGGGCACTGCGGGACTTGACATCTTTCCACAGGGCCTGTAAGAAAGAGTTGTTCCACCAGGCCTTTGGCCAGGGCACAGCCTGACCCCCTCCTTTGGCAATCCTCACAGGACTCTAGACCAATGGTTGCCATTAATCTGATTTGAATTGATTTTATAATGAAATGATTTTAGAATGTTGTATCATTTTAATGTTGTTAGCCGCTCTGAGCCTGGCTTCGGCTGGGGAGGGTGGGATATAAATAAATTATTATTATTATTATTACGAAGTGCAGACAGCAGGGAAACATCTCCCCCACCCCAATCCCTGGCCCTTCTTTCTATTTTTTCTCACTTAACGCTCAGTCCCAAGAAGAGCTTCAAGGAATCTGAAAACTTGCTTACTACTTTGTGGCATCTTAGTTGCTGTTAATTTTTTAAAAAGAAATGGACCAGCATGGCTCTTGCAACTGAAATATGCTGGGTGAAATAAAGTATCTTTTACGTCCTGACGATTTCAGTGGGAAAGAAACACAACTTTAGCCTAGCTGGCAGCGGTAGCAATGCAGCTTGGGGCTACGGGTGGCACTGAGGTCCAAAAAACTGAAGGTTTACTGCCTTAGGATGGTAATATTTCACATTTTCATGTCAATTTTAGAGCGCCCATTGCACTTCCCACACATCCTCCCAGGAACTCAACAACTTTGTTAAGAAAAGAACAATAGTGTTGTCCCCATGTGGAGGAGCAAGGCTTGCCTAAGGGCACCTGTGAGTTGGAATGGAATGGAAGTTGGACCTGGGACCTCTTGGTTCATAGCTCAAGCCTTTGCTCCTGCGCAGAACTCCCTTCCCCTCGGATAAAGGATACATGAGCTTGGTCAATCATGCACTTACAGAGTGTGAAATCTGTGTGGGGCAGGTTGGTCAGAGCTTTCAGGAGGATCTGGGCAGTGACTGTGGTTTGGAAGAAGGCAGGGTTAAACTGATACCTGGATATGAGATAAAAAGAAAGAATACCGTATTTTTCGCTCTATAACACGCACCCGACCATAACACGCACATAGTTTTTAGAGGAGGAAAACAAGAAAAAAATATATTCTAAACGAAACAGTGGGTGTATGATTTTTGTGGTTCATGCTGTGGCCACAGACATGTGATCTGACGGTGAGTTTGGGGTAGCCCAGTGCAAAAATCCTGAGGATCCATGTGGATCCATGCTTTGTAACCACATTTTTGCACCACTGCGGCCCCAGGCAACAGTGGGTGCGTGATTTTTTTGGTGCAAGCTGTAGCCATGGACATGCTATGTGATCTGATGGTGAATTTGGGGTGACCCAGTGCAAAAATCCTTAGGATCCATGTGGATCCATGCTTTGTAACCACGTTTTAGGTGGGAGGGAAGGAAAAGCGCTCAAGGGACAAGGAGCACGCGAGGGGTGGGTGGAGAAGGATGCTGCTAATAATGCAGAGGAGGGGTATAAGAGGAGAAGGCTCCTCTCCTCTCCCGCTTTGCTCCTTTAAAGCAAGCAGGTTGTCTGTCCCTCTCTCCTCCCCACTCAGCGGCTCTTCTCCTGCTTTGCTGTTTCAAAGCAAGCCACAGAGGAGGGAGGAGGAACCATGGATCCTCTGCTCATGACTGCAGCAGATCCCCTCGCCATCCGTAGGCATTCACTCCATAACACGCACAGACATTTCCCCTTACTTTCTAGGAGGAAAAAAAGTGAGTGTTATGGTGCAAAAAATATGGTATATTGGGACCTCAGACAGAAAGGAGATCAGCATGTATGTATCGGTACTAGAAAGTAATGGTCAAGACTGAATTAGGTCTACCTAATTCAGTTGAATTAGGTCAACTACCTACCGGTGTGCCTAGGACCCTCGTACCTACGGGACCGCCTCTCCCAGTATACCCCACAGGGTATATAAATAGCAACACCCTAGTGGTTCCGGGCCCTAAGGAAGTTAATTAGCTTCAACCAGAGCCAGGGCCTTTTCAACACTGGCTCCGGCCTGGTGGAACACTCTGCCTCATGAGACCAGAGCCCTGCAGGATCTGATTTCTTTCCGCAGGGCCTGTAAGACAGAGTAATTCTGCCTGGCCTTTGGCTTGGAGCCAATTTGATTCCCTCCCCCTCTTTCTTTTTCCTTTTTCCTTTCTCCTCCTGTGATGAGGCTGCATTTTAATGTTTCAATATTTTAATGTTGTATTTTAATCTTGTTTTTAAGTTGTATTCATTCAACTTGTTTTTATTATTGCTTGTTAGCCGCCCTGAGCCCGGCCTTGGCTGGGGTATAAATAAAAATTATTATTATTATTAGTAAAAGTAGCTGAATGCAACCCTATAGGTCCAAGTGTTTCACTGTCCTCCAGAAACTTGCACCAACTTTGAGAGGCACTTGGTTCACAAACCCATTTACAGATTTAGCCCCAAGGCTCTTCACCAGATCAGTGCCTAGGTCAAGCCGGGCACTGGCCCCCAAGCACACCTAGTTTGCCCTCACTTCTTGGAACTGTTTTCAAGAGTGGACTCAGCCCCGCCCCCTGCAAAAAAAGAGCAAGCAAGGAGCCACTCACAGTTTGAGCACAGCCAGGTTGGCCTCCAGGTCGTAGGCATTCTCCTTGGCTTGCGTCTCCACGTAGCGCTCTAGCGTGGCCAGATTCTCCGGGTTATACCTGAAACGCAGAAAAGGTTGGGGGTGAGGACCGCCAGGCTAAGGCCGCATCCACACCATATGTGGGCAGCACTTCAGTGCTACATTTAGCACTCCTTACCCCCCCAAAAAAACAATCCTGGGAGCTGTGGTTTGTTCAAGGCGCTGAGAGTTGATGGGAGACCTCCTCCCACCATTTCACAGAACTACAATCCCCAGAGTGGTTTGATAGCCGATGCCTCCTTCACAGGGAAACTCTGGGGATCATCGCTCCAGGAAGTGGAGGAAACAAAGCAAGCCTCCCAACAATTTTCCTATACGGTGGTACCTCGGGTTACAGACGTTTCAGATTACAGACACCGCTAACCCAGAAATAGTAAGAACTTTGCTTCAGGATGAGAATAGAAATTGGTGGACGTGCCCAAAGATTAAGGCTTTCTGGGAGATGATATATAATGAATTAAAAAAGGTATTTAAATATACCTTCTTGAAGAAACCAGAGGCCTTTCTCCTGGGCAGTCGGCCAATCGGTGTTAAAAAAGGATAGAACTTTCTTTATGTATGCAACAACAGCAGCAAGAATACTCATTGCAAAGTATTGGAAGACACAAGAGCTACCCAGGAGGAATGGCAGATGAAAATGATGGACTACATGGAATTGGCGGAAATGACTGGCAGAATCCGTGACCAGGGAGAAGAGTCGGTGGAAGAAGATTGGAAGAAATTTAAAGATTATTTACAGAAATATTGCAAAATTAAAGAATGTTAGAGGGATGATGGATTGAAATTAAGTGGCTTCTAGCTGTACAGGCTTTAAAGTTATATATAGATCAAGATTAAGAATTAGGATTAATAAGGTTAAAAGAATGGAAAATTGGTTTTTAATAGGTAAAAATTTAATGTTATAATATATTAAGATTAAGGATTGGGATTAAAAAGGAGGGAAAGGAATTGCTGGACAAACAAATTGAATTGGAATACAAAAGAGGGAGGTATGAGGAGGTCCAGGAAATAAGTAAATTTAAAAGTAGTGATGAAAAGATGGAATTGTTTTTAACTCTTTTTTCTTTTTGTATTTTGTATTGTGTATTTTTCTTTTTATTTTTAAACTTTTTTTTTATTGATGTGTCTTTTTTTATGTGAAACTTTAATAAATATCATTAAAAAAAAAAAAAAAGAATAGAAATTGTGCTCTGGTGGGGCGGCCGCAGCGGGAGGCCCCATTAGCTAAAGTGGTACCTCAGGTTAAGAACGGGCCTTCAGAGCTAATTAAGTTCTTAACCAGAGGTACCACTGTATAGGAGTCTCCCAAGCTGGTTGTAATGAGCGGTTTAATATCCTGGGCAAGGCCACCCTGTTGGGAGGACTTCCAGGCCTCCATGACAACCATGGGGTTACCTGCAAGCGATCATTTTCAGAACACTACAGCAAGGCACCAAGGAGGGTAAATGATGAAGTACAGGACCTGATTGTTAAAGCCCCCAAAGCCAGGCCCCCATGAAGAATCCAGAGATTGTGTTGTGTATTATTTTATATACATTCATAGACACGGAAGAGCAGCCGTACATAGCGGAATACAGTGGTACCTCGGGTTAAGTACTTAATTCGTTCCAGAGGTCCGTTCCTAACCTGAAACTGTTCTTAACCTGAAGAACCACTTTAGCTAATGGGGCCTCCTGCTGCTGCCACGCTGCCAGAGCACAATTTCTGTTCTCATCCTGAAGCAAAGTTCTTAACCTGAAGCACTATTTCTGGGTTAGCGGAGTCTGTAACCTGAAGCGTATGTAACCTGAGGTACCACTGTACGTGGAAGCAATGATGTCCATTTCATGGGGTGGCATGCCCACCTGCCAAGCTTCTAAAGACTGGGCAAGTCAAGCCCAATCTCGTGAAACTCATACCTTGTGAAACCTGAATGTGCAGATGTTCACCATATCCTAATGGATGCATCTGCTCCCAGTGCTGAGTGTTTCTGGGACCTGGGTGACCCGGCTGTGCCTTTGCTTTCTGAAGAATCCAGAGATTGTGTTGTGTATTATTTTATATACGTTCATAGACACTGAAGGCAGCCGTACATAGCGGAATACTCAAGTTTATTCAAAATGGCATAACCACAGTCCTATGCAAAGTTTCCTGGAAGTACCCAATACAGTGGTACCTTGGGTTACAGATGCTTCAGGTTACAGACGCTTCAGGTTACAGACTCCGCTAACCCAGAAATAGTACCTCGGGTTAAGAATTTTGCTTCAGAATGAGAACACGGTAGCGGGAGGCTCCATTAGCTAAAGTGGTGTTTCAGGTTAAGAACAGTTTCAGCTTAAGAACAGACCTCCGGAACGAATTACGGTAAGTTCTTAACCCGAGGTACCACTATAGTTTCAACACATTGCCTAGGTGTACGTATCAAGGCAAAGTCGCTTGGGGACAGTTTGGGTGACAAAAGCAGCTAGTAAAAGTCTGTATAGTTCAAGCTCTGGTTTTCCCAGTAGTGATGTGTGGAAGTGAGAGCTGGACCATAAAGAAGGCTGATCACCGAAGAATGGATGCTTTTGAATTCTGGTGCTGGAGGAGACTCTTGAGAGTCCCATGGACTGCAAGAAGATCAAACCTCTCCATTCTGAAGGAAATCAGCCCTGACTGCTCACTGGAAGGACAGATCCTGAAGCTGAGGCTCCAAGACTTTGGCCACCTCATGAGAAGAGAAGACTCCCTGGAAAAGACCCTGATGTTGGGAAAGATGGAGGGCACAAGGAGAAGGGGATGGCAGAGGACGAGATGGTTGGATAGTGTTCTCGAAGCTACCAGCATGAGTTTGACCAAACTGCGGGAGGCAGGGGAAGAGAGGAGTGCCTGGCGTGCTCTGGTCCAGGGGGTCACGAAGAGTTGGACACAACTAAACGACTAAACAACAACAACAACAACAACAGGTTCCTATAATGTAAGTCATGGGCCCCGCCTGCTAGCCTGTTCCCTAAAATATCACGGGTTTGCTCCTTTCTATATATAGGGTGCCTACATTCTGCATGGACTGGTTGCATGGCAACATGCGCAAATGGCTTTAGATAACTATTAGGTTCTTGGGAGAAAAGCAATGAGAAACCTAGACAGCATCCTAAAAAGCAGAGACATCACCTTGCCAACAAAGGTCCGTATAGTTAAAGCTCTGGTTTTCCCAGTAGTGATGTATGGAAGTGAGAGCTGGACCATAAAGAAGGCTGATCGCAGAAGAATTGATGCTTTTGAATTCTGGTGCTGGAGGAGACTCTTGAGAGTCCCATGGACTGCAAGAAGATCAAACCTCTCCATTCTGAAGGAAATCAGCCCTGAGTGCTCCCTGGAAGGACAGATCCTGAAGCTGAGGCTCCAACACTTTGGCCACCTCATGAGAAGAGAAGACTCCCTGGAAAAGACCCTGATGCTGGGAAAGATGGAGGGCACAAGGAGAAGGGGACGACAGAGGGTTAGATGGTTGGACAGTGTTCTCGAAGCTACCAGCATGAGTTTGACCAAACTGCGGGAGGCAGTGGAAGACAGGAGTGCCTGGCGTGCTCTGGTCCAGGGGGTCACGAAGAGTCGGACACGACTAAACAACAACAACGGCTATAAATGACGTAACGCAGGCGGGAAAGGCGGCGTGCCTCTGAGCACGTGCAGAGTGCCCCTCAAGGAAACAAGGGAAGCCCCCAACCCGCGCCGCTTGGTTTCTGAAGTCGCCCCCGAAGGATGGGAAGGGAAGGAGGGGTGTGTGGTTGCCTTGGTAACCGCGACCAGGCCCCTCCCACCCCCCTGTCAATCACCCCCCCCTCCGGGTCAGCACCTGTCGATGCCCTTCAGCAGCTTCCCCACGTTCGCCCGCATCTGCTCGAAGAGCGCCATGGCACGCGGAACCGGGAGCGGAGAAGGAGGTGGCGGAAGAGGAAGGGAAAGGACCGCGGCCTCAGCACAGGAAACGGAAGGAGCAGGAACTGAAGGCACTTCCGGCCGGGCAGCCTCCGACTTCCGCTTCCGCCCAGGCACGCCCCTGGGAGCGCCGCAGGCTAGAGGTGCGGGACACGCATGCGTCGCGGAGAAAAGGGCCAAGGAGAGGCGGGCGACGTTTCTGGCCCCGCCCCCTTCGGGGTTGCGCTTCGGCTCCTCCCCCTCCCTTCTCCCTCGGAAGATTCTATGCGCGAGGGCTAGAAACTTGGGCTTGGTTTTTGAAATCGGAACTTCTCTGGGGCGCAGATTTTTTTTTTTTATATGATATTTATTAAAATTTCAAAAGAAAAAGATCACATTAATAAAAAAAATTAACAATAAAAAGGAAAAATACAGAATACAAAGTACAAAAAAGAAAAAACAGTTAAAAACAATTCCATCTTTTCATCACTTCTTTTACATTTACTTGTTTCCGGGACCTCCCTCTTTTGTATTCTAATTCAATTTGTTAGTCCAGCAATTCCTTTCCCTCCTTTTTAATCCTGATCTTTAATCTTGATATATTATAACATTAAATTTTTAGATATTAAAAACCAATTTTTCCATATTCTTTTATACCATTACCGCTAGAAACCGCTTAACTTCAATCCGTCATCATTCTAACATTCATTAATTTTGCAATATTTCTGTAAGTAGTCTTTAAATTTCTTCCAATCTTCTTCCACCGACTCTTCTCCCTGGTCTCGGATTCTACCAGTCATTTCCGCCAATTCCATGTAGTCCATCATTTTCATCTGCCATTCCTCCAGTGTGGGTAGATCTTGTGTCTTCCAATGCTTTGCAATAAGTATTCTTGCTGCTGTTGTAGCATCTGGGGCGCAGATTTAAACTGCGCCGGACTTACATTGCACCAAGCAGAGATCCTGCTGACTGGGACCAGCGCCTGAGCGACAATACGATACAATACTATAATCTTTATTGTCATTGTCCCATACAGAACAACGAAATTGAAAAAATCTACACCAGACATTCAGAAAGCAACAAGCCTGCTATCCCAGCCTGGTTGACCCCCTAAAAACTCTTGATAAAGGTAAAGGGACCCCTGACCATTAGGTCCAGTCGTGACCGACTCTGGAGTTGCGGCACTCATCTCGCTTTATTGGCCGAGGGAGCCGGCGTACAGCTTCCAGGTCATGTGGCCAGCATGACTAAGCCGCTTCTGGCGAACCAGAGCGGCGCACGGAAACGCCAGAGCAGTACCTATTTATCTACTTGCACTTTGACGTGCTTTCGAACTGCTAGGTTGGCAGGAGCAGGGACCGAGCAACGGGAGCTCACCCTGTCACGGGGATTCGAACAGCCGACCTTCTGATCGGCAAGTCCTAGGCTCTGTGGTTTAACCCACAGTGCCACCCGCGTCCCCCCCCAAAAAACCTTTTGATACCCCATAATTAAATACAGCATACTCACATAGAGACTACCTTACAGCCATCCATGCAGTTCAAATGGCGGTGCCAGTGGGTTTACGTGGTGCCTGACTCTGGTCACTCCTCCTAATCTCCTTTAGGATGCAACTGGGCCATTTTTAGCTCCGCCCCCTGTAACTTTTTGTATGCGATAAGGATCCCGTGATTTACCAGGATCAGCCGGGGATCTACTGGTTGGACATCCCTGCAATAGGATATACCAGTTTGCTGAGCTATGGTTTCTTCAGGGAGGGAACCTTAACACCTGGTTCACTTTGCACTATCTCCAGTGGAAAGGTTCAAGGAGTGGGGGAAGGGAAAAACAGGTCTCTGGCTGAGACCCTGAAGAGCCGGCGTCAGGCAGACGAGGCATATAGTCTGACCCGATGGTAACAAGGAAAGGGAGCGTAGTGGCAAAATCAGAAGTGAAGTGATAGTCACAGCCACGCCCCCTTCTAAAATTGCACAATTACACAATGCTTTGTAATTGTGGATGTATTGCAGCAATCGGTGCAAATCTCCAGCTGTTGTCTTTCTGCTAGATCTACTATGTTCTGTGCAAATACATAAGCCAATGATTCAGAGTGCTCCAATATCATTTTTTGGAGTGGTTCTCCCCCCCCCCCCCTTTTGTTGTTAAAAAGTGTAGCACTTACTGTAACAACTTCATGGTGAGTACCGGAACCTACCGTATTTTTTGCTCTATAAGACTCACTTTTCCCCTCCTAAAAAGTAAGGGGAAATGTGTGTGCATCTTGAGTGAATGCAGGCTGCGCAGCTATCCCAGAAGCCAGAAGAGCAAGAGGGATTGCTGCTTTCACTGTGCAGCGATCCCTCTTGCTGTTCTGGCTTCTGAGATTCAGAATATTTTTTTTCTTGTTTTCCTCCTCCAAAAACTAGGTGCGTCTTGTGATCTGGTGCATTTTATAGAGTGAAAAATACGGTATTTTGCAGGGGCAAAGAGCATTGTTTTGCAGTGACTCAAGCTGTGCTTTCCTTGAAGTTCTATCATACTTAACAGAACTTGCACACCCTTTTATTGAAACAGACGCACCTTGCGTTTTCAGTATACCTGAATGCTTTGTTTTTGAGCATGCAATGGGCAGAAAGCTCCCCTTCAACGCTGGTCAGGCGGCTCTAAGATGCTGGAGACAGACCCAGCTGCAGAAATAGTAAGGGGTCTTCGACTTCCAGTGACCCCGGACTATACCATTGACAAAGGAGCTTCTTTTGACCTTTGCACTCCTGCAGGCATCATAAACACATAGTTAAACAATGGAACTCACTTCCGCAATAAGCTTTTGGCCGCCTACTTGGACAGTTTAAAAGGCAGATTCGACAAATTCATAGAATCATAGAATCATAGAGTTGGAAGAGACCACAAGGGCCATCGAGTCCAACCCCCTGCCAAGCAGGAAACACCATCAGAGCACTCCTGACATATGGTTGTCAAGCCTCTGCTTAAAGACCTCCAAAGAAGGAGACTCCACCACACTCCTTGGCAGCAAATTCCACTGTCGAACAGCTCTCACTGTCAGGAAGTTCTTCCTAATGTTTAGGTGGAATTTTCTTTCTTGTAATTTGGATCCATTGCTCCGTGTCCGCTTCTCTGGAGCAGCAGCAAACAACCTTTCTCCCTCCTCTATGTGACATCCTTTTATATATTTGAACATGGCTATCATATCACCCCTTAACCTCCTCTTCTCCAGGCTAAACATGCCCAGCTCCCTTAGCCGTTCCTCATAAGGCATCGTTTCCAGGCCTTTGACCATTTTGGTTGCCCTCCTCTGGACACGTTCCAGTTTGTCAGTGTCCTTCTTGAACTGTGGTGCCCAGAACTGGACACAGTACTCCAGGTGAGGTCTGACCAGAGCAGAATACAGTGGCACTATTACTTCCCTTGATCTAGATGCTATACTCCTATTGATGAGGCCCAGAATTGCATTGGCTTTTTTAGCTGCCGCGTCACACTGTTGGCTCATGTGAAGTTTGTGGTCAACCAAGACTCCTAGATCCTTTTCACATGTACTGCTCTCAAGCCAGGTGTCACCCATCTTGTATTTGTGCTTCTCATTTTTTTTGCCCAAGTGCAAGACTTTACATTTCTCCCTGTTAAAATTCATCTTGTTTGTTTTGGCCCAGTTCTCTGTCCAAATTCATGGACAGCTCTCCATGGCTATGAGCTGTCCATGGAGGCGCAGGTCAATTCTGTGTCCAGGGCAGCTGTCTACCAGCTCCATCTGGTACGCACGCTGAAACCCTCCCTGCCCACAGACTGTCTCGCCAGAGTGGTGCATGCTCTACTTATCTCCTGCTTGGACTACTGCAATGCATTCTGCGTGGGGCTGCCTTTGAATGTGGCAGCTAGACTGGTGACTGGGAGCGGCCACCGAGACCGTATAACACTGGTCCTGAAAGACCTACATTGGCTCCCAGTACATTTCCGAGCACAATTCAAAGTGTTGGTGCTGACCTTTAAAGCCCTCAACGGCCTCGGCCCTGTATATATGAAGAAGCATCTCCACCCCCATCATTCTGCCCAGACACTGAGGTCCAGCGCCGAGGGCCTTCGGGGAGTTCCCTCACTGCGAGAAGCAAAGTTACAGGGAACCAGGCAGAGGGCCTTCTCGGTGGTGGCGCCCGCCCTGTGGAATGCCCTCGCATCAGATGTCAAGGAAATAAGCAACTACCAGACTTTTAGAAGACATCTGAAGGCAGCCCTGTTTAGGGAAGTTTTTAATGTTTAATGCTGTATTGTGCTTTTAATATTCTGTTGTGAGCCGCCCAGAGTGCCTGGGGAAACCCAGCCAGATGAGTGGGGTATAAATAAATGATGATGATGATGAAGGCTCAAAGGTGGGAGGCAGCATATTTTTGAATTCAAGTGGCTGGAGAGTGCTGTTGTTCTTTGGGTCTTGCTTGCGGGTTTCCCCCTGCTGCATTGAGAACGGATGCTAGACTAGATGGGCCAATGGCAGTCTCATCTTGCAAGTCTCTAGCACAGGGGTGGGCAAGTTTTTTTTTTTAAGTCCAGGGCCACATTCCTTTCTGGGTAGCCATCTGAGGGCCACATGTCAGTGGTGGATGTGGCCAGGGGCAAAAGTGGGCGGAGCAATGAATGTACATTTTACAGTAGGCCAGTTCCTGCAAACACTCACAGAGCCTTCACTCTCCTTCATCACCAAGAAGCGGCATCAGAGTTCTAGACACATTGTGGGCATGCAAAAGCACTCAAGGAAGATTTGCAGCCAGGCCTGTGCAGGGTATGACCAGTGAGAATCCCAAGGGCCGCATTGTGGCCCCTGGGGTGGAGTTCCCCGCTGGTGCGCCAGCCCCAGTCCCTTCCCCGAGGGAAACCGATTCTGCAAAAGGGCCAGCGAAGAGGAGAAGATAGAGCAGGGGTCAGCAATTCTTTTCAGCAGGGGGCCGGTCCACTGTCCCTCAGACCTTGTGGGGGGCCGGACTATCTTTTTTTTGGGGGGGGGAATGAATGAATTCCTAGGCCCCACAAATAACCCAGAGATGCATTTGAAATAAAAGGACACATTCTACTCATGTAAAAACACGCTGATTCCCAGACCATCCGCGGGCTGGATTTAGAAGGCGATTGGGCCGGATCCGGTCCCTTAGTTTGCCTACCCATGCGATAGAGGAACCAATGTGATCTCTGTATACACGCCACAGGGCTTTAAAGGCCACGGTGGAGCTCGCACAAACCAATCGTGCATCAAATCAGGAAGCAGAACCCTGAGAAATTTATAAAGTGCCCTGACCACATTGCTGTTCTGACGCCCACGCGCAGTGAGAGAGTCGCAGAGTTTGCAAACCTCCACCTTGGGGTGGCAGCGGGGTGGGGTGGGGATTCACTGAACAATGGATGCCCAGGAAAGAGCTGCCCTAGACATTTCTACCCGAAACCCCCAAGAGGACTTTGAACTTCTTCTGAGAGTTGGCGGAGGGACCTATGGAGAAGTCTATAAGGTAAGCAACCAAACCGCTGCTCCTTCCTGGAGAGACTGAATGGCTGAGGGCATCACACATTTGGGGCTACGACTTCCACAGCTGCACACTTCTTTGAAGTCTCTCAGCCCCACTCACCTCACTGTTTGTTGTGGGGAAGGAAGGGAAAGGAGAATGTTAGCTGCTTTGAGACTCCTTCGGGTAGTGATAAAGCGGGATATCAAATCCAAACTCCTCCTCCTCCTCTTCTTCTTCTTCTTCTTCTTCACACTAATTGACCAGCAAAAACAGGATTCCTCATAATATAATCTTAGCTCTGGCAGGGAAAACTCACCTCTTCCTTTTGCATCAATTAAAATGCTCTATTTTATTCTTGGTTTCGTCCCCTGCCAGGTATATTTTGTAATCTCTCTGCCACTCTTTGAAACATCCAGCGTTGCCAATCACTGGAGCTGTTTAAAATAGGAAAAGCATCTTCGGCAATACAGCCGCATACTAATTGAACTGGGTTTGAGGACAAAAGAAATAAATATGGAGTAGGGTTCGCCTGTGGAACTCATAGCTGCATGATATTGGAAAAGCTGAGAAGTGTGTTGTCGGCCACATTTTCATCCCACAATTCCCCTAAAGACCTTGGGGAAACCTTGATCACTCCCTCCTTTTATCTTCACAGCAACATTGTGGTGTAGCTTAGCGCAGTCCTATGAATCTTTAGAAGTAGCAACAACTGTGCTCAATTCTTTGATGCGTTCCTCCCGGTATGTGCGCCATTGCCGTCCTAGTGTGTGTCATAGCTGAACATGAATTCATTGCTCTGTTGAGCACTTCATCCACCACACAATGCTGGTCTCTGTGCCCAACGCACTGCCTGCTTTTTAAAGCTGCGAGACAGGCTACACTTTGACTGGGAGAGAAAGCGCATGGCAGAAAGTCCTTCTGTCTGTCTTGGTAATTCTCTCCATGGAACATAGAGGTAAATGCGAGGGACATTTGTGGGATGGCCACTTTAAGTAAGAGATGGAGGCTCCCTCTCCCCTAACAATGTGAAATCAGAAAAGGACAGGTAAAATGTTCAATGTGGTAGAGGCTAAGCAAATCAGTCTCTTAAGCTTAAGCCAAGAAAAAGTAGTCTTTATAAGATTGAATATCAATATACGTATCAAGAGCACAATTTCTGTTCTCATCCTGAAGCAAAGTTCTTAACCTGAGGTACTATTTCTGGGTTGGCAGAGTCTGTAACCTGAAGCGTATGTAACCCGAGGTGCCACTGTAGTTTTCTCTCTCCTGTTGTCACACTAGAATTTGTGGATGTTCAGTGAAGCTGAATGTTGTAAGATGGGCCATTGCAATTCGGCAGGCTCCAAATGAAGGACCATCTGGTCCTCTCAAAAGATCAGATTTGGCCCTTGGGGACTCTAGTTCCTGACCTCTCCTCCTCACCTTTCCCTCCTCATTTCCAGCTCAAGGCTCAGCCTTAGCAGCTCCTTTCACTGGTTGGAAAACGTGATGGGTACATTTATTTCTTGGGCCATAAGCCGCCATGACAGGATGTGGGTGGCGCTGTGGGTTAAAGCACAGAGCCTAGGACTTGCTGATCAGAAAGTCGGCGGTTCGAATCCCCACGACGGGGTGAGCTCCTGTTGCTCGGTCCCTGCTCCTGCCAACCTAGCAGTTCGAAAGCACGCCAGTGCCAGTAGATAAATAGGTACCACTCCGGCGGGAAGGTAAACGGCGTTTCCATGTGCTGCGTTTCTGGTTTGCCAGAAGCGGCTTAGTCATGCTGGCCACGTGACCTGGAAGCTGTATGCCAGCTCCCTCGGCCAATAAAGCAAGATGAGCACCGCAACCCCAGAATCGGCCACGACTGGACCTAATGGTCAGGGGTCCCTTTACCCTTTAAGCCGCCATGACAAGTATAAATGCAGAATAAGCACCTGGGACGCTTCTATAATTATCTATTTCTATTGCCGGCAAATGGAAATTGAATTTTGGTTGGCTTTGACTGCAATAGGCTGTTCAAGATACCTCACAACTTATCTCCTTGTAAGCATCATGTGCACAGACACAAAATGTGAAAATTAACAGCGTTAGCAGAAGAACAAAGTATTGCTGTTGAAGAGAATGCTTCGGAACACATACTTTCCCTACCCCTTCCTGACACAGGTTTCCCCTGCGCATCTGGTTTTAGTTGGTTGTTATTGTTGTTATCTTTAAATTATCTGCGTTCATATATTTGTCGCAAGTTGGGATTCAAGGAGGCTGAGAGCACTTAAAGACAACTTCATAAAATCCAAAGTAATAGAAACAAACTAGTTAAAACAGGAATTGAGATTCTTCAGAACACATTTAGTACCAGCAATTAAAATCCAATTTGCCTTGATAGGGACCCAGCAATCAGCACAATCTGAACCTTAGTTTCCAAAGGCCTGTCTGAGCATGAAGGCCTCAGCCTGTTGGGGGAAGGATAACAAAGAGGGAGCCAATCTAACCTCTCTTGGGAGGGAATTTCATAATATGGGAGCCACTACAGAAAAGGCTCTCTCTTGTGTCACCATGAACCACGCTTTTGGTGTTGATGGGAGCCAAAGAAGGTGCTCACCCCAGGATCTTAGCATGCGGGCAGGTTTGTATGTTGTTGTTGTTTAGTCGTTTAGTCGTGTCCGACTCTTCGTGACCCCCTGGACCAGAGCACACCAGGCACTCCTGTCTTCCACTGCCTCCCGCAGTTTGGTCAGACTGATGTTGGTAGCTTCGAGAACACTGTCCAACCATCTCATCCTCTTTCGTCCCCTTCTTCTTGTGCCCTCCATCTTTCCCAACATCAGGGTCTTTTCCAGGGAGTCTTCTCTTCTCATGAGGTGGCCAAAGTATTGGAGCCTCAGCTTCAGGATCTGTCCTTCCAGTGAGCACTCAGGGCTGATTTCCTTAAGAATGGGTACGTTTGATCTTCTTGCAGTCCATGGGACTCTCAAGAGTCTCCTCCAGCACCATAATTCAAAAGCATCCAGGTTTGTATAGGGAGATACAATATTCCAGGTAGCCTGGGCCCGATCCCCATCTAAGCCCCACCATCCACCCCTTCTTAAAAGGAGCTTGCCTGCCTTCTGATACTACTGGTCGGAGAAGAATTATAATGGGGAGTGAATAACTGGGAATTGTTCGTATGTGGACGAACCCCATAGTTTTTCTGCAGCATCTAGAAAAGCTGTTATTCCTGAGAGGTGTTCCCAGGGAATGCTCAGAATGGCAGCAACTTCTGCAAATTGTACAGGGAGAGGGGAGAAATTGGTTTCGGATCACATTTCCTGGTTCAGTTCCCGAAACAATATGCAAACTGAAACTCAGCTATCCTTCAGAATTTGCATTTTACAAAAATGTTCACGCACCAGGGGAAAGTGTGACAAGAATTGAGGACATTGGTGAAAACAACATAGGAAAAGACATTGGGTTGGGGGGGGGAACAACTGGTGGCAATAATAAACATAATATTAATAGTAATAAATATTATTATTTGCACCCTGCCCTCCCCGGCTTGAGCCGGGCTCAGAGTGGCTAACATCATATAAGTGTTTATTAGCAGAAATTGGCACTAAAAAGCTGATGGATTTTTCATGAGGGCTCTTGATTAAAATTTGGAAACTGAGGCAGAATGAGATGAATGTAAGATCGGGGGGGGGGGTAGAAACTGGGGAAAAATGAAATGGACAGAAAGCACTTTGTACTTATTTTTGTCCCACAGTATTGTTGTTAATAAATTTGTGAGTAAAAATGGTTGCATGTACATACCAGACCTTTAAAGGACCCCCCCTTCAAAAAAGGAATTTCAGGAATTGTAGTTTACCCCCCCCCCACAAGCTACAGCTCCCAGCACCCTTACCCAACTAATTATTATGTGTTTATTACAGTTACTTACTGAAGTTCCCAAGTTTCTTTGAGGAGGGGAATGGGTGAATCTGGCACATGTGTACAGTGGTACCTCTGGTTAAGAACTTAATTTGTTCCAGAAGTCTGTTCTTAACCTGAAACTGATCTTAACCTGAAGCACCACTTTAGCTAATGGAGCCTCCTGCTGCCGCCACGCCGCCGCTGCATGATTTCTCATCCTGAAGCAAAGTTCTTAACCCGAGGTACTATTTCTGGGTTACCGGAGTCTGTAACCTGAAGCGTCTGTAACCTGAAGCATCTGTAACCTGAGGTACCACTGTACATAAATTTTAGAAAGGGGCAAGATTAGATGCAGGTGCACAAAGCATTCTTGTACAGTGGTACCTCGGGTTAAGAACTTAATTCGTTCTGGAGGTCCGTTCTTAACCTGAAACTGTTCTTAACCTGAAGCACCACTTTAGCTAATGGGGCCTCCCGCTGTTGCCGTGCCGCCACCATACGATTTCTGTTCTCATCCTGAAGCAAAGTTCTTAACCTGAGGTACTATTTATGGGTTAGCGGAGTCTGTAACCTGAAGCGTATGTAACCTGAAGCGTCTGTAACCCGAGGTACACAGCTTTAAGTTTCCCTACAACATGCCTTGGTGGTTTCAAGGCCTGGAAGCACCCCTTTCCCCTCTGGTTTGCCAGTTTCTATCTCCAAGGCCTCGTGGAGGAAGGGCAGCTTGTGCTGCAAGCCCACCTCCCACTTAATGTAACAGCTCACATCCTGCTTCATACTATCAAAGGAGCCGAGCGCTGCAGCTGTATCCTCTGCCAAAATATTTCAGCTTGCGTTCTTCTCCTTCCTCTCTAAGCAGTCTCCCGCTTTGAGCTGCGGGATGCAGGGCCCATGCAAGGTGAGGCCACAGGAATTCACAGTCGAACCTCCTGCCTGTTTATAAGGCGTTTACATTGCACTTGAGGTGGCATGTATCTTTCCCATGCGCGTGCCTTTGTCGCGCCCTGTTTTAGCCTCCTGCAACTGCGACGAGTCCCGGCAGGCCCTGCGAAAAGCCCGATGGGTCATTTGGAGGGTGCGACGGATCCTCTTGGACTTCGGCACGCCATGTGACGTCATGCACACTCTACGTTAGGTCAACCGGTCAGGCACCCACAGTCAGAATTTTGTGGGTGCCTCAGGACCCAGGTCCCGCTCCCCGAGTTGGCGCCTATACCCTGGAGGCTGCTGTAGTTGTTCCTTTGTCTGTTATTGCTATGCTTTATTTGCTTAATAATAATAATAATAATAATAATAATAATTTATTATTTATACCCCACCCATCTGGCTGGGTTTGCCCAGCCACTCTGGGCGGCTTCCAACAAAATATTAAAATACAATAGTCTATTAAACATTAAAAGCTTCCTTGACATCTGATGGGAGGGCGTTCCACAGGGCGGGCGCCACTACCAAGAAGGCCCTCTGTCTGCTTCCCTGTAACCTCACTTCTTGCAGTGAGGGAACCGCCAGAAGGCCCTCAGCGCTGGATCTCAGTGTCCGGGCTGAATGATGGGGGTGGAGACGCTCCTTCAGGTATACAGGACCAAGGCTGTTTAGGGCTTTAAAGGTCAACACCAACACTCTGAATTGTGCTCGGAAACGTACTGGGAGCCAATGCAGATCTCTCAGGACTGGCGTTATATGGTCCCGGCGGCCACTCACAGTTACCAGTCTAGCTGCCGCATTCTGGATTAATTGCAGTTTCTGAGTCACCTTCAAAGGTAGCTCCAAGTAGAGCGCATTGCAGTAGTCCAAGCGGGAGATAACCAGAGCATGCACCACTCTGGCGAGACAGTCTGTGGGCAGGGAGGGTCTCAGCCTGCGTACCAGATGGAGCTGGTAGATAGCCGCCCTGGACACAGAATTGACCTGCGCCTCCATGGACAGCTGTGAGTCCAAAATGACTCCCAGGCTGCGCACCTGGTCCTTCAGGGGCACAGTTACCCCATTCAGGACCTGGGAGTCCCCCACACCCGTCCGCCCCCTGTCCCCCCAAAACAGTACTTCTGTCTTGTCAGGATTCAACCTCAATCCGTTAGACGCCATCCATCCTCCAACCGCCTCCAGGCACTCACAGGACATTCACCGCCTTCCCTGGTTCTGATTTAAAAGAGAGGTAGAGCTGGGTGTCATCTGCATAATGATGTGCATCTGGATGAACCATTGTATTCCAGATATGCCCACCTGGCCACCCTTCCTGTGTTTTTCCCAACCTGATTTGTGGCAAAAAATTTGGGAGCAGAAGAAGAAGAGAAATGAAAGGAAAGGAAAACAGCATGTCAATCGATGTCAATAGAAGCTGACTAATTGAGGGGGCGATTCACCCTCCAGCCACACTGAACAGGAAGCAATAAAAGCGGCTGGAACTTGTAATCAACGCTGCTGGGGTCTGCCCCCAAAATAGAGTTTTTACTATATTTGCTTGTTGGAGAGGCTATAGGTTGCTGGCAGCCATTTCCTCTCCCTACATGATACAAATCAGTGGTGTGGTGAGCAGCTATACCCAGTAACAAGCTTGTTGTCCTGATAATTTCACAACTGCTGCTAGGCTGAACACATTATTTTTATCTTTCTTTTTTTTTAAGAAAACCATTTATATCTTTCTCAGATGTAGATCGGAATGGCGTGAAATAAAAAACCCCACAATAAAATTCAGCAGACACTATAACAAATACAGGAGATAATAGGTGTTAAGTTGTGGGTGAACATATCAGACGACACAGCGATTCTTCAAACAGCTCTTGTTTATTCAGAGGCCAGAACAGAACTGAAGTGAAGGGCTCAGTCAGCCTGCTTATATAGAGCTCCAGTACCACGTTACTGTAACAACTTTCTAAAACTATCCAGTCACTGAACGTCACTTTCGATCCTTCATTTGCATAACTATCTACAGCATCCCCCTGCTGGCCCAGGGTGAGAACTTCAGTACATAACAACAGGGTCACTAAAATATCTAGGAAGGCTCAAAACTGATTTTAATAATAATAACTCCCTGCATATTGGCATCAGGCAGATGTCTTCATTACACCCTTTTCGGCTCCTGCTAAAAAATATTTTGTTCAGGTTAGGTACAAACCTACCCAGGTTTGTAGCATGTTGATATGTGGTTTCAGTGTATTGTTGATTTTAATCGGTTTTTTAAACCTTCAAATAGCCGTTTTGTACTTGTCATTGATAATTTTGTGCCATTCTTTTTGCAAACTGCCTGTCCCCCAAAGAGAAGTCATAGGAAAAAGCCCAGCTTGTGTGTTTGCTGCTGTTACACGAATTTTAAGTGCACACACTCCATAGGAAACCAATCCTTCATTCTTCAAAATGAGGAAATCTTTCTTCTTCTTTGGCGATCCCTTGTATCTGAGTAAGATTGTCTTCCATAAACACAGTTTCTGAGTCTGTAAGTGACTGTGGAGACCAATTCTGGATCCACACGTCTTTCCACAGTGGGGACATAGGTTTCTGGACGGGAGCTGATCACAGTGTGGATTTGCCAAGCGTGCCTTCCTCTTAGCGCGTTTCTCCCTTTCGCCCTCAATTTGAGCGTCTTCAAAACCTGTGACACCTTTGGTAAAGGCTGTTCTCCAATTGGAGCTCTCATATAAAAAAACACTGTGAAAATGCTTTTAAAAAAAAGTTTTGAAAAATACATCAAATTTGGCATAGCTCACTTCCGCCGTCTGGTGCCACGTTCGCGTTTTGCACTTTGAAACACATTTAAAACGTTTTGTTTGCAACTGTATAGCCGAGACCCTGGTCTCCAGCCACGTTTAGGCCTTTGCCCATCTTTTAAACACATTCTCCTTTCTGTATCTCCTCAGGCAAGGAACAAGGAGACAGGGAAACTGGCTGCTATCAAAATCGTAAAGATGGAAGCAGGTGAGCGAGGAAAACGACCAGCTACTTTTCGGTGCGCCGCCGTATCGTAAACTGAATGAGCCCTGAAATCCTTTCTCGTTGAGGAGTGCCAGAACTAAGGGGAAGAGTTGCTGTATGCATTTAAAGCAGTATTCAACTTTTCCAGACCCAAGAGATGCATTTTTAACCCAAACATGCCTTTGGGGACCCATTTCTTAATCTTTTTAAAAAGAAAACACCCCCCCCACACACTAATTTTTATTAAAAGTTTTCAGATTTTACATTTCCACATTAACATCTTTCATTACACCCATACATTCAACGATTTCCCTCCTTCCCCATCCAATGTTCTTTTAATTTACCCATAATTCCTCCATATTCTTATATATCCATCTGAATCAAGGCCCCCCCCCCGCCCCCATTTTACATTCCTTTTAAATAGGTTACACTGTTGAATTTACCTTAACACGGCCAGCGTTTTCAGCTGTGTACAATTCTTTTGCCATATATTTTGCATGGAGGTTGTGCTCTGGCTGCGACTGACCGTGGATCAGTCCCACTAGCGGGGAATGACCCATCACAATAATTAGTATTTATTTACATGGCAACCCCGCAGCTGAAGACCGGCTATTTAAAGCACATTCAGTGCAATGTTTGAAGCACATTCTTCCCCTACAAATAATCCTGGGATTATTTCCCAGCACCCTTAAGAAACTGCAGTTCCCGGGAGCTAATAATAATAATAATAATAATAATAATAATATGTCACCCATCTGACCGGGTTGCCCCACCACTCTAGGTGGCTCCCAACAGACTATTAAAAACACAATAAAACATCCAACATTAAGTTTTTTGAAGATGCTTTAAATGTGGTTCGAGACACCTTTTGATGGGTGGAAGTCAGTCTCTAAAATAAAGCTGGTTTGTGAAAAAAACACAGTCTGACCAGCTCATCGCAGAAGCATGGGTGCTCTTTCATTCACTGTGTATATATGCTCAGAAACCAAATATTTTTAATTATTGAGGGTGTTAACGGAGAAATCTGAGGGCTCCCTTGGACAAAAAACAAGGACACCAGCCAGGAATACCAGAGCAAAACAGCAGCCAGTAGGCTTGGTCTTGATTGAAGACTGTCCGCAGGACTCCCACCTGCCACAAGGTGGAACAAGATGGAGGCCCTGAACAAAAGAGAACCCAAACTTTTATTAGCTGCTAATCCCCATGTTACACGCCCCCCCCAACTACATCACTCATACATCACGGTTACATCATGAAAGGGGAGGTCTGGTGGCCGTAATCTGAGCATCCTGGACCCTGCCCCATGGTTCTCCTTGCCCTCCACCAAACACCCATCAAGTGTAGCAAAAGAGACATTTACATTTCCCTGTTTCCCAGCCAAGTTAATCACACCCTTTTGTCTTCATCTGGGTTTGCTATTTCTGGAATGGCTACCTGTCTGGCACTCAGGTATCAGGATGCCAGGAATTATCACCCGGGCATGAAGGTTAGAAAGATGCTGGAAAGAAGTTATATGACTTTAGTAGAAACATTATAAAGAATTAAGTATGAATAGATTGACATTGGGTAAAGATGTAAATTGAAGTCTAAAATTTCGTTAAATTAAATTATGGAACTAAATTTGTGAAAGAGGGAAAGGACTTGCTAGAATATTTAATTGAACTAGAATACAAAAAAGGAGGTGTGAGGAAGTCGAGGAAATAAGCTAATGAAAGATAAGGATATGAAAATATGGGGGGTTTTTTGTATGTTTGTTCTCTTTTGGGTTTTTTTCTTTTTTAAATGTTTTTCTTTTCTTTTCTTTTTTCCTTTTTGTATTGTTGATGCTTTGTACTGCTGTATCTGATTTTGTTTTTAAGGCTTTGTAACTGTTTATTGTTTATTTTTCTCTTTTGTTTTTCTTTTCTTTTTTGTAATGTTTAAACTTTAATAAATATTTTATTAAAAAAAAAAAAAAAAGGAATTATCACCCAGGCAGAGGGGCTGCTGAGCAGCTGAGCTCACCTGTCTATATGAATTTCTGAAGTTTTCCCAGTGAGCCTGTACATAGATGCATTTATCAGTGAATTCTTACATTTGGTATCGTGCAGCAAAGGCCCTTGGAATAGATAGGAAGAAATTGCAATGAAGTGTTTTGTGGGGACAAATCACAAAAGTCACAAAAGCGATTGTTCTGGTTTTGGTAGTGGGCTGCATGTGCATGATATCTGCTGGAGGGGCAACCCCCCCCCAACCTAGACATAAATTCCTGCAACAAGGGGAGGTGGAAAACACAAAATTTGATGGAGCTTTTTGGTCCAACTCCCATCAGGTTAGCCCAAGAATGCCCACGTGAGCCATCCTGAGGAGATTTTGTTGAGAAGCCTGGCCAGCTCCCTCAGGGTAGATTCAAATCTCCTTTCTGGAATGTTCTGCTTCCTTTTTTTTTGTTTATAAAAATGATTTAAAAAGTCTCTAGTCCTGTTACTTGAGGAGAAGCAAGCAGGCTGTATTCTGCAAAATGGCTGACCAAGGAGAAGGCCACTCCAGGCCTTCCTTGTGCAAAACACTTTGTATTAATTCTTCATATTATTATATAATAATAATTGTGGGGAGAAGCTAAACCTTTTCGTCCCTCGCTGTAATCCCAACCCTCCTTGAGAGAAAATTCTTGTAATTTCCCCACGTCTAGACGAACCATGTTACTTTTATGTAACATATATTTAGGGTGGGATATGCAATTCTTTTGAACAGCCTCTGTATCTGTTCTTGTTAGGGGACGCTTATCTTCCTTTCTTGTTCTGTAACACCTGTAAAAGATGGAAACAGCTTTTTAAAAAATCCCCACCCTGTATGCTATCAGAAGCTCATTGGATTAAAGGCTCGATAGAAAGAACAATATATTTTGGAATAAGAAGTTGCAAGTTTCATGTCCGCCTTTATGTATTCTTTCTTTTTATTTTATTTTCCCGTGATGGAAATTTCTATTTCTGTTTTTGTGTGTCCTTACCCCTCTGGGCATGCACGCTTTGCAACAATTTCCTCTTTTTAATTCTATTTTTCTTTAAATAAATAAAAACAAGAACATCCTTCCTTTGGAGAAAACACCCCAGAAGTGTGAGGCAAATTGGATCACTTCTGTAAATAAGTGCTTTCCTAGCACTTTTCCAGCTCCTTCAATGCTGAGGTTTGATTTTCTTGGAAATTTGGCAGAAGAAGAGAGGAGGGGGCAGATTAAGGTTAGAGGCTGCCAGTTGCCGACTTTTTATTGTTGTTGTTCGCAGCTCACACCCACATTTCTTTGGCAAACGCTGCAAAAGAGCGAATTTATTTTGTCGCAGCTGCTGTGCCAGTGCTGAACTTACATATAAGCTAAACAAGCTATAGCTTAGGGCCCCACTCTCTTGGGGTCCCCCAAAAAAATTTAAAGGAAAAAAAACTCCTGGATGTGCATTTCCAAAATATAAGATAAAAAACAAAACAAAACAAAAAACCTACATACAGCAACAGTGTTTTGTGTTGTGTAGGCTCCTGTGATGTAAGTCATGGGCCCCGCCTGATAGCCTGCTCCCTAAAATATCACGGGTTTGCTCCTTTCTATATATAGGGTGCCTACATTCTGCATGGACTGGTTGCAGGGCAACATGCGCAAATGGCTTGAGATACCTATGAGGTCCATAAATTACCAGTACATTTCCGAGCACAATTCAAAGTGTTGGTGCTGACCTTTAAAGCCCTAAATGACGTCCTCCCACCAGATGTCAAAGAGAAAAATAACTACCTGACATTTAGAAGACATCTGACGGCAGCCCTGTTTAGGGAAGCTTTTAATGTTTAATAGGTTATTGTATTTTAGTGTTTTGTTGGAAGCCGCCCAGAGTGGCTGGGGAAACCCAGCCAGATGGGCGGGGTATGAATAATAAATTATTATTATTATTAAGCATATATTCAACACACAAAAAAGCGACAATTTGTTGTTGACAAAGGACAGCTGGACATATAAAGGGCTCCATTACCTTCAGTCGCTTAGGGCCTCATCAAACTTAAATCTGGCCCTAGCCGTGACGTTAATTGTGTGGCTGAAATCAACATGCAGGGCTTTGACGAAATGGAAAAATAAAGCCCAGCAGCCACGAGAGGAGCACAAAGTGAAGGGGAAGAATGTAACCTTTCCTCTCTCAGTTGCGGACCCGGCGAAAATCCCCCCAAGCTGTGACAATCGCCCACGGCAGTCGTGTTCCTTGGGGGCGGAGGTGGAGAGCTGTGGCTTCTATTTACCGTAAAACAACAACAGCCCTGCCTGTTACGTGCATTCATTCAATTAAGCTGCATGTGCACCATGCGTTTCATAGAATCATAGAACTGTAAAGTTGGAAGGGCACCCCAAGGCTCATCTAGTCCAACCCGCTTCAACACAGGAATCGCAGCTAAAGAACCCCTGGCAGACAGCCCCCCAACTTCTGATTGAAAAGTCCGCTGCTTTCCGAGGGAGTCAGTTCCACTGTCCCTGTTCACGACGCTGAAGGACATTTAAAGCAGGAGGATAGGGGAGTTTTATTACCGTATTTTTTGCTCTATAAGACGCACCAGACCATAAGACGTACCTAGTTTTTGGAGGAGGAAAACAAGAAAAAATATATTCTGAATCTCAGAAGCCAGAACAGCAAGAGGGATCGCTGCACAGTGAAAGCAGCGATCCCTCTTGCTGTTCTGGCTTCTGGGATAGCTGTGCAGCCTGCATTCGCTCCATAAGACGCACACACATTTCCCCTTACTTTTTAGGAGGGAAAAAGTGAGTCTTATAGAGCAAAAAATACGGTACTTAGGCCAGAGATGGCCAAACTCGGCCCTCCAGATGTTTTGGGACTACAACTCCCATCATCCCCACCTAACAGGACCAGTGGTCAGGTATGACGGGAATTGTAGTCCCAAAAGAGCTGGAGGGCCAAGTTTGGCCATCACTGACTTAGGCCAATACAGTCATACCTCGGGTTACAGATGCTTCAGGTTGCGTTTTTTTGGGTTCCATACTGCCGAAATTCAGAAGTCCCAGAATGGGTTACTTCCGGGTTTTGGTGGTCGCACATGCGCAGAAGCACTAAATCACACTTTGTGCATGTGCAGAAGCACTGAATCGCAACCCGCGCATGCGCAGATGCGCCACTGCGGGTTGTGAACACTGCGGGTTGCAAATGTGCATCCTGCACAGATCACGTTCGCAACCCAAGCGTCCGCTGTACACCAAAGGACCAGTCTGAAAGGTTTATGCCATTATAGCTCTTGTACAACAAGAGGTCATTTTTAGTTAATAGCTGGTATATCGTATGACGCTCCTGTTGTAAGGGGATAATAGATGATATGCAAAAAGTCAGGGTGTCTCTGGGAAATAAGGTCAGGGGAGTTTTGTTACGGTTAAACAGCTTCTGTTGGTGTATTTTTGATGATTTATCTCACAGGGCAATTCGTTTTGACAAGCTGAAAAACAATAATAAAGACTACTTTCTTAATAATATTTTTTATTAATTTTCAATTACAATCCAATGATAGCCTCGTTATACAATACCAAATTATAATACCCATTGTTCGAATACTAAATTATATAATTTAGGTGGCCTCCCCACGTGCTAGAATTGCTGGTTTGATGACTTTCTTTATTTCTGCATTCCAAAATCTTATTACCGTATTTTTCGTCCCATAGGACGCTCCGTCCCATAGTTTTTTTGGGGGGAAATAAAGGAAAAAATTTTTCCCTTTATTTCCCCCCCAAAAGCAGGTCGCGGAAACCGAACAAGGTCGAGGAACAGCGGGATGGCAGCGCTGCGCCTCCCTGCTGTCCCCCGAGCTTGTGGGGCTGGCCGATGTCTGCCCGGCGCGCGGGGCGCTCTGCTTTCAGGGCGCCCGACGCTCCGTGAAGCAGGCTGCTGTCCGCAGCCTAGACATCCCTGCGGGACCTCCCGCAGGGCTGCCTAGGCTGCGGATGTGTTCCCGAAGCACCGGGCGCTCTGCTTTCAGGGCGCCCGACGCTCCGGGAAGCAGGCTGCTGTCCGCAGCCTAGACATCCCTGCGGGACCTCCCGCAGGGCTGCCTAGGCTGCGGATGTCTTCCTGAAGCCTGGAGAGCGAGAGGGGTCGGTGCGCACCGACCCCTCTCGCTCTCCAAGCTTCAGCGAAAGCCTGCATTCACCCCATAGGACGCACCCAGATTTCCCCTTCATTTTTGGAGGGGAAAAAGTGCGTCCTATAGGGCGAAAAATACGGTAATTTCAATTACATTCCAGTCACAATAATCCCTTATACAACAACGGAAATATGAGTAACTTCTATTCGTGTCGACACATCAAATGATGTATAGAACTACAAGTAAGGCACTCAAATTGTATCCTTGTTCTTCCTGCGTGTGGCGGTTATTCTCTCCGTGGTGTCCTTGTAAAATGTTATGTCTGTCTTTTCCCAGTTGTTGCTGTTCTCCATCATGCCTCTTTCAATAAAGACTATTGAAAGAGAAAATAAATAAAAAGGGGGGAAAACAAACCTTTTACAGAGCCTAGTTTGGCCCTAAAAGCACTTCTTGAATTCACTAAACATTTTAAATGCCCTACTTTCCAGATGATGACTGTGCCACTATCCAGCAAGAGATTCTGATGGTGAAGACCTGTAGCCATCACAACATCGTAGCCTATTATGGGAGCTACATACGGTGAGAAAACCCCCTGCCCTTATGGTTGGGAAAGGTCTGCCAAGAGCCCCAGCCAGGCGCAGCCAATGTCATTTCATTCTTCTAAGGCAGGCTTCCCCAACCTCGGCCCACCAGATGGTTTGAGACTACAGTTCCCATCATCCCTGACCACTGGTCCTGCTAGCTAGGGATCACGGGAGTTGTAGGCCAAAAACATCTGGAAGGCCGAAGCTGAGGAAGCTTGCTCTAAGCATTATCTTCTTGGAGAAGGGGGCTGTCAATGGCTACTGGCCCTGATAGCACCGCCATCCCATAGTTGCCTTTGACTGGACTTAACAGTCCAGGGGTCCTTTACCTGCCACCAGGATCAGGGGTGGCCCACCTCTGAAAACCTTTAACCAGCGGTCACAAGTGGGGAGTGTCTTGCTGCCCTCAGGTCCTCCTTGTGGACAAGGGACAGTGGTCTAAACCACTGAGCCTCTTGGGCTTGCTGATCTGAAGGTCAGCGGTTCGAATCCCCGCGACGGGGTGAGCTCCCGTTGCTCTGTCCCAGCTCCTGCCAACCTAGCAGTTCGAAAGCACACCAGTGCAAGTAGATAAATAGGTACCGCTGCAGCGGGAAAGTAAGCAGCGTTTCTGTGCGCTCTGGTTTCTGTCATGGTGTCCCGTTGTGCCAGAAGCGGTTTAGTCCTGCTGGCTACATGACCCGGAAAGCTGTCTGTGGACAAACGCCGGCTCCCTCGGCCTGAAAGCTAGATGAGCGCCGCAACCCCATAGTTGCCTTTGACTGGATGTAACCGTCCAGGGGTCCTTTACCTTTTTACGTACCTTGTGGACATCCCATAGAGTCATCTGGTTGGCCACTGGGAGAAGAGGAAGCTGGGGGAGTGTGCTGGTCCTGGGGGGTGGTGGTTACCGTGAGGCATGGTCAAAGTCCAGTCCTGGGCCGAGGGTCTGGAGACTGTCCACCAAGGAGGAAGCGGAGTCCAAAGCAAGAAGCCGGGTATGGACAGGAACTCTGGAGAAACAGGTCTGGGTGCTGGCAGAAACAGGTTTCCAACGTCGTTGCTTCCACAACCTGGGACTGGGCTGACTGGCCTTTATTTCCTCTGAGGCCAGGGGCGGTCCCGGCCCACAGGTGACCCGCCTCTCCTGGCCTTAAGGCGAGCACTCCTGAGAGAACCCAGTTCCCTCCGCCTCTCTGCCCTGAGCCTCTGCAGCTCAGGAGAGGCTGGAGGGTTACTGGACCCAGGGGCAGCTTCACCTTCCCCTGACAGGGCTGGGAGAGGCGCACATGCAGGCAATGGGTCCTCAATCACCTCCGGAGCCAGAGTGGATTCATCTGGTGTCTGCTCCTGAGGATCCGGCACAGGTGCAGACCCTGCCCCCGCTCAACGGGCCCTGGAGGCGGGGACTCCTGTGCAGGCTGGGACTCCTCAGATTCAGCTTCTGAATCAGATTCTCAGGCCATCACAGGTAGATAGATTCTTTAGCCTGATCTAGCAGAGTTCTTCTTATGCTTTTACGGTGGTACCAGGATGGTGAAAGCTGTGTGTTTGTGTGTGTGTGTGTGTGTGTGTGTGTTTGTGTGTGTGTGTGTGTGTGTGCTGTGGGGGAGACAGCTTCAAGATTGCTGAGGTGCAGTTGAGATGGCCCTGATCCGTATCCCAGTCCTCCCCTCTGTACCTCATTTCACACTCAATGACAAACCTTTCCATCTCTGCTTTCTTACTAGGTTCAACAAGTTGTGGATCTGCATGGAGTTCTGTGGGGGAGGCTCTCTTCAAGATGTCTACCAAGGTAACACTGATTCCCTGCCCCACCAGTGGCCAGAGGGAATTGGGCATTTAGGCCTTCCTGTTGTTGTTGTTGTTTAGTTGTTTAGTCATGCCTGACTCCTCGTGACTCCATGCACCAGAGCACACCAGGCACTCCTGTCTTCCACTGCCTCCTGCAGTTTGGTCAAACTCATGCTGGTAGCTTCGAGAACACTGTCCAACCATCTCGTCCTCTGCCATCCCCTTCTCCTTGTGCCCTCCATCTTTCCCAACATCAGGGTCTTTTCCAGGCAGTCTTCTCTTCTCATGAGGTGGCCAAAGTATTGGAGTCTCAGCTTCAGGATCTGTCCTTCCAGTGAGCACTCAGGGCTGATTTCCTTCAGAATGGAGAGGTTTGATCTTCTTGCAGTCCATGGGACTCTCAAGAGTCTCCTCCAGCACCAGAATTCAAAAGCATCAATTCTTCGGCGATCAGCCTTCTTTATGGTCCAGCTCTCACTTCCGTACATCACTACTGGGAAAACCATAGCTTTAACCATACGGACCTTTGTCGGCAAGGTGATGTCTCTGCTTTTTAAGATGCTGTCTAGGTTTGTCATTGCTTTTCTCCCAGGAAGCAGGCGTCTTTTAATTTTGTGACTGCTGTCACCATCTGCAGTGATCATGGAGCCTTCCTACCTGCCCCCATATTAACAACATATTAACAAAAAATATTGTTACGGATGTGAGAGCAGATATTTCATAGAATTGTAGAATCTTAGCGTTGAAAGGGGCTCCTGGGTCCTCTAGTCCAACCCAGGAATCTAGTCCAATGCAGGAATCTCAGCTAAGGCATCCCTAACAGATGGCCGTCCAACCTCTGCTTAAAAACCTCCAAGGAAGGAGAGTCCATCACCTCTCATGGCAGTCTCTTCCACTGCCGAACAGCTCTTACTGTCAGAAAGTTTCCCCAAATGTTTAGTCGGAATCTCCTTTCTTGCAACTTGAAGCCATTGCCTCAAGCCCTACCCCCAAAAGCAGGGGAAAACAAGCATTTCCTCTAGGCCAGAGAAGGGGGACCCGCGGCTCTCCGTACATTGTCGGACTCCAACTCCCATCAGCTTCAAACAGCATGGCCAATGGGCAGGGATGATAGGAGTGTTAGAATTCCTGCTCCATGATTGCAGTCATGGGATTGTTGTCTTTCACATGACGGTGTATGTTTTGACTCCACAGAGTGGGATGTGACGGAGACAGGATGTTTGTGTTACTGTGTTCTGTGAAGTGGGACTATTGTCCTTTGTTTTTTCTCTTTGCTGTCTGATGCTAGAGAGAGAGGGAGCCATATTGCAGTGCTCCGTGTGTGTTTATATGTAAATAAAGTAGATTAGCCAAAATGCTGAGTTGCTGAGGTCTGTTATGCAAGCTGCGAAGACTCTGCGGATCCCTAAGTGTGCCGATGTCGGTTGGCATCGGTCGCTGTGATGTTCAGGCTGAAAAAAGCTTTTGAAGCTCCCGAACGATCGACCGGGAGGGAGAGAACATGCCAGTCGGGCATGTGTCTCTGCCAGGGTCCTACTCGAGTGTAGGACAAGCTCCTGACAGGGAGTTGTAGTCTAAGAACACCAGAAGGGCCACAGGTTCCCCCTTCCTTGCTATAGGTTGTTCCACAACTAGTTTAAGTTGTGTCCTCTCAATGGCTGCACTTTTATATGACTATTCTATTTTATACTTTCGGGGGGGGGGGGGGATAGGCGAATAGAAACACAGCCACGCTTCAAAATTTGCACTTTCCCGAAATTTACAGTGCAGCTCTCCACCCACAGATGTGTACAAGAACACATAGGGTAAAATGTTCACAAAATGCATTTGCTGCTAGAAATAACATAAAAATGCAATATATTAGGGGAAACCACTTTGCAAAGAAGCATGTGTATACTAGGAGAAATTTGCACTAAAATGCTGTTGAATTTTCACAAAGACTTGTAAGGAAAATTGCAAACTGATGTGGAAATATGAAGGTTGGAACTTAAGGTTGGAAAAAATGAGACACGGAAAGAAATTGAAACTAACAGACTCCCTCATCCCTGGTGTCATGGACTGGCTGGAGGCAGAGGAATGGTACCAGCTGGGAAGCGCCCAAGGGAAGAAGGCTCAGGGCCAGGCGATTGGTGTTGGGGCAACGATGAGGGAGAAGACTGGGAGGAGGATGTGCCGGAAGCGAAAGAGGCAACAGGATTTAGTGAGCTGGGAGAGTCTGTGGCAGAGAGCAGTCCAGAATCAGGGACAGGAGAGGAGGCTGGAGGGGGGGGCAAGAAGCAGAGATGAGGCAGGCTGGTGAGGAAGCCAGGGAGTCTCCCCCTCCTTCTGCAGCCAGCTCCCTGGTCTCTCAGCACCAGAAGAGGCATGAAGAGGGTGGAGCAAAGGCTGGCAAGACAAAGGAACCTCAAGTTGCTTGGGAAGGAACAAGGGGAGGAGGAGACTTAGTGAACTGTGGAAAGTGGGGCCTTCATTCCCCATAACTGCCTCATCAGGGCAAGATCTTTTGGGAAGAGTTACTGTGCTCACTAGGCCTGAGCTGTTTGTTTCTTTGAATAAAGTGTTAACTTCATTGACACCTTGTGAGTTTTTGCTTACCTGCTCCTGATACCTAGTGTGATGGCCTGGGATTCGGAGGCTGAACCTGAGGAATCCCAGCCTGCACAGGATTCCCCGCCTCCAGAACCAGCTGAGCCGGGGCTGGGGCATGAGCCTGAAGGGTCCTCACCTGTGCTGGATCCTCAGGTGCAGGCACCAGCTGAAGCTGCTCTGGCTCCTGAGGTGATGGAGGACCCATTGCCTGCAGGTGCTCCACTCTCAGCCCCGTCAGGGGAAGCTGAGGTTGCCTCTGGGTCCGGTAACCCTCCAGCCTCTCCTGAGCTGCAGAGGCTCAGGGCAGAGAGGCGGAGGGAACTAAGTTCCCGCAGGACGAGTGCTCACCTCCAGGCCAGGAGAGGTGAGTCACCTGAGGATCGGGGCTGCCCTATGCCTCGGGGCAGATAAAAGCCAGCCAGTCCCAGTCCCAAGTTGCAGGAGCAACATTGTAGGTTGCCAGTTCCTGCCTGAACCCTGTCCTGCTTTCCTGCCTGAGCTCCTGACCCGCCCTGGCTCCCTGCTTGCAAGCCTGTTCCTGACTTCACCCGACTCCCTGTCCTGCTCCCAGCTTCAGCTTTTACGGACTGCCTCCATACTGCACCTTCGACCTCAGACTGGACTCAGACCTCGCCTCTCAGTTAACTCACGGGACCAGCACATCTAGTGACAGAGCAGAAGGACCCAGATTCAGACCTAGCCTCTCTGTGTAGGGCTGAGAAATATCTGTGTCTTTAACCCCTGAAGTAGGAATGGGAGGATCTGTCCATTTAGTCTTTCTTCGTTTCCCATTTTCTTAAATTCATTTCTCTAGATTCCCGTCGCAATTGGTGAATTATTATTTGAATCCTCATGAAAATTCACCAGCATTTGGGTGCAAACAGCTCCTATGTATGCAGTTTTGATTTTACACATTTTTGCAAGCACTTTCCCCCCATATAATGCATTTTTGTGTGTGTTATCTTCACGGACGTACTGATTTTTATGTACACCTTCCTCCAATATTTGCATTTTGGCTGGCTGGAGAACTACCTTGCAAAATTCAAGTGCAAATTTCAGAGTATGGTTGTATTTCGGTAAACATACTGATTCTGAAAGTATGAATAAGGAATAGATCCTCCCTTGAAATGCAAACTATTAAACCCTTGCTCTCGACAGCCATTGCAAGTCAGTGCGGAAGATTGAATTCGCACAAGGCAGGTTCCCATTTTCTGAGCAGATCACCAAAGATTTGCATTCGAAAGCAGCTGCGGGAGGTAGCTGAGGGGCGGCAGAGAGGTCCCGTCACAGATCTCCCACACCCTGTCTCTTTTGACCCTGTGGATCTCTTGACAATACTGCCAGGACAAAAACAGTGACCCTGTTAGGTTAAGTACTGCCCCCACCACCCACTGCCCTCCCAGTTCTGTATTCTTGCATGCACATCCTCCTTGCGAGGGGAGATGGGGCAGGCAGGGAGTAAGACGTGATACCAAGCCGCCTCCGTCCTGAACTGAAGAAGTGAAACCGAGTGTGGTCAATTCACTCTCTGTACCGTTTGAAACGGCACCTGTCTCTAAGGAAGAATGGGCACCCTTCCAAGCGCACCCCCCCCCTGATTCCGCTTATATTGCTTTGCATCCTTGAGTCTGCTTCCGTTACTCACGAGGAGGGGCAAAAGACGCTATGGCTGTGCGCAAACCACACACTTAAAGCACCCAAACACACAATAATATTGGGAATTGTCTGTTAAGGGCGCTAGGAATTGGAGTTGTGGGAGGGGGTAAAACGCAGCTCCCAGGATTCCTTTTGCTTTTTGGGGTGGGTGGGAATGCACTTTAAATGTATGGTATGTATAATAATGGGAAGCGGGTGGCGCTGTGGGTTAAACCACAGAGCCTAGGACTTGCCGATCAGAAGGTCAGCGGTTCAAATCCCCGCGACGGGTTGAGCTCCCGTTGCTCGGTCCCAGCTCCTGCCAACTTAGCAGTTCGAAAGCACGTCAAAGTGCAAGTAGATAAATAGGTACCGCTCCAGCGGGAAGGTAAATGGCGTCTCCGTGCGCTGCTCTGGTTCGCCAGAAGCGGCTTAGTCATGCTGGCCGCATGACCCGGAAGCTGTACGCCGGCTCCCTTGGCCAATAAAGCGAGATGAGCGCTGCAACCCCAGAGTCGGTCACGACTGGACCTAGTGGTCAGGGGTCCTTTTACCTTACCTATGTATAATAATAATAATAATAATAATAATAATAATAATAATTTATCATTTGTACCCCGTCCATCTGGCTGGGTTTCCCCAGCCACTCTGGGCGGCTTCCAACAAAGATTAAAAATACATTAAAATGTCACACATTAAAAATTTCCCTGAACAGGGCTGTCTTCAGACGTCTTTTAAATGTCAGGTAGTTGTTTATCTCTTTGACATCTGGTGGGAGGGCGTTCCACAGAGCGGGTGCCACTGCCGAGAAGGCCCTCTGCCTGGTTCCCTGTAGCTTTGCTTCTCGCAGTGAGGGAACCGCCAGAAGGCCCTCGGCGCTGGACCTCAGCGTCTGGGCAGAATGATGGGGGTGGAGACATTCAGGTATACCTGCAGGTATACTGGGCCAAGGCCGTTTAGGGCTTTAAAGGTCAACACCAACACTTTGAATTGTGCTCGGAAATGTACTGGGAGCGTATGTACACAACTCAATACTCCCTGATCACCTGCTCTCCCTACCCCTCTCTCAAGTACAGCTTCTGATACATTACCCAGGCATTGCCTTAAGGACTAGAAACTTAAATGTCTGTTTTAAAAGGAAGGCTGAGGCTGAAAGTCCTCACAACGCGCTAAGGGATATAACAACGCAATAAAATTTGAAACAGTTCATTGCACATTTGTTCGGAATCCAATTAGAAGCATTCAGTTTAATTGATCCAACAAAATTAAAGAACGCCATGCAGCGATACCAGATAGTCCTTTTTACATCTCTATTGCCCTCCTGCTGCCCTCTTGCCTCTTAGCGCCCCCCAGGGGGGCAATACCACCCACTTTGTGAACCTCTAGTTTAACTCTTAGGCGTTTTCTTGTTTTCTCCCTAATATGTGTTGTGGTGGATGGGTTTGGTCCTTGGCAATTTGAGATGTTCGTCTCCCTTCCCCCCCCACTTTGCGTTTTAGCTCAGTAGGCACAGCACAATCATAACAGCACATTAGACAATCAAAAGCCGACCACAGCGCTTCCAATTCACACTCTTGTTTTCAACAGCTGTCACCTCTTGACTTCCTCTCCCCCTCGCAAGTGTCCTCCTGGGTTGCTGGCGGAGAGATCAAAAGATTATATTGACTGAGGCTCCTCCCATTGGGGCTGTCGGCTCCTCCCATGAGCGGATAAGCCATCTCAGTATGTGGATGATACCCAGCTCTATCTCTCTTTTAAATCAGAACCAGTGAAGGCGGTGAAGGTCCTGTGTGAGTGTCTGGAGGCGGTTGGAGGATGGATGGCGGCTAACAGATTGAGGTTGAATCCTGACAAGACAGGAGTACTGTTTTTGGGGGACAGGAGGCGGGCAGGTGTGGAGGATTCCCTGGTCCTGAATGGGGTAACTGTGCCCCTGAAGGGACAGGTGCGCAGCCTGGGAGTCATTTTGGACTCACAGCTGTCCATGGAGGCACAGGTCAAATCTGTGTCCAGGGCAGCTGTTTACCAGCTCCATCTGGTACGTAGGCTGAGACCCTCCCTGCCCGCAGACTGTCTCGCCAGAGTGGTGCATGCTCTGGTTATCTCCCGCTTGGACTACTGCAATGCACTCTACGTGGGGCTACCTTTGAAGGTGACTCGGAAACTACAACTAATCCAGAATGCGGCAGCTAGACTGGTGACTGGGGGCAGCCGCCGAGACCATATAACACCGGTCTTGAAAGACCTACATTGGCTCCCAGTACGTTTCCGAGCACAATTCAAAGTGTTGGTGTTGACCTTTAAAGCCCTAAACAGCCTCGGTCCAGTATACCTGAAGGAGCGTCTCCACCTCCATCGTTCAGCCCGGCCACTGAGGTCCAGCGCCGAGGGCCTTCTGGCGGTTCCCTCATTGAGAGAAGCAAAGCTACAGGGAACCAGGCAGAGGGCCTTCTCGGTAGTGGCGCCCGCCCTGTGGAACGCCCTTCCAGCAGATGTCAAAGCGATAAACAACTACCTGACATTCAGAAGACATCTTAAGGCAGCCCTGTTTAGGGAAGTTTTAAACATGTGATATTTTACTGTATTTTTGGTTTCTATGGAAGCCGCCCAGAGTGGCTGGGGAGGCCCGGCCAGATGGGCAGGGTATAAATAATAAATTCTTCTTCTTTCTTCTTCTTCTTCTTCTTCTTCTTCTTCTTCTTCTTCTTCTTATCTCTGTGCATCTTCTGCAAAGGGGGCAGGCAGCAGCCCTGACCCCAAGGCATTCAGATTTCAGCACCTGGGCAGTTGCTTTGTGCACCTCTGGGACTGGGCTGGGCTTTGCAGCAAAAGTGGTGAGGGGATCTGAAGAAAGAAATAAAAAAATTCCTTCCTGTAGCACCTTAAAGACCAACTAAGTTAGTTCTTGGTATAAGCTTTCGTGTGCATGCACACTTCTTCAGATACCTGAACATGCACACGAAAGCTTATACCAAGAACTAACTTAGTTGGTCTTTAAGGTGCTACAGGAAGGAATTTTTTTATTTCGACTATGGCAGACCAACACGGCTACCCATCTGTAACTGAAGAAAGAAAGAAATGGGTTTCTGCACGCTGGTGGCACCCGAAACAAACAAACAAACAAACAAACAAACAAAGGGTTGGGCTGCAGAAGAGGCAAAGTGAATTTTGCAGAGGGGGTGTTCCCCCCCCCTGCATGTTAAATGTCTGATAGCTAAATAATGGTATAGATAGCATTAATGTGTTGGGTTTGGAACTTAACAGGTTAAGTTGTTCCCATGATGCCTCAGCATTCTGACGTCAGCTTTAGAAGCTGGGAGGAGTTTCGTTTTCTCTGTTCCCCTCTGTTCTCTGAGGGAAGAGGTGGCAGTTTGTCATGGCTGCTGTGAGCCCAGGAGATTCCTGGGGAATGTCGGAATAAAGAACTGTAAATGGACAAACCTGGTCTCTGTCTGTGTTTGTCGGAAGCTAAGTGAAGCTACATGACAGTTTTCACCGCTGTGTTCAACTCTGCTGAGGCGTGACTGGAGAGCTACTGGAGACGGAGCTGAGTGGCGCAGCTCGGAGGAAGCGCGCCGGGCATAAAGAGCTAATTGTGGATCGTAAATCAATTAGCGGGGGTCACGCCAAACCAATAAATCAATTGCAACAGGTTATGGACCCTTAATCACCGATCGTAAAACTGTCAGAGCTGCCGGAATGCGTTTGAAGTCTGCGGTCTAAGGCAGAGAAAGCCGGCAGGACGCAGCGGAGTTTTTGCCTGGTGTTAAGAGGCAAAGGAGAGCTGCGGAGCTCAGAGCAGCTGAAAGACGCAAAGTGTTTGCCTGTGCTGAGAGCTGAGTGCTGGGAGCTGAAGAGCAGCTGGAAATTCGTTTCCCCACGGATGGGTGCCGGAGGAGCTTGTAATCTGTGAGTACAGCTTGGGGCCCCTTGGGAGAACGGAAGACAATGGCAGGCAGCCAGGTCTTGGAGGACGTTCCGATTGAACAGCTCACTCTAAGACGTTGGGCAAGGGCGTAAAGTCAGCAAGGGCTGCCTGGGATGTGCTGTGAAGCTTCAGCAGGAGACCAGAGCCCTGGAGAAAGTATTGAGAAAAGCCTAAAGATGGCTGATGCCCCTGTTCCTGATGCTTTAGCCTCAAGGAGTGCTGGTGAGCAGATCGGGGGGGCGAAGGATTCCAAAGGCAAGTGTAAAGGCTTGTCCACTGTGCGTGCTGGAGTGGAATGTCAACAAAGCAGGTTCCCAGAAAGCCGCAGTGGGAGCCAGGCCAGAGGGGGCGGAGCTGGCAAAGAGTGCTTTTCCGGAAGAAGGAGAAGGAGGCCAGCTGGGAGGAGCCCCGGGCAGTGTTTTTCCACTGGAGTTCGTCGTTGCTGCCCATGGAGAGCGGAGACAGCTGGGCAGGAAGGTCCCAAGGTCAACCAGCTGAGTTCTCATGGGAACCAGTCTCGGAGAGGAGGCCAGCATGGGAACGCAAGGGAAAGACGTGGTTCAGACGCTGGGGAGGGTTGTTTTCTTATCACTGCTTCTATGGCAACTGTGAAGAACAACTCCAGCCAGGACACGGTGACACGCTGAGTTTTGAATACTGCTGTTGGTCAGCACCTGCTAAGCGAGCCTGCTGGCGAAATGCGGAACTGCAGGGCTGTTTCAACAGGACACAACTGTGATGTTAGCAGACGGAATGAGAAAGTCGGTTTCTGCTGTGGCTAACATGTTTTTTTCTCCTTTACAGGAGGAGCTAGAGGTCTACGTTGGGGGGAAACAAGTGGCCAACGTGAAAAGGGGGCAGAACAATCTCTTTGTTCTGGAGTCACCTCTGGAGGGTGGTGGGAATGCTGGAAAAGCACAGGCGCAGTGTGCTAAGGTTCCCAGTCATGTGCAAAAGCTGCACAGGTGCACAAAAGGGTACAAACTCCGGAAATGTGGGAGGTCCCTAGGGTGCAGGGCATGCAAGGGTGCACAGGTACATGGTTTTCCCGGGTTTGGGAGGGTAGCCAAAGAGCCCTTTGAGCTCTTTGAGGCAGGTGGTCCAAAGGTTGAGGAAATGATCTTCTGTGGATATGATCGTGCAACCAATGGGTGGAAGTTTGCATACCCAGAGGGTGATCAAACCAAGCTGCTGGTCAGTAAGCAGGCTGAGTTCTGTGAACAGGATAAGTGTTCAAGACTCAGGGATAGTCCTGATTTTCTCTCAGAATGTCTGTCTGATTCTGAGGAGGAAAGGGAGCCAGAGGCTGATCCCGGTGATGGGGACCAGGTCCAAGATCAGGGTTCAGAACCCGGTGATGGGGACCAGGTCCAAGATCAGGGTTCAGGGCAGGTCTGGGCATCTCCAAAGGTTGTGAAAGGAGTGTCCAGGTGTGAGGCTTCGTCTCCGGTTAGCGTAATGGAGAAAGCTCAGAGGGGGAAGGATCTGACGGAGAAGACACAACTGCTGGCCCAAGTGGGTCAGTAGGGTATCAGGTCACAAGTGCGTGGAAAAGTGTCGCACAGTGTGATTCTGGGAGTGTTGAAGGGGTTCAACAGGTGCCTGGGAAAGATGCCGGGAAGGGGCACAAGGCAAAGGGAAAGGTGTTGAACTCAAAAAGGTCTTGTCAGAATGGTTCGGCAAGAGGGGGTGTTGGGTTTGGAACTTAACAGGTTAAGTTGTTCCCATGATGCCTCAGCATTCTGACGTCAGCTTTAGAAGCTGGGAGGAGTTTCGTTTTCTCTGTTCCCCTCTGTTCTCTGAGGGAAGAGGTGGCAGTTTGTCATGGCTGCTGTGAGCCCAGGAGATTCCTGGGGAATGTCGGAATAAAGAACTGTAAATGGACAAACCTGGTCTCTGTCTGTGTTTGTCGGAAGCTAAGTGAAGCTACATGACAGTTTTCACCGCTGTGTTCAACTCTGCTGAGGCGTGACTGGAGAGCTACTGGAGACGGAGCTGAGTGGCGCAGCTCGGAGGAAGCGCGCCGGGCATAAAGAGCTAATTGTGGATCGTAAATCAATTAGCGGGGGTCACGCCAAACCAATAAATCAATTCAACATAATGTTCCCAGCATAAATTCCTCTGGGAGAGCCGCAGCTCAATGGTAGATAATCTGCTCTGCATCATCATCATCATCATCATATTATTATTATTATTTATACCCCACCCAACTGGCTGGGTTTCCCCAGCCACTCTGGGCAGCTCCCAACCAAATATTAAAAACACAGTACAGCATTAATGTTATGTACTGAGTTGAATAGGATTCAGAATGCAGCAGTCTGATTGGTCCTAGAACAATAGGGTCCAGAATGCAGCAGTCTGATTGGTCCACAGGAGCCACCCAATCCAACTCCAGGTGGAAGTGAAACCACAACCTGATTGGCCTACAGGAGAGTCCCGGAATTAGCCAATCACGTGGGGCCCATTGTATAAATAATGTATATAAAGCAGACATTCTGGGGGAACTTCCATTCCTCCTCACCACTATGAGCGGAATAAAGAGCATGAAATCCACTCTCGACTCCGAGTATATTTCAATCAAACCTTAAAAACTTCCCTAAACAGGGCTGCCTTCAGATGTCTTTTAAAAGTAAGATAGTTGCTTATTTCCTCGACATCTGATGGGAGGGCGTTCCACAGGGCGGGCGCCACTACATGCAGAACGTTCCAGGTTTAATTCTTGGCAACATCTCCAGAGGTAAGGCTGGAAGTGACTCCCTGTGCAAAATCATTGAGAGTCACTGCTGGTCAAATGTAGACACAATTATAATTGATTATTTATTTATACCCCACCTTTCCCCCCTGACAGGACTCAAGGACAGACAAAAAGACTACTGAGCTAGTTGCACCGGTATAACGCAGCTCCCAACATTCCTGTATTTTCTCATATTGGTTCAATTCTGACTTTCAGCCAGGCGTGTTTAGCGTTGCAGCATTATCTTAATTTCCGGTTCGTGATTCAGTTGTGATTTTGTGTGTGTGAAGAAACGCCTTTTCTTTGAGTAACCACGGGGGTCTAGCAATGAGGGGTGCCCGCCCCATTCCCTCCAACGCCGCCTGCGTGATGCTCACGACAGAAGCGACCCCAGCTGCGCTTATTATCACCTTTGCTCATTGCTCTGATCTTCTCCTCCCTGAACTTTGAAGACAGGGGAAATGCCTGAGGAGACATGCCAGGGATTGGCAAAGCATCTCAATGACCACGGAGCCTCCTCTGGTCTTTCGGAATGTCAACAGCTCTATGGTTTCGGTCCTCCACTTCGGGATTAAAGATGGCGCTCACCATCTCCCTTTCCTTTTGCAGTCACCGGGCCCCTGACAGAGCCGCAGATTGCCTACGTGTGCCGAGAAACACTGCAAGTGAGTATGAACGTATGGGTGGGTCTTAGGCCACACCCCCTTGGCAGCCATATTGTGGCTGGTGCCCACGGCACTTTGTCCCCCACTTGCTTTTAAGCAGTATCACACCACTTTAAACTGCCTCAATGTCTTCTTCTCTCAGTGACTCCTGAGTGGTTTAACAGTCAGGGAACACTTGGGAGCTGTGCCTCCGTAGGGAGAATAAGAGTCTCCTAACCATTCTTAGCTGTTTCATCAGTGTTTAATAAATAATAATACAGTGGTGCCTCGCAAGACGAAAAGAATCCGTTCCGCGAGTCTCTTCGTCTTGCGGGTTTTTTCGTCTTGCGAAGCAAGCCCATTAGCGGTTTAGCGGATTAGCGCTACAGTATTAGCGGCTTAGCGGGCTTAGCGGATCAGCTATAAGCGGCTTAGCGATCAGCTGATAAGCGGCTTAGTGATCAGCTGTTAAGCGGCTTAAAGATCAGCTGATAAGCGGCTTAACGATCAGCTGATAAGCGGCTTAGCGATCAGCTGTTAAGCAGCTTAGCCATCAGCTGATAAGCGGTTTAGCGGCTTGGGAAAAAGGGGGGGAAAAGGAAAAAAACCCCGCAGGAACTCGCAAGACATTTTCGTCTTGCGAAGCAAGCCCATAGGAAATTCGTTTTGCGAAGCACCTCCAAAACGGAAAACCCTTTCGTCTAGCGGGTTTTCCATCTTGCGAGGCATTCGTCTTGCGGGGCACCACTGTAATATTTTTTTTATTTATATCCTGCCCTCCCCAGCCGAAGCTGGGCTCAGAGCGGCTAACAACAGTAAAGTAACAAAAGCATTCTAAAAGCATTCAGTTCATTCTAAAATCAGTTCAAAATCAAATTAATGGCAACCATTGGGCTAGAGTTCTGTGAGGATTACAAAAGGAGGGGGGTCAGACTGCGCCTTGACCAAAGGCCTGGTGGAACAGCTCTGTCTTGCAGGCCCTGCGGAAAGATGTCAAGTCCCTCAGGGCCCTAGTCTCTTGTGACAGAGCGTTCCACCAGATTGGGGCCACAGCCGAAAAAGCCCTTGCTCTGGTTGAGGCCAGCCTAACCTCCCTGTGGGACCTCCAAGGTGTTTTTGTTTGAAGACCGTAAGGTCCTCCGTGGGACATACCAGGAGAGGCGGTCCCGTAGGTATGAGGGTCCTAGGTCTTATAGGGCTGGTTAAAACCAGCACCTTGAACCTGATCCTGTACTCCACTGGGAGCCAGTGCAGCTGGTATAGCACCGGGTGAACGTGATCCCGCGGCGAGGACCCCATAAGGAGTCTCGCTGCGGCATTCTGCACCCGCTGGAGTTTCTGGGTCAGTCTCAAGGGCAGCCCCACGTAGAGCGAGTTACAATAATCAAGTCTGGAGGTGACCGCCGCATGGATCACAGTGGCGAGGTCAGGGCGAGAGAGGTATGGTGCTGCTTTGAATGTATGGTGCAGATACGGCCTTTCTGAAAAACCAGGAGTATTGACTGGTCCAAAAAGGTTGGCAAACCATGGTGTACTGTGTGCTTCAGAAACTATGGACAGCTTGGAGGGGCCCCTGAGAGTCTCCTGGTTCATGAGTCAAAGTTCTATTGCCCCTGCCAATAAGAGTGGCTGGTTCCATAATGTGGGTCTTTAATTTCACCCTCTAGGGTCTGACTTATCTTCACAACCAGGGGAAGATCCATAGAGACATCAAGGTAATAACAGATCAAAACTTGGGGCAGGGCCTAGGCAAAGCAAAACACTTATTTGTGCAGTGCTCATGGGGCAAGATTCTTAGCTACTGCAGCTTTTGTTTTTTACTCCTTGCCGGGAAATACGCGAGACAGCGAAGGCTGCTTCGAACACAGAAAGGGCGCCGTTTCCCTCCTGAAAGTGAAACGGACTGTAAGCAAGGTCTGTGAGTGTGGCCCTGGGATGGCCACACTTGTTTTAAATCATCACAGCTGTGTTTACTGAACCGCCACCTTCCCATTTGCATTCTCGAAGCATGTAAACATTAACTGCAAAATGAACCCCACGGTGACGGAACATGGATAAAGTCAGATTTTTAAAAGCAGCAACAGTGGCTGGTAGTCGTGGCAGGTCTCTGGCAGTGATGTCAGAGAGGCTCTCGGGAGAGGCAGAAAGGCCCCTGGCTGTCATTGGCCGGGCTGCTGTGACGCTGCAGAGGGGGCGGGGCGGTCGGAAGGTCCTAAGGCAGGCATGGCCAAACTTGGCCCTCCAGATGTTTTGGGACTACAACTCCCATCATCCCTAGCTAACAGGACCAGCGGTCAGGGATGATGGTAATTGTAGTCCCAAAACATCTGGAGGGCCAAGTTTGGCGGTGCCTGTACTAAGGAAACAAGGGGACAGGATCTAGGGAAAGAAGGGAGAGGACGTGAAGGGCGTTTGACAAGTAGAACAGAGTGACATGAAGAGGAAGTAACTCAGAGGAACAATGAGAAACTCTGATATAGGAAGGAAAACCAGGTCATAAAATGTGCAAGCTGTAGTTCACCTGGTTGTTAGGGAAATAAAAAACTTAACATGTGGGGAATTCCTACCCTTAAAGTATGGGGAAGAGCACTGCGTGGAACCCCACTTCAACTGACTGCCTCTAAAGGCAGTGTGGTGCAGTGGTTAGTGTCAGGCTAGGACCTGGGAGCTGAGGCTCCAATACTTTGAGAAGAGAAGACTCCCTGGAAAAGACCCTGATGCTGGGAAAGATGGAGGGCACAAGGAGAAGGGGACGACAGAGGACGAGATGGTTGGACAGTGTTCTCAAAGTTACCAGCATGAGTTTGACCAAACTGCAAGAGGCAGTGGAAGACAGGAATGCCTGGCATGCTCTGGTCCAGGGGGTCACGAAGAGTCGGACACGACTAAAAGACTAAGCAACAACAACAACAACAGGACCTGGGAGAGACCTGGGTTCAAATCACCCCACTCGGCTATGAAGCTCAGTGGACCTTGGGCTGCGTCACTCACTCTCAGCTTAACCTCCCTCACAGGGTTCTTGTGGGGGTGAAATGAGGAGGGGGAAGAGAACCATTTACCCCCACCTTAAGCTCTTTGGATGAAAAAGGTGGGATAGAAATAAATTATTTCCCCCTCTGTCGCTTCACATTTCAGGGAGCCAATGTTCTCCTCAACGACCACGGGGAAGTCAAGCTGGGTAGGTCTCACCATGTGTTTTAAGATTACCAGATCTGCCCCAGGGTCAAATCTAAATTTGCCAGGGTCGTGTGTTAAAGGGGATGGGAATTATAGGTCTGCGAGGGGTAAACTATAGTTCCCAAGATTCCTGGGGTGCTTTAAATGTACTATAACAATATGAAAATAAAGGGGTTGCATCTCCAACACTGTTCCAACTCAGAGTAGACCCGCTGAAATTAATTGCCACGACTCACTCAGGTCCAGACATTGCAGTGGGTTTACTCTGAGTAAAACTTAGTGGGACAGACTCCTAACGTATTAAAATCAGTTAAGAGTTATTTATTTATGACCAGAAGGAGATTGGGAGGTGGGGCTTGTGGGTTTTCTTAAAACCCCACGTTACCTTTCCCCAGAATTTGAGCACTGTCCACATTAGCTGGTCCTCATTCTTCCATTTCTGTTTCTTCCATCCTGCATTCCAGCGGATTTCGGAATCTCAGCTCAGCTCAGCGCCACCTTTGCCCGGAGAATGTCCTTCATAGGGACCCCTTACTGGTAAAAAGGACCAGCTGTTTGGTGGGGGTGGGTGTCGGAGGTGGGTGTGTCATCAACTGGCTTTTCAGAATGGGGGGCGTCTAGATTTCAAGGCAATGGGCTGCAGGGAGAGGGGAGTATTCCTCAACCAGCCCACCAGTGCTTCCCTCTGTTGATGCATCCATATTTCTCAACCTGGGCTACAGCCTCCATCAATCCCAGATGTCCTGGTCAATCGTAGAGTTGGAAGGCACCCCCTGCAATACAGGAATCTCAACTCAAGCATCCGTGACAGATGGCAACCCAACCTCTGTTTACAAAACCTCCAAGGAAGGAGAGTCCACAATCTCCCCGACGGAGTTCATTCCACTGTCGAACGGCTGTTACTGTCAGAAAGTTCTTTCTGATGTTTAGTCGGAATCTCCTCCTTCTTGGTAATTTGAATCCATAGGTTTGAGTCCTGCCCTCTGGAGCAGGGGAAAACAAGCACGCTCCCTCTTCCAGGTGACAGCCCTTTAGATAACTGAAGATGGCTGGCGTATCACCTCTCAGGCTCCTCTTTACCAGACTAAACATACTGAAATATACTCAGAGTCCTGCAGTGATTTCATGCTCTTTATTTCAGCTTGTAAAACAGTGATTCCTTTCCTCTCCCCTTATATACATTATTTACACAATGAGTCCCGTCTGATTGGCTGATCAACTTCCTCCTGGAGCCTGATTGGTCTTCTCCTGCAAACCAATCAGTTGTTGCATTCTAGGATCCTAACTGCCTATTGTTCTAGGGTCCAAGCTTAGTACACAACACATACCCGGCTCCTTCAACCATTCCTCATAAGGCTTGGTTTCCAGACCTTTGATCATCTTGGTCTCCCTCCTTTGCACACCTTCCAGCTTGTCAATTTCCTTCTTAAAGGGACGATGGGAGTTGTAGTCCAAAAAGCACCTAGAGGGCACTGGGTCAAGGAGGGCTGCGGGTGGCATGCAATGGAAGGCGGGTGGCCTTTCATTGAAGTTGTGGTGAGTCCCTCCTTGTGCATGTTTTCCAGGATGGCCCCAGAGGTGGCGGCCGTGGAACTCAAGGGCGGGTACAACGAACTGTGTGACGTTTGGTCCGTGGGGATCACCGCTATTGAGCTGGCGGAGCTTCAGCCCCCCCTGTTTGACGTACACCCTCTGCGGTGAGTTGCATATCCCCTCCCTTCTCTCTCTGGGCTGGGGGAGGTGGCTCAGGGCAACCACCTTGGTGCCAATGATTTAATTGGGGGTTGTCTGAACATGAAGTGAGATCTCGAAAACCTGGGGGGTGTGGTGGTCAGGTGGGATTGCTATGATGAATTATGAAAAAAATGTAGCAAGCCATTGTGTCAGCAATGAACACATTGCTTGGACTGGGCTTGAGCCATTTGACATGATTTCTGATCGAATCCCACAAGCCTCTGCCATTTTCTTTCTGCCTGACAGTCACGTATAGCATTTTACACAGACCAGTTGCTTCACCAGGCATCCTGGGCCATAAGGATAGAAGGTAGCTTTGATGTAGATTTTGTTAATCTTTAGGTAGATCTTAAGGGCTAGGAAAGGGAGGGGGTGGCGCTGTGAGTTAAACCACAGAGCCTAGGACTTGCTGATCAGGAGGTCAGAGGTTTGAATCCCGCGACGGGGTGAGCTCCCGTTGCTCGGTCCCTGCTCCTGCCAACCTAGCAGTTCGAAAGCACGTCAAAGTGCAAGTAGATAAATAGGTACCACTCCGGCGGGAAGGTGAACGGCGTTTCCGTGCGCTGCTCTGGTTTGCCAGAAGCGGCTTAGTCATGCTGGCCACATCACCCGGAAGCTGTACGCCGGCTCCCTTGGCCAATAAAGCGAGATGAGCACCGCAACCTCAGAGTCGGTCATGACTGGACCTAATGGTCAGGGTCCCTTTACCTTTTAAGGGCCAGGAAACGAGTTCACAAGGAGATGGTAAATACTATCTTCCATTGCCATTGTTTATGACATCCTGGGTTTGCTAAATGCATTCCTCCTTGATTCCTGTTTTATTAACCTAAAATATGTATGCATGTAGTCTTTGTAGTTAAAAGGATTTCTCTGATCTAACTTTGTACCCACGTGGTAGGTGTTTTTGAAATGCTTAGAGGAAATCTGATTGGTTCTACGAGTGCTGTGTTAAAAGTTCTCTTGTTAATAAAAGGGACCTGGGCCGGGGTGTGACAGATTATTATTTGCACTTCCTCCCAGAGTCTTGCTGGCCAAGCCTCGTGTGTATTTTATTAATCAGGGTCCAATCCTTCCTCGCCTTCGGAACACAACAGGGTGTGTGTGTGATGCTGCTGAATAAGAATTGGTGTCTGACAATGTTGGATGGGCAGGGCTTCAAACTAGGTACTTGCCTCTCCCTGTGACTAGCAGAATAAATTATGCAAAATAAAGGGCGGTCGTGCGGAATTCATGCCAGCAACAGAACCCAGCTTTTGTGGGTGCAGAATTCAAGAAGGCAAGCACGAGGCAAGAAGCCTGCTCATGAGCAGAGAAGGGTAGGCTTATCTCCTTGTCCCACCTCACAGGGTCCTGGTGCTGATGACAAAAAGCGGCTACCAGCCCCCCAAGCTCAAGGACAAAGCCCAGTGGTAAGTCCAATTACATGCTCAACAATTGCAGGATTGCGGCGAGGGCGAACGACCTGAGGAGTGCAGCACGTTCCGCGTTATGATTAAGATTATTTATTCAGTTTATCAGCTGCTGGTCACCCAAAGGTCTCCAAGTGACTTATAGCACAATGAAAGCATAAATATGAATATTCCACGCCACCCCAATCCCCACAGTAGTGTGAGATTTCAGGTGCCCGTGTTTCCTCTGGAAAGAAGGCACAGCAGAGACGGTGGTGTCCTTATGATATATGGTATTATTTACACATACAGTGGTACCTCGGTTTACGAACTTAATCCATTCCGGAAGACTGTTCTTAAGCCAAAGCCGTTCTTAAATTGAGGCGTGCTTTCCGTAATGAGGCCTCACACCACCACTGCCCTTCCACCATTCAACTTCTGTTCGTAGACCGAGATAAAGATCACTAACCAGAACACTACAGTTACAGATAGGTAGCCGTGTTGGTCTGCCATAATCAAAATAAAAAAAATCCTTCCAGTAGCACCTTTAAGACCAACTAAGTTAGTTCTTGGTATGAGCTTTCGTGTGCAAGCACACTTCTTCAGATACACACAGAACACTACAGTCATACCTCATGTTATGTTTGCTTCATGTTACTTTTTTCAGGTTGTGTCCCGCGGCAGCCCGGAAGTACCGGAAAGGGTTACTTCCGGGTTTCGCCGCTCACACATGCACAGAAGCGCCAAATTGTTCCGCGCAGATACGGTGCTTCAGGTTGCGGGCTTTTCATGTTGCGAACGGGCCTCCGGAATGGATCCCTTTTGCAACCAGAGGTACCACTGTACTTCCGGTTTTGCGGAGTTCATATACCGAATAGTTCGTAAACAGCGCTGTTCTTAAACCGAGGTACCACTGTATATTCAACCTTGGTCCTTCTTGTGCTTTGCCCCTCTCACTTTTCAGCTTGCAAAAGGGACACTTTTTTCCCTGTTTGCTTATCTCATCACCCGCTGCAATTCTGGAAGCTTCCCCCTTCTGGTATTCACTTTCGCTAATTACCCAGAACTCAGGGTGGGGACTCCACACTCTGAGAAGGCTTTCACTGATGGGTTAATGACGGGCCATCGTCTTCTTTTGTCCTCCTAATGACCCACGGTTTGTTAGCATAAGCAGAGCCCAGGGATTTCCATGCTTGGTAGTTTAGTCAGCTCTTTTTTTTTTTAATTAATATTTATTAAAGTTTCAGAAAAAATAAAATCACATTAATAAACAAGAGAAATTTGAAAAGAAAAAAGAAAGATACACAATAGAAAATACAAAATACAAAATACAAGAAGATAAAAAAAGAAAAAAAAACAGTTAAAAACAATTCCGTCTTTTCATAACTTCTTTTACATTTACTTGTTTCCCGGACTTCCTCATACCTCCCTCTTTTGTATTCCAATTCAATTTGTTTGTCCAGCAATTCCTTTCCCTCCTTTTTAATCCCAATCCTTAATCTTAATATAATATAACATTAAATTTTTACCTATTAAAAACCAATTTTCCATTCTTTTAACCTTTTTAATCCTAATCCTTAATCTTGATCTATATATAACTTTAAAATCTGTACAGCTAGAAGCCGCTTAATTTGGTAGTTTAGTCAGCTCTTGATTCATTCTAATGTTTTCCTGACTCCCGAGAATTACAGGTGGCTTGCACCCACAAACTCTGGCACCTGGAGGCCTTTAACAATATATTATACCATAACAGTCGCAGGAAACTTTGACAGCAGACTAGTGAAAAACAACAACAACAACATTCTTAGTCTGTCAGAAGTCTGGGAAAAACAGACCAGCTTTTACTCAGGGGTCAGCAAACTTTTTCAACAGGGGGCCAGTCCACTGTCTCTCAGACCTTGTGGGGGCCTGGACTATATTTTGAAGGGGAAAAAATGAATGAATTCCTACGCCCCACAAATAACCCAGAGATGCATTTTAAATAAAAGCACACATTCTACTCATGTAAAAACATACTGATTCCTGCACTGTCCATGGGCCAGATTTAGAAGGCAATTGGGCAGGATCCGGCCCCTGGGCCTTAGTTTGCCTACCCATGCTTTACATGGCACTGAAAAGAAAGCAAGGAAGGTGCTAGGCAGACCTTCAGCAGAGACAGACCTTCTCCTCAGAGAGCTACAATTCCCAGTGTTCCCTGAAGAAAGGGATTGCTTATCAAACCGTTCTGGGAACTGTAGCTCTCTTGAGGGGAAAAGGGAATCCATAACAACTCTCAGCACTCTTAACGAACTACACTTCCTAGAATTCTTTGCAGGAAGTGGTATGACATTGCTTTAAATCATAGCTGTCAAGCGTCCCTTATTTGGCGGGACAGTCCCTTATCCCAGCGCCATGTCCCACTGCTGTTCCTTATTGATGATGTCCCTTAAATAAGCTACTGAAGGTAATGGGGCCCTTTCTAGGTCCAGCTGTCCTTTGTCAACAACAAATTGTTGCTGTTTTTTTTGTGTTGAATATATGCTATATGGTAATTTATGGACCTAATAGGTATCTAAAGCCATTTGCATGCAACAAAATATGTATTTTATCAAAGTAATTGTTGATCCCTTATTTTCGAGGCTGCTGGTCCCTTATTTTCAAATCTGTAAGTTGACAGCTATGTTTTAAATGCATAGAGTAAATAGGGGCCGTGAGTCGGAGCTTACAGCCATAAACTCTCCTTGACCATGGGTGCTCCTGTCCCCACAGGAGTCAGGCCTTTCACCACTTTGTCAAGGTGACGCTGACCAAGAATCCGAAAAAGCGTCCCACTGCCTCCAAAATGCTGACCGTAAGTATCCCAGTCGCCTCCCCTCCCTTCTCCGTTCATGAGGGAGGGGTAGGTTTTGTAATCAGCTTCCCGCTAAAACAACACATCGAAGGTGGCTTAAAAGCCTTCTAAATGTGCATGGAGGTGGGTGGGTGGGTATAACCACACCAGGTACAGTCTTCGTTTCAAGTTTCTCTTGCACTGCAGAAGAGGCAAGCTGTACTTTGCGACACCTAAGTGGCTTGCCTCTTCGGCATAATGTCGGAAGCTATAAATATGGCTATCTCCCTCTCCACCTGCCGTGGCTCTTGTCCAAGGATGGATTCCAGCTATCTCCAACTCACCCCTTCCTTTCACCAGCACCAGCTAGTTTCCCAAGAAAGGCTCAGCCGCAGCCTGACCCTCGAGCTCCTGGAGAAACTGCGCAACCCTGACAAACTTTCCAGCTGCAGAGGCGAGCCGGATGAAGAGGAGCAAGAGGTGAGAGCTGATGGGACGAGGTTGCAGAATGAGACCCCTGTTTTCCCCACATGTATGTTGCAGTTTCGCTATAAAGCCAATTGACACCGGTCTGTATTATGGATGCAACAAACAGCTGAGGGTTTCTGTTCTGAAGCGAAACATCTCTATTTGCAACTGCGGAAAAGCGTCCCGAAAGCAAACTGGTTTTCTGAACAATGTGTTGCGCGGTTAAGCCACTTAATGCAGGAAGGATGAACTGTGTGAAATAGTCAGTTGTGCAATAGCAAGCCGGCCAGCATTGAGATGGGTAACAAAGATGGACTGGCAAAGGGCAATGTCTCCCGAGGCCAAAAATGGCACTAGGTGATGACCCCTGCTCTTGGGGTTATACAGCAGAAAACACACACTAACAACCCCTCCCCAATACAATCTGTTTTCTTGACCACAGACACCCCCACCTCCAGTGCCCCGAAGAATTCGCTCCAGCCAACGGCAAGGTGTGACCTCACCGGGATGCACCAACTCCAGGGGTATGTCTGCCCCACTGCGCTCCTGCACAGGGGCCCCATTGCTTCTCTCTTGCCCCTTTGCATGCTGGGCTTGCACCCCCACTCCTCTCCAGACGGCCCTCCTGCAAGCTCCGCCCCACTTTCTGTCTCCACCCACCACGGAGTGACCCTTCTCAATAACTCCCTTCCTCTCATCTCATTGCAGCCCATGATTGCAGCCCAACGCTCAGGAACAGGCAGAGTCCGGAGTCCCCGAACTTCACGGTACCTCCTCACCCCTCCCTCCCTGTTCCAGTTGATACACAGCTATTGTCCCATTTGCTCCTCCAAAAGATATGGTTCTTTTATTTCAGGCATAGGCAAACTCTGCCCTCCAGATGTTTTGGGACTACAACTCCTATCATCCCTGACCACTGTTCCTGTGAGCTAGGGATGATGGGAGTTGTAGTCCCAAAACATCTGGACGGCCCAGTTTGCCTATGCCTGCTTTATTTAACCGCTTTGTATTTTATCCCCTAACGCTGGTACCAGAGGGTTGCTGGATTTATCTTTCTGGGGCTGGGCTTACACTGGGGAATTCGATCTCTCCATCACCCCTGGCTGGCCACGTTTGTTAGGTTTGATCTATGAAAACCCCCTTCGCAGTGTGGTTCGGCCCAGCACTTTGAAAGCAGCTTCCTGTGACCCAAGGGTGAGTCTCACTGCAAACACCTTCCAAGCACTATTTGGGAGAGCGCTTTGAAAAGGAGCTTCTGAGCTCCTGACACAAATGGCAGTGGCTGAGCTTTGTGAACCACCTCTGGAAATAAGTGCTGTCTTGCAGGAAGCGCTGTGGTCTAAACCACTGAACCTCTTGGGCTTGCTGATCAGAAGGTTGGCGGTTCGAATCCCCGCGACGGGGTGAGCTCCCGTTGCTCTGTCCCAGCTCCTGCCAACCTAGCAGTTCGAAAGCATCCCAGTGCAAGTAGATAAATAGGTACCATTGCGGTGGGAAGGTAAACAGTGTTTCCATGCGCTCTGATTTCCATCACGTTGTCCCGTTGGGCCAGAAGGGGTTTAGTCATGTTATTTATATGCTGCCCATCTGACTGGGTTGCCCCAGTCACTGTGGGCAGCTTCCAACAAAATATTGAAACATCAACACTGCTGCCACCCCTGCCACCATCGTGGGTCCTCCTTTGAAGACCGGTTCCTCCAGTCTTTGCTTTCTGTTTGCAGGAAATCTCTGCGGATTCTGGATATTGTACTGGCAGCCACCTCTATGGCGCTGCATTTGTCAGTAGGTAAGGGTGCTACTTTTATATTCCTGTTGTCTTTGTCCATGGAGTTTTCTTGGCAGGGATACTGGAATGGCTTGCCGGTTCCTGCTCCAGGTGGATCACGTTTGGTCAAAACTCTCCACTATGACCTGTCCATCTTGGGTGGCCCTGCACGGCATAGCTCATAGCTTCTCTGAGTTATTCAAGCCCCTTCACCACGGCAATGCAGTGATCCATGAAGGGGAGGCAGTGATCTATGAAGGGGGATCACTTCATTCCCAGTAGTGATGTATGGAAGTGAGAGCTGGACCATAAAGAAGGCTGATCGCCGAAGAATTGATGCTTTTGAATTATGGTGCTGGAGGAGACTCTTGAGAGTCCCATGGACTGCAAGAAGATCAGACCTCTCCATTCTGAAGGAAATCAGCCCTGACTGCTCACTGGAAGGACAGATCCTGAAGCTGAGGCTCCAATACTTTGGCCACTTCATGAGAAGAGAAGACTCCCTGGAAAAGACCCTGATGTTGGGAAAGATGGAAGGCACAAGGAGAAGGGGACGACAGAGGAGGAGATGGTGGGACAGTGTTCTCGAAGCTACCAGCATGAGTTTGACCAAACTGCGGGAGGCAGTGGAAGAGAGGAGGGCCTGGCGTGCTCTGGTCCAGGGGGTCACAAAGAGGCGGACACGGCTAAACGACTAAACAACAACAACAAGGGTGCTACTGCAATTATTATTATTACCATTGCTTTATGAATTGCCTTCTAAACCACCGTCTCAAGGCGATTTCCACCTAAAAATAATTTAGAAGAGCTAAAAATGCGAAAAAAAGCAAATACATTTAAAAACGAGGCTGAGACTCTGACACTCGTGATCTAGACCCTTTTATCCAGCTGGATCACTGCCTTGCTGTGGCGAAGGGGCTTGAATAACTCAGAGAAGCTATGAGCTACGCCGTGCAGGACCACCACGCTCTAGCCAATCCCATTCTACAGCCTTATATCTTGCTTCCGTTTCCTTTATAGGGAGGATTCAGCAGACTCAGACCACGATTACGACGACGTGGATGTGTAAGTGGCAGAGTCTCTCTGTCTCCCTTTGAGGGTACAACCAGTTTTGGAGTTATACTACAAAGCGTTAGGAGCACGTCAGGTTGGCAAAAGTTCCAGCAGGGTTTAGGAACCAGGAGGTTGAGGCAAATGCTTCCCCAAAGGGTTGGATAGATGAGCTCCAAGCATTTCTTTAACCTACCATTAGCAAAACCCTTAACCCAGGGGTCAGCAAACTTTTTCAGCAGGGAGCCAGTCCACTCTCCCTCAGACCATGTGGAGGGCCGGACTATATTTTTTTTTGGGGGGGGGAGAATGAATTCCTATGCCCCACAAATAACCCAGAGATGCATTTTATATAAAAGCACACATTCTACTCATGTAAAATGGCCTCGGTCCTGTATACCTGAAGGAGCGTCTCCACTCCCATCGTTCAGCCCGGACACTGAGATCCAGCGCCGAGGGCCTCCTGGCGGTTCCCTCATTGTGAGAAGTGAGGTTACAGGGAACCAGACAGAGGGCCTTCTTGGTAGTGGCGCCCGCCCCGTGGAATGCCCTCCCTTCAGAAGGAAATAAGCAGCTATCCTATCTTTAAAAGACATCTGAAGGCAGCCCTGTTTAGGGAAGTTTTTAATATTTAATGCTGTATTGTTTTTAACACTCAATTGGGAGCCGGCCAGAGTGGCTGGGGAAACTCAGCCAGATGGGCGGGGTATAAATAAATTATTATTATTATTAATTATTATTATTATTATTATTATTATTATTATTAAAACACAAGGCAGGCCCCACAAATAACCCAGAGATGCATTTTAAATAAAAGGACACATTCCACTCATGCGAAAACACGCTGATTCCCGGACCACCCGCGGGCCAGATTGAGAAGGCGATTGGGCTGGATCCGGCCCCCGGGCCTTAGTTTGTCTACCCATGCCTTAACAAAGTACCCCTTTGTTGCTGTTGCTCTCCCAAGCCCGTCCTCTAACTCTTCTCTGTTTTCCTTCCTTTTGGGGGCACCTCTTAATGTTGGTCTTCCAGACCCAGCAGATACGATGCAAGCAGGTAACTCACTCCCCCAATGCGTTTTAAAATACAGGGTGGGCATTGGTGGGATTGCTACGATGCCATAAAATATTTGTGACTTACAGTTTGGAGGAAAAGGGAGCACTAGCTTCAGCTGTGAGCCGTTTGGCTGCTTTCTTCTTGGAGATGAGAGCCTGCCTTGGCTTCGCACATTTCATGGCAGTGATGGATCTTGCTAGCAGAACTTTGGCTGGGTTGGAGGGGAATAAAAGCAGGCAGCAGAATCTCAAACCCCCCCCCCCTGAAATGGATCCTTCCTTCTTTTTTTTGTGTGTAAATTTTATTAAGTTTTCTGTATTCCAATTTAAAATATGGTGGTACCTCAGGTCGCACACAGGATCCGTTCCAGAGCTCCGGTCGGATCCTGAGGTGTGCGTATCCACATTTCTGAAGAAATGTGCATGCACATGAAAGCTCATACCAATAACTAACTTAGTTGGTCTCTAAGGTGCTACTGGAAGGATTTTTTAAAATTTAATTTCATTTATTTTGTTTTGTTTTGACTACGGCAGACCAACACGACTACTTACTTGTAAAAAGGACTCTGTTTTGTTTTGTTTTTTGGGAAAAGTACTTTTAAACTCTCCCCCCCCCCCCATTTCATTATAAATTATTATTTCCTTTTTCCTTTCAGTGACATCTCAGGTGTCAATCTCCCACCTCCACTGCCCCCCAAGGTAAGTCACAGGACTAAGCCAAAGGAGCGATCCTTTTTTCCTTTCTTGCACATGTTAAGCAAAATCCACCACAGAGCTCTATTCTGAGAAGGAAGTGGGCAGTGTTAGATCAAGACAATGTGCCCTCCCCCCCAAAAAATTTGCTTCTACCCATTGCCACTTCTTGGAAGAAAACCAAATGCCCAGTTGACATACGCAAACACAGAGCCGTCTTAAGCATAGCCGGTGCTGTGGTGGAAAGATCCCTCCGGTGACCCACGCCCCCTTTCCCAGAGTTGTCGATCTTTTCCCAAGCCTCTGCGGGGATCGCTCTCCTTCCACGGAGGCTTGGGAAGCAAGCTGCACATCCGCCAGCCATATAGTACGTTTCCGAGCACAATTCAAAGTGTTGGTGCTGACCTTTAAAGCCCTAAATGGCCTCGGTCCAGTATACCTGAAGGAGCGTCTCCACCCCCATCATCCAGCCCGGACACTGAGGTCCAGCGCTGAGGGCCTTCTGGCGGTTTCCTCGCTGCAAGAAGTGAAGTTACAGGAAACCAGGCAGAGGGCCTTTTCGGTAGTGGCACCTTCCCTGTGGAACGCCCTCCCAGCGGATGTCAAGACAATAAACAACTATTTTACTTCTAAAAGACAACTGAAGGCAGCCCTGTTTAGGAAAGTTTTTAATGTCTGACGCTGTATTGTTTTTAATATTCGGTTGGAAGCTGCCCAGAGTGGCTGGGGAAACCCAACCAGATGGGTGGGGTATAAATAATAATTATTATTATAGTTGGTGGGGCGCAGCTTCCATTCTAAGCTTCTGCGGGGATCGCTCTCCTCCTGCAGAGGCTTGGGAGGCAAGCTGCACGCCCGCCACAGCTGGCGAGGCACAGCTGGCGGGCATGCAGGGAAAGGGGAGGCCGCCGGCAAAGCCGCGCAGCTCCCCCACTCGCTGGGGCACCCCTGAGAGACCGGCGCCCGGGTGCAACGCACCACTAAGCCCCAATGGAAAAGACGGCTCTGCGCAAACATCACCCTACCTTTCCAAGGCTGCCCCTGCTGAGGTCCAGAGGATATAAGAGGAGGATGCTGGATTAGGCCAATGGCCCACCTGGTCCAGCACCTTGCTCTCACTGTGATCAAGCAGGTGCCAGTGGAGAAACCCGCAACAGGACCTGAATGCAAGAGGAGCCTCACTTCCTGTGGTTTCCAGCAACTGGGAGAGCAAAGTCCTTTGCACATTGTCACAGTCCAGTTCACGGGCGATCAAAGTCCCGGCTGGGGACGTCGGGACCGGGGGCAAGATGGCGGGGTGGGAGCAGGAACGAGAGTCCAGAAGCCAGGAGTCAGGAAGCCAAGAGTCCAAGGGTCAGAGAACTGGGAGTCAAGAAGTCAGGGGTCCGAGGGTCAGGAAGCAAGGAGTCACAAAGTCAGGGGTCCGAGGGTCAAGAAGCAAGGAGTCACGAAGTCAGGGGTCCGAGGGTCAAGAAGCAAGGAGTCACGAAGTCAGGGGTCCGAGGGTCAAGAAGCAAAGAGTCCCAAAGTCAGGGGTCCGAGCATCAAGAAGCAAGGAGTCATGAAGTCAGGGGTCTGAGGATCAAGAAGCAAGGAGTCCCAAAGTCAGGGGTCCGAGGATCAAGAAGCAAGGAGTCCCAAAGTCAGGGGTCCGAGGATCAAGAAGCAAGGAGTCCCAAAGTCAGGGGTCCGAGGGTCAAGAAGCAAGGAGTCCCAAAGTCAGGGGTCCGAGGGTCAAGAAGCAAGGAGTCACGAAGTCAGGGGTCAGAGGATCAAGAAGCAAGGAGTCACAAAGTCAGGGGTCCGAGGGTCAGGAAGCAAGGAGTCCCAAAGTCAGGGGTCCGAGGGTCAGGAAGCAAGGAGTCCCAAAGTCAGGGGTCCGAGGGTCAAGAAGCAAGGAGTCACAAAGTCAGGGGTCCGAGGGTCAAGAAGCAAAGAGTCCCAAAGTCAGGGGTCCGAGGATCAAGAAGCAAGGAGTCACAAAGTCAGGGGTCCGAGGGTCAAGACGCAAGGAGTCACAAAGTCAGGGGTCCGAGGGTCAAGAAGCAAGGAGTCACGAAGTCAGGGGTCCGAGGGTCAGGAAGCAAGGAGTCACGAAGTCAGGGGTCCGAGGGTCAAGAAGCAAGGAGTCAAGGAACCAAACGCAGCAAGACAGGGAACGTGTTGCTGTGGCAAAGAGCCAAAGTGAAATGCTGACCTTATATCCCTTCCCAGCTCTTGCCACCAGGTGCAGTGAGTTACCGATCGGCCTCACCTGTGGGGCCGCGCCTTGCCTCTTCAGAACAAACTTAGGAAGGCCCCAATCCTGCAGAGTCCTATTGGGCACAGGGCCTGGCTCCTGCACGCACACCTGACACAAAGGAAGGGTAGGCCCTGAGGCTATTGGCATCCAGAGAGATCCCTCCGTTCAAAAGCTCCTCTTCTCCCTCTCGGGGCGAGCAGTGGCTTGGCTGGCTGAGAGAGGCATGGTTTATGTGGGGAAAGAAGGAAGGAGCATGGACATTAGCTGACCTCTGCCCTCTCTCTTCCCCTCGGCAGCCCAGGCTCCGGGTCTCGCCGGACGAGACGGCGGTGGAACGATCCATGCCAAGGTGCTCCCTCAAGCCCATACTCCGAGGACGGTGCTCCAGTGGGCCTGTGATGGGACGGGCTCCTCACCAGGCTATTCCAGTCGTGGCCCAGGCCTCCCACCTCAGCACCAGATCAGGTACAAGCTTCCCAAGGAAATTCAAAGAAACAGGAGACCCAACATTTGGGCACGCAAACCATTATCGTTGTTGTTGTTATTTGTATACTGACCTTCATCCATACCTCTCAGAGCAGTTCACAAGTAAAGATACAAGATAACCCTCCCCCCCCCCAAATTATAATTCCTGAAGGACCAGGAGCTCAGCCTGGGAGTCATTTTGGACTCACAGCTGTCCATGGAGGCGCAGGTCAATTCTGTGTCCAGGGCGGCTGTCTACCAGCTCCATCTGGTACGCAGGCTGAGACCCTACCTGCCCGCAGACTGTCTCGCCAGAGTGGTGCATGCTCTAGTTATCTCCCGCTTGGACTACTGCAATGCGCTCTACGTGAGGCTACCTTTGAAGGTGACCCGGAAACTACAACTAATCCAGAATACGGCAGCTAGACTGGTGACTGGGAGAGGCCGCCAAGACCATATAACACTGGTCTTGAAAGACCTGCATTGGCTCCCAGTACATTTCTGAGCACAATTCAAAGTGTTGGTGCTGACCTTTAAAGCCCTAAACGGCCTCGGTCCAGTATACCTGAAGGAGTGTCTCCACCCCCATCGTTCAGCCTGGACACTGAGGTCCAGCGCAGAGGGCCTTCTGGCGGTTCCCTCACTGCGAGAAGCCAAGTTATAGGGAACCAGGCAGAGGGCCTTCTCAGTAGTGGCACCTGCCTTGTGGAACGCCCTCCCACCAGATGTCAAAGAGAAAAACAACTACCTGACATTTAGAAGACATCTTAAGGCAGCCCTATTCAGGGACGTTTGTAATGTGTGACATTTCAATGCATTTTTAATCTTTGTTGGAAGCCGCCCAGAGTGGCTGGGGAGACCCAGCCAGATGGGCGGGGTACAAATAATAAATTGTAGTATTATTATTATTATAAAAATAAGAATGAAAACAAACCAATGATCCCCACTCCCACAAACACAATTTAAAAGGGCATTGGATGTTAATCAGCCAAAGTCCTCGCTGAAGAGGAATGTTTCCGCCTGGCACTCAAAGGTGTGTAATGAAGGCTATGGGATGCGGGTGGCGCTGTGGTCCAAACCACTGAGCCTCTTGGGCTTGCCGATCAGAAGGTTGGTGGTTCGAATCTGCACAATGGGGTGAGCTCCCGTTGCTCTGTCACAGCTCCTGCCTACCTAGCAGTTCGAAAGCATGCCAGTGCAAGTAGATAAATAGGTACCACTGTGGCGGGAAGGTAAACGACATTTTCATGCGCTCTGGCGGTGTCCCATTGCGCCAGAAGCTGTTTAGTCATCCTGGCCACATGACCCGGAAAGCTGTCTGTGGACAAACGCCGGCTCCCTCGGCCTGAAAGTGAGATGAGCGCCGCAACCCTGTAGTTGCCTTTGACTGGACTTAACCGTCCAGGTTTCCTTTTTACCTATAAGGAAGGCACCAGACGAGCCTTCCTGGGGAGAGTATTCCTCAAATGGGAATCACAATGCTTATATGAGCACAAAAGGGGAACACATTTTTTTTTTAAATTACCTTGGAGCTGAGAACCAGAACTGGACAGCAATGGACTTCAAAGACAACAGGCTCACACAATACACCACGAGGGAAAGTGTGTGTTTTTTCATTCAGGAGACCCCAAAAACCGATTGGATCAGGAGGGGAATAAATTTCTGTTCAGGTTTTAAGGGTTTTGTTTTTTTCTGATACAATGGTAAAAAGCGGCTTTACGTTGAGACATAAAAGCTTTTAGACCGGTGCTACTGACCCGATGCAAATTCTAAGATGGTGCAGGACCCAAAGGAAGTGTGGACAGGCCCCACTAACCTAAAACATGAGGCAAAATAATATCCTCAAAGCCTTTGGCAGGAGCTTGTTACAGAGCTACTTGTTCCGTTTTGGAGATCTGACTGGAGATCTGATTTAAATACATCAAGCATCAAAACAGATGTATTCCCTGATAGATCAAGAGAAAGCACAATCAAACGAGGCAATGAATCCTCAATTGAGCCGTCTTCCACAGACGCAAAACCACAAATGACCCGGGATCATTTCACTACCTGCTTTGCAGTACAGAAGCAGACCATTAGCTGAAATCTGAGAATAATAAAGGCTTCCCTTGGGGCGGGGGAGGGATTTATCCTTTTTCATCAAGTCATCCACTGGTTCGTGTTCACATATTTGATAGTTGTCATTCCAGGGGGAGAGTTTGATTCTATTGAAGGAAATCAAAGTGTACTGGTAGAACACATATTCGAGGCTAGAGTTACACAAAGACGATGGATGTGCAGTAACCTTAGCCCTCAAAAGAGCTACATGAATTGTATTATTTCCCCATGAAGCCTTTGGAATACGTGTCCACAAAGCAGTCCCAAACCATAATTTAGCTTAAGTATGTCACTAAAGGGATGCAGGTGGCCCTGTGGGTAAAACCACAGAGCCTAGGACTTGCTGATCAGAAGGTTGGCGGTTCGAATCCCCGCGACGGAGTGAGCTCCCATTGCTCAGTCCCAGCTCCTGCCCACCTAGCAGTTCGAAAGCATCTCAAGTGCAAGTAGATAAATAGGTACCACTCCGGCGAGAATGTAAACGGCGTTTTGATGCGCTGCTCTGGTTCATCAGAAGCAGCTTAGTCATGCTGGCCACATGACCTGGAAGCTGTCTGTGGACAAACGCCGGCTCCCTCGGCCTATAGAGCGAGATGAGCGCCGCAACCCCAGAATCGTCCACGACTGGACCTAATGGTCAGGGGTCCCGTTACCTTTTATGTCACTGAAAGAATCATATATATATATATATATATATATATATATATATATATATCATTTGTTTCTGCAACCACTGGTCTGTTCAACTTTCGCCTTCGTTGTTCTGTATGAAATATTTTCCCCTGTTGTTATCCACACTCCGACAATTCCATTTTCAGTTTCTGCTCACAGGAGCCATAATACGTCACATCACAAAAAAGGAGACTCCATTAGCAGACATCCAAAATTCCCCTCTGTCATCTCGCTCCATATCCCAACATGCTAGTTCCTCTGCAAAAACACAATAACTCCAGTCCGGAATTCTTTCCATCCTTCCGCTGAGGGTAGCTGGCAGAGTCCTCACCTAGTTAATATTATAATTAAACCACAATGACAGCAGAATGCTCTTCCAGGCTCGCTTGCGTATTTCAAACAGTTGCCTTTCAGGGCAGATTTACCAGGTAGAACTGTAAGTACAAATACCGTATTTTTTGCTCTATAAGACTCACTTTTTCCCTCCTAAAAAGTAAGGGGAAATGTGTGTGCGTCTTATGGAGCGAATGCAGCCTGCGCGGCTATCCCAGAAGCCAGAACAGCAAGAGGGATTGCTGCTTTCACTGCGCAGCGATCCCTCTTGCTGTTCTGGCTTCTGAGATTCAGAATTTTTTTTTTTTCTTGTTTTCCTCCTCCAAAAACTAGGTGCGTCTTGTGGTCTGGTGCGTCTTATAGAGCGAAAAATACGGTATATCAAAGGAGAATAATAAAGGCTCACCTTGCCCTGGGGCTATACAATTAGTCCATCAATTAATTCAGCAAGCGGGTCAGTCCTTTGTGCTGTTAAGAACCACATATTCTTACCTGTTTACTGCCTGCCTCCATTCTTGAGTAAACAAACAAACCCCTGTGCTGAACAGTGTTTCCGGATAACAACTACTGTTTCGTTGAATTCTTCATCAGCCAATTAGTTCAACACTTGTAAGTAGAAAGATACGTAATTTCTTCGTTAACCAATCTTTTTTCGAATAGATATAATGGAAAAGACTCTGGAACACTGTTATGTGGAAACACTGTTCAGCAGAGTTCAGAGTTGGACATCAGAATTGGACATTTGCTGATTATACAAAGCTTCACAGCTTGCTCTCTGCCGGGTGAAGTCTAGCCCCGTGATTCGTTTAAGGACATTCAGAGACTTTCAGAAGGGACGCGGGTGGTGCTGTGGTGCTGTGGGTTAAACCACAGAGCCTAGGACTTGCCGATCAGAAGGTCGGCGGTTCGAATCCCCATGACGGGGTGAGCTCCCATTGCTCGGTCCCTGCTCCTGCCAACCTAGCAGTTCGAAAGCACATCAAAGTGCAAGTAGATAAATAGGTACCACTCTGGTGGGAAGGTAAACGGCGTTTCCGTGTGCTGCTCTGGTTCGCCAGAAGTGGCTTAGTCATGCTGGCCACATGACCCAGAAGCTGTACACCGGCTCCCTCGGCCAATAAAGCGAGATGAGCGCCGCAACCCCAGAGTCGGTCACGACTGGACCTAATGGTCAGGGGTCCCTTTACCTTTACTAGAGACTTTCAGAGACTTCAGTTTGTTAGTTTTGATGTTTTGAATTATTCCATAAAGTTTTTCGCATTGTTATTGTTTCTGGCCATTGTGTTGCTTTTGATATTGCTGCCTCCATTCCTGCGCAGATCCTGGGAGCTTGCGGACAGACCTCGCAAACAGGGGCGTTTGCCAGGGCATTTGGTGGAGGAGTTTAAGGGGGAGGCCCAGAGCTCAGTCTCTTGGTGTGCAATAGGACCAGAGACACGGAGGGCAAAGGAGCTGCTGCAGGGCCTGTGACACCCGTGCCGTGTTTGTCATTCTGCCAGAGAACATAGCAGCAGTACACTTGTAGCAAGTGCAATCTGGTTGCCTTGCTGGAAAGAGAAGTTGCAGCAACCTGAGGCCCACCCACTAGAACTAAGAACAACAGAGCTCATTCTTTGGACATGCAGATGGTGGTACTTAACCGGCCAGCTTTAGGCCATTACCTTAAGAAGAAACCTGTCTGACATGCATACAGCAGCCACCTACATACATATAAATGCAATCTCCTCTCTTGGATTCTGAACCCCAGTGGATGCAGGATCACAGGCTTGGATGGGACCCACAGATACCATCCAGACTCACCCCACAAAACCTGATAGATGGTGTACAGGGAAGTTTTTAATGGTTGATGTTTTATTGCGCTTTTGATATTTTGTAGGGAGCCTCCCAGAGTGGCTGGGGAAAACCCAGCCCAATGGGCAGCATATAAATCATAAAATTATTATTATTATTATTATTATTATTATTATTATTATTTACCCACAGCCCTGACTATAAAGTAAGGCTGCATACTGAACCTTACGTACCTGGGAAGAAGCCCCGCTGAATTCAGCAGGTCTTACTTCTGAGTAGGCATTGTTCAGATTGCAAGGCAACAAGATAACAAAGTACAATGATACGATATCAATATATACTCTTTATATAATATGAAATATATGAAATCACATAAACAGAAAACTTACGAATCTCTGAAAGTCACAAAATATGCACTCTTAATGGGTTCTCTTGGAAATATAAAACCAAATAAACATAAGTCTTATAAGTCTCGTAAAGCCTTTGAAGACTATGCAAGTCTTTGAAAGAAGCAATGTATTAGATTCTTATCTGGTGAAAACAGGCTGTAAAACTTTGTTTATGGCGTCCAACACTGCTGAAGTAGTTTGCAAACAGACGTGAACAGTGATTCCGGATAGACCCGCTGTTTCCTGGAATTCTTGTTTAGCACAGCAGAAGGATACAAAATGCTTCATAAACCATCTCCGCCAAGCTAAGCAGTTTCATCTCCGCCAAGCTAAGCAGTTGGCTCCTTACCTCTCTCGCCCTGACCTAGCCACTGTGATCCACGCGGCGGTCACCTCCAGACTGGATTATTGTAACTCGCTCTATGTGGGGCTGCCCTTGAGACTGACCCAGAAACTCCAGCGGGTGCAGAATGCTGCGGCGAGACTCCTTATGGGGTCTTCGCTGCGAGATCACATTCATCCGGTACTATACCAGCTGCACTGGCTCCCGGTGGAGTACAGGATCAGGTTCAAGGTGCTGGTTTTGACCTTTAAAGCCCTAGGCGGCCTAGGACCCTCGTACCTATGGGACTGCCTCTCCTAGTATGTCCCATGGAGGACCTTACGATCTTCAAACAAAAACATCTTGGAGGTCCCGGGCCACAGAGAGGTTAGGCTGGCCTCAACCAGAGCCAGGGCTTTTTTGGCTGTGGCTCCGATCTGGTGGAACGCTGTGTCCCAAGAGACTAGGGCCCTGCGGGACTTGACATCTTTCCGCAGGGCCTGCAAGACAGAGCTGTTTCACCAGGCCTTTGGCCAGGGCACAACCTGACTCCCTCCTTTGGCAATCTTCACAGAACTCCAGCCCAATGGTTGCCATCAATTCGATTTTAATTAATTTATAATGAATGATTTTAGAATGTTGTACTATTTTATTGTTGTTAGCCGCCCTGAGCCCGGCTTTGGCTGGGGAGGGTATAAATAAAATTTATTATTATTATTATTATTATTATTATTATTATTATTATTATTTATTATTATTATTATTATTATCATCTATATGGTGAATGGAAAAGTATAACAACAATTGCTATGGAACAGTGCTCATAAAGATATGTAGTCAACATGGGGGTTAAATTGTTTGGTTAATAGTTCAGATTGCAGCAGACATTTTGCACCTCCCATCCTGTGACAAGCGGGGAAGACTCCCTCTTCCCGGCCAAACGTTACCTGAAGCAGCCACCTGGGGTCTTGCAATGGTACAGTTTGGCCACTGCTGCTTTCAGAACCAGTGGAGTCAGGGCTGATCCTCACCTTTCTCTCTTGCAGTTCCTGAACTGCGGCTGACTCCCCAGACCCACGGACCTCCCATCCTTCCCCGCAAGGCAGAGAAGAAGCAGAAACCCGTGAGTGCCTCGATCATCCACACCTGTATTCCCCAAGTACCTGTCTTCCTAGTGCTTTGGACCACAGATTCCAGCCTAGGGGTGTCAGGAGTTATAATCCAGGACACCTGGAGGCAAGGATGGATCTGAAACTAGTGACATTTAAGCTTCCTTGCCTCTAATCCTGGAGGGGCCCCAGAAACATTGCTTACATTTTTTAGGTCTAGTAGACCCTATCTGAATCGCGTGACCCCAACTGATTAAATTTTGTCGCATATATTTCAATGACCCCAAAGTTTGAGAGTCAGTAGCACAGACGTAAAGATGTGGCGATCTGCCGCGGAACAACCCCATTGAAGAAGATAACTCCTTCTTTTTTAAATCATTTTTATTGATTTTCCAATAAAACCAGCCAATCAACATACAGTGGTACCTTGGGTTAAGAACTTAATTCGTTCCGGAGGTCCGTTCTTAACCTGAAACTGTTCTTAACCTGAAGCACCACTTTAGCTAATGGGGCCTCCCGCTGCTGCCGTACAATTTCTATTCTCATCCTGAAGCAAAGTTCTTAACTTGAGGTAATATTTCTGGGTTAGCGGAGTCTGTAACCTGAAGCGTATATAACCCGAGGTACCACTGTATCCACATCATAATCCATTAAAAGCAATAAACTGAAACAAAAAACAAAAACACAACCAAATTACAGTCCAAATGGTGAACTATTAATTTTTCCATGCTCCCCATAGTCTGGACCTCTGAAGAATATATCCCAATATCTTCGTTCCTGCCTTTTCTCGTTGTTTTCATATTTTCCACATTCTGATCTTAATGCTTTAAAGTTCTCCATCCCTGGCTATGCGATTCTCAATCATGTCTAAGAAGATAACTTCTTCTTTGGCGATCACTCGTAGCCGAGTAAGATTGTCTTCCATAAACACGGTTTTAACAATGGGTTCGTAAGTGACTGTGGAGGCCACTGGCTCCGAAGACCTCCCCCCCCCACGGCAGTTCAAGCTTCAGGGGCCCCCAAATGTAGGTCCGCCACTGGCTGGAAGGGCACCAGGTTAGCAGAGATTGCTGCATAGAGTGAGACAAAAGAGGTTGGGGGCAGTTATGCCCCGGTAGGAGTGGGGGACAGTGCATAGGATGGTTAGGGCTGGGCTAGGCTTGAGTTCTCATACTGGGTGGCCTCCCGTTATGGATTGAGGTTGAATCCTGACAAGACAGAAGTACTGTTCTTGGGGGACAGGAGGCAGGCTGGTGTGGGGGACTCCCTGGTCCTGAATGGGGCGACTGTGCCCCTGAAGGACCAGGTGCGCAGCCTGGGAGTCATTTTGGACTCACAGCTGTCCATGGAGGCACAGGTCAATTTTGCTCCAGGGCAGCTGTCTACCAGCTCCATCTGGTACACAGGATGAGACCCTCCATGCCCACAAACTGTCTCACCAGAGTGGTGCATGCTCTAGTTATCTCTCACTTGGACTACTGCAATGTGCTCTATGTGGGGCTACCTTTGAAGGTGACCCGGAAACTGCAATTAATCCAGAATGCGGCAGCTAGACTGGTGACTGGGAGCGGCCGCCGAGACCACATAACACCGGTCTTGAAAGACCTACATGGGCTCCCAATACGTTTCCGAGCACAATTCAAAGTGTTGGTGCTGACCTTGAAAGCCCTGAACGGCCTCGGTCCAGTATACCTGAAGGAGCGTCTCCACCCCCATCGTTCTGCCCAGACACTGAGGTCCAGTGCCGAGGGCCTTCTGGCAGTTCCCTCACTGCGAGAAGCCAAGTTATAGGGAACCAGGCAGAGGGCCTTCTTGGTAGTGGCACCCGCCCTGTAGAAGACATCTGAAGGCAGCCCTGTTTAGGGAAGCTTTTAATGTTTGATGTATTACTGTATTTTAATATTTGGTTGGAAGCTGCCCAGAGTGGCTGGGGAAGCCCAGCCAGATGGGCAGGGTATAAATAAATTATTATTATTATTATTATTATTATTATTATTATTACTGATTTTTTAATATACATTTTCATTGTTTTTTGTATACATATCATTTCCAACATCCATTTAATATAACTTATTATCTTATACAATATTTTAGACTTCCGTCAACCACCTCTGATGATTTTCCGTTCTTTATCATTTATTCTGCATTTCTTAATTTCTCTATTATTTTTAATTATCATTAACTAATAATTCTCCTCATAGTATTCCTTGCAATATTTCAAATAGTCCTCGTTACAGAACTTCTTGCAGTCCTACTAGCGTAATCTGTTCATTACAGTTGCTTTTTAAATAGTTCATATATTTGCTCCAGTCTTCTAAGAATCTCTGGTCCCGCAGGTTTCGAATCCTTCCTGTTAATTTATCTAATTCTGCATAGTCCATTAATTTCACCCGCCATTCTTCTTTCATCCATAGCTGTCAACCGTCCCTTATTTGGTGGGAAAATCCCTTATTCCAGCGCTGTGTCCCGCTGCTGTCCCTTATTGATGATGTCCCTTAAATTTCCCGGGTTTCAAAGGAAGCAGCTCCTCCCCCTCCCTCCCTGCCTGGAAGGAGGGAGGCTCCAACTGTGTTGCTTGGCTGCGTTGCTCACCCAATAAGGAGCCTAAGAACGGGGTGGAGCTTGCATGCCTTGTGCCGATCAAATCGGCTGTGTTGCCTTTGCTCAGCGCTTCCCAGCGGAGAGGTGACGGTGGTTTTCCTTGCTGCATCCCCTTTGCTGGGTTGCTGCGCTGTGGGAACCACCGCTTGAGGCTTCGTTTGGCTGCTGGCTGGGCTTTCTGCCTTTGGCTCGGAGGGGCTCAGAAGTCGAACATCCCTGAAAATGCTCTGAAAATCCCTTATTTTGGCTGCTGAGCCCTTATTTTTGAGGCTGTTGGTTCCTTATTTTCAAATCTGTAAGTTGACAGCTATGCTTTCGTCGGTACCATCATGGATAACTGTTGCCTCCCTCTCTCCCCAGGAGAGGGTGCTCTTCAAGAAGGTTTTCAACGAGTGCCCCTTACACGTCACCTCGGCTACTGCGTGGACCCACCCAAATAGCAACGGTAGGGCATGGAGGGGCGAAGTCTGTGTTGGGGCCATTTACTGGGTGGGGGGCGGGAACCGGGAAAGCTGAACCAAACTCAAACAATCACGCCCGTCTCGTAGAGTGACTTTACACCAGTTTGCTCACCAGTGCTCCACACTGGCTCCAAGGTTCTAGTTCTCACTGTTGTGCACTATACCATCACCCCACCTGCCCTCTCACACTTCCCTTTGCGCTTGTGCCAATCCGCTCACTGCCAAACTCCCCCTTAAGGTGGGGTTGCCATATGTCCTCTTTTTCCAGGACATGTCCTCTTTTTCCAGGATTAAAATTGCTGTCTGGGCGGACTTTTTAAAAATTTGGCAAAATGTCCAGCAGAGTCATGTCAGATGGGTTTGGTGGGAGTTCTAGTCTGAAAATCTAGAGGACACAAGGCTGGGGGAAGACTGTTCTAGTGCTTAGACTCAGAACTGAGGCACCTAAGCTAGTCAGCTGAGAGACTAGCAGAGACTCACAAGAGAGCAGCGTCTTAAACAAGCTAGTAAAGGTACAGTGGTACCTCAGGTTAAGTGCTTAATTCATTCCGGAGGTCCGTACTTAACCTGAAACTGTCCTTAACCTGATGCACTACTTTAGCTAATGGGGCCTCCTGCTGCCGCCACTCCGCCGGATCACAATTTCTGTTCTCATGCTGAAGCAAAGTTCTTAACCTGAAGCACTATTTCTGGGTTAGGGGAGTCTGTAACCTGAAGCGTCTGTAACCTGAGATACCACTGTAAAGGGACCCTTGACCGTTAGGTCCAGTCGTGACCGACTCTGGGGTTGCGGCGCTCATCTCGCTTTATTGGCCGAGGGAGCCGGCATACAGCTTCCGAGTCATGTGGCCAGCATGACTAAGCCGCTTCTGGCGAACCAGAGCAGCGCACAGAAACGCCGTTTACCTTCCCGCCAGAGCAGTACCTATTTATCTACTTGCATTGGTGTGCTTTCGAACTGCTAGGTTTGGCAGGAGCAGGGACTGAGCAACGGGAGCTCACCCCGTCGTGGGGATTCGAACCGCCGACCTTCTGATCGGCAAGTCCTAGACTCTGTGGTTTAACCCACAGCGCCTCCCGCGCCCCTCTTAAACTAGCTACATACTGTATAAATCCTTCTCTTGTGGCTGAACTCAAAGGACGCTGGCTCAGCTACAAGATCTTGGAGGTGTCTGGGAGGGCAAGCGTTAACACCCCACTGCCCGTAAGGAGATGCCATATGTACATGCTAGACTATGGGTAGGCAAACCAAGGCCCAAGAGGCTCATGCCCCAATTAACTCCCTGCTGCATTTCCTTCCCCATTTTTGCAGAGGTGCACTTAATTCTGGGGGCTGAAGAAGGGATATATGCCTTGAACCGGAGCGAGGCAGAGCCCACCCTCGAACTGGTAAGATAGAGGAGGTGCTGTGGGGGGGCCGGGGGTCTGAAGGACAGGGAATTTGCTTGTGTGGAGGGATGCAAAATGGAAAAAAGGACCACTGAGATTTGATAGCATGCAAGCCAAATTCTGAGCCGATATCCCGTAGCGTGCATCAGTTATCCCCCAAAACACATCATAATCACCACCACTTTGCGGAATCAATTGAAGACTATTATTATTATTATTAATTGAAATTACATACCGGCCTATACCCGGGGTCTCAGGGCAGTTCACAGAATAAAATCAAGATATGAAGCCACAAAATAAATAATAATAATAATAATAATAATAATAATAATAAACCAACCCAATAGCCCCCCCCCCCCCCGTATTTTAAAGGGCATAGGACATGGGTAGGCAAACTAAGGCCCGGGGGCTGGATCCGGCCCAATCGCCTTCTAAATCCGACTCGCGGACGGTCTGGGAATCAGCATGTTTTTACGTGAGTAGAATGTGTGCTTTTATTTAAAATGCATCTCTGGGTTACTTGTGGGGCATAGGAATTCATTCATTCCCCCCCTCCAAAAAATATATATAGTCCAGCCCCCCACAAGGTCTGAGGGACAGTGGACCGGCCCCCTGCTGAAAAAGTTTGCTGACCCCTGGCATAGGATGTAAATCAGGTCAGCCAAAGGCCTGGTTAAAAAGAAACATTTTTGCCTGGCGCCTTATGGTGTATAATGAAGGCGCCAGGTGAACTTCCCTGGGGAGAGCATTCCACAGATGGGGAGCCACTGCAGAGAAGGCCCCGTTCTTGTGTTGCCACCCTCTGGACCTCTTGAGGAGGAGGCACACGAAGAAGATGCTTTTGTTCTGACAGTGTCTCCCAGCTGGATAAATGGGTCTTTATGATGAGCTATCATTTCACAGAATTCTGGAGTTGGAAGGGACCCCAAGGGTCATCTAGTCCAACCCGCTGCAATGCAGGAATTTTGCCCACAGCCATCCTTGGGTTGGTTCGGACCACCAACCTTCTGGTTAACAGCCAGATGCACTGACTTATTCCTAGGGCTTTAGATTTTTCTAAAAAAAAGGTCTCTGTTGTTTTTGTGTTTTTAACTATTTTTAACTATTTTATGTGTTAAAAACCACCTTGGAGTGGTGGTTTAGAAGGCAATTAATAGATCAGTAATAACAATAAAAAATTAAAAGATTATAATAATCCAGGTATTAAAAATTGTGGATTCACGTATCTCAGTTGAGGCAAGCATAGACCTGCTCTGTCTGCCTTCAGAAGCAGTGCTTGGCCTCAGTTTGCTCCATCTGTAAAATGGACACAGTAGGAAGTCAGTTGTCATGAGGTTGGTTGAATGGATCAAGTGAAAGCCTTGAAATTTAGGAATAAGTGTGGGTTGAGGCACTCTCACAGAATAACAAAACAGTGAGAACTCGGAGAATCTTCCTGCCTGCTTTCTGATGGGGCTTTCTGACCATTTGACGTGCTTGATGTGCATTTCATTAAAACAGCCTTGTACTTTTATCTCCATAAAACCATAGAAATGCATTTAGAATGAATTATAATACAACTTTAACCTCTTTAAGACGATCGCTGAAACAGACACTAAGAATAAACTACACTTAAAAATCAGCCATGCGGTTATTGGCTTGGCAGTGTGGGATAAAAACTGCATAGCTGCACAAACCCACCCAAGGGCACTCTTCAGTCTTGAAAACACCTGAACCAGAGATCTAAAAACCAACAGCAAACAAACCTGGAAAACTTCCCTTGGGAGAGAGAACCAGGTGAGAGGAGCCACCACCGAAAAGGCCCCGCTAAACAGTTTTCATGTTCCATTTCCCATATCCTGACTCCTGTTTCTTCTCTCCCTCTCCCATCCCTGCCACAGCTCTATCACAGCCGCACAACTTGGGTTTACTGCATTGGGAACGTCCTCATGTCACTTTCTGGTGAGTTGATCCCACCAGGATAAGGAGGGGGGTGAATAATTTAGAAAGCCAAGTCAGAGCGGAATGGAGAGGGATAAGGGAATAGCTTTGGGTTTGCGGAGAGGAAGGCTTTGCAGGGCAGAGGGCTGGATGGGCAAGACCAGTTTAGATGCCTGCAAGTGTGAAATATACTCGGAGTCGAGAGTGGATTTCATGCTCTTCATTCCGCTCATAGTGGTGAGGAGGAATGGAAGTTCCCCCAGAATGTCTGCTTTATATACATTATTTACACAATGGGCTGCATGTGATTGGCTTATTCCGGAATTCTCCTGTAGGCCAATCAGGTTGCGGATTCACTTCCACCTGGAGCTGGATTGGGTGGCTCCCACGGACCAATCAGACTGCTGCATTCTGAATCCTATTGTTCTAGGACCAATCAGACTGCTGCATTCTGGATCCTATTGTTCTAGGACCAATCAGACTGCTGCATTCTGGATCCTATTGTTCTAGGACCAATCAGACTGCTGCATTCTGAATCCTATTGTTCTAGGACCAATCAGACTGCTGCATTCTGGATCCTATTGTTCTAGGACCAATCAGACTGCTGCATTCTGGGTCCTATTGTTCTAGGACCAATCAGACTGCTGCATTCTGAATCCTATTGTTCTAGGACCAATCAGACTGCTGCATTCTGGATCCTATTGTTCTAGGACCAATCAGACTGCTGCATTCTGAATCCTATTGTTCTAGGACCAATCAGACTGCTACATTCTGAATCCTATTGTTCTAGGACCAATCAGACTGCTGCATTCTGGATCCTATTGTTCTAAGACCAATCAGACTGCTGCATTCTGGATCCTATTGTTCCAGGACCAATCAGACTGCTGCATTCTGAGTCCTATTGTTCTAAGACCAATCAGACTGCTGCATTTTGGATCCTATTCAGCTCAGTACATAACAAAGTGCTAGGATAAAACTCAGGTGGGGCTCAGGAACAGTGTGGGCCATGCCTGCCTGAATTCTGGTAGAAAATCTTCAGCATCATTAATAACCAAAGAACTTTGCTGGATCAGACCAAAAGAGACCTTTCTAGTTTTCTCATAGTGGCTACCCAGATGCCTCAATAGGAAACATCAAGGCATGGGAGCAGCAAATAATCATTTGTTATTTATTTGCTTATTTTGCAAATGCAAAAACTGCATTACAACCCGAGACCACCAACACAGTGTGCACAGGATAAAAATTGAGCACACACGAAATAAGAATTCAAAAGACAACAAAGTCGCCCCTGCAGGTGCACAGTTAAACATTTCACAAATGGCTAACTGATGACTCTGTGGATGCAGTCTTAAAAGAAAAAAATTGTGGGAATGTTCAGGGATCCAGGAGAGGATATATTATTTGGTTATAGCCTTTCCAACTTGTGTTAACAAGTTCACAATTTAGCAGAGTAGCATTCCCCTTTTTTAAACTCACAGCGGATGCGTTTGCTCAGGCTCGCTAATAACTGTTCTGGTATTTTCCCCTTATTCCCTCATAAAAGATAAGACACGACACAGTCTTCTATAAAAGTATAAAAAGAGTTTACTCACATTCTGTTCACAATCGGATCCCAGAAGGCAGACTTAGCTTAGAAAAGTAACTTACACCTGGAAACTATCTCATAAGGAGACAGTTCCTTTGTCTTCTCTTGGCTGGAGGCCAAGAGAGCATCTTTGACTAAGCAGATGTTGCTTCTTCGATGCATGTAGTCCAAGAGAGAGAGATGTCTACCCTGCCCTGTGCTTTTGTCTTTACCTGCACAGGTGAGGCCACGCCCACCTCTAGTCACATGCAAAGGAAGTCTATCCCAGCCCAGAAGGAAACAGGAAGTTGACCTGCTGGCTGGACAAACATTCCTCCCCATGTGTAAACATCTTCACTCTAGGAATGTTGTATTTGACTGCTCTTGTGTTTCACATCCCACAAAAATAAATAAACCATCAGCCGGTTGCCTGAACTTCATGATGCAAGGCACCTACCTGATTTCTAATCCTTTCCTGCCCAGATAAACTGCCTCTGAGCTTGGAGGCTCTGTTGGGCCACCTTGACTGAAAGCTGCAGACGGGCCACCCCTAGTTAGCTTGCTCTTGGGAATACCACCTGCGAGGCCTGAATGGTGTACCTACCCATACCCTTGGCTGTTTATGCCCGCTTGAAGCAGCAGCAGCACTGATCCTTTTTTCTTTCCTTGCCCTCCCCTTCCCCCTCTAACCAGGCAAGGCCCCCCAACTCTTCTCCCACAACTTGCCCGGCCTCTATGAGCAGAGCCGCCGAGACCAGCGCCCCGGGATCTACATTTCCCCCCACCGGCTACTCCCCAGGTAACCCACGCCAAGAACTGTGGGACGAGGGCAAGGAGGAGCGCGAGTGCATGTGAGAACGGTTGTCCTTTTGCTCCGGCTCCCTCAGCGCAATATGGGGGTGCCTTCTGGTGGTTCCTTCACTGCAAGAAGTGAGGTTACAGGGAACCAGGCAGAGGGCCTTCTCAGTAGTGGCACCTGCCCTGTGGAATGCCTTCCCATCAGATGTCAAGGAAATAAGCAACTATACTACATTTAAAAGACATCTGAAAGCAGTTCCCTTTAGGGAAGCTTTTAATGTTTAAATCTGTATTGTGTTTTTAATGTTCGATTGGAAGACGCTCAGAGTGGTTGGGGAAACCCAGCCAGATGGGCGGGGGTATAAATAAATTATTATTATTATTATTATTATTATTATTATTATTACATGGATGGCTTTGGATTCTAAACCTACATGGTGGGTGCATGGTTGTGCCATGTAGGAGAGAAAGAGAGAATGAGAGAGAGGGGAATGGGCGGAGCTTGGAGGGGTTTAGCGGGAAGCCACAAAGTGCATTTCCCCTATCTGGTCGTCTCAACGCTGCCCTCTGCTGGCTGGAGGCTTACAAGGTTGCTTATGCCCAACAGAAAATTCAGGTGTATTCTGCGGCATGTTCTCGACGCATTAATTTGTGCATTAGCAGTGGATTCCCCCATGCTTTCTGTGTAGTGAGCTCTCAGGTGGTGGTTGCCAGATTTTCAGCCAGCCCCTGCAGCTGTGCCTTTAACGGTGGCTTGGTAATGATACAAATTGCGTGGCAATTGTAGAGAAGATCATAAGCAGCATAGATGGTGAAACTTATGGTCTAAAACTGGCTGCGCTACAGGCAAGAGGAAGAGGAGATGCAAACCATCTCGCATTCCACCTCCTACTGAGCCCTGGGCAGGGTCAGAGTTTGCAGCTAACCCTAAAAATACAACAAACCTGTTGTCATCTCTGGCTCACCATTTGCCACTTCCCACACCTGCCCATCATGGCCAGCCGACCATCAATCCTTCTTTCCTCCCTCCTCAGGAAAAACATCGTCACCACCAAGATCCCGGATACAAAGGGGTGCCAAAAATGTTGCACAGGTGAGTGCCATTCCAGCCCTGACCTGCAGGGGGAGCAGCGCTCCCATTCTCACACCCCAACCCTTCATGGTCAGGTTCATTGTCTGGGCTCACGAAATCACACCTATGGGAATTTCGACCAATTCCAGAATAAGCAGGGAGGTAGGGCTGCCATTTTCAGAGAGTGGAAAAATCCAGATACAAAAGTTACTGAGTTGTGGGTTTTTTTAGGGGTGGGGTCCAAGTTGTTGAGTATGCTGGTCAGTAATCACAGAGTTCAAAGTTGGAGCTAACTCTTTATTAGCAAAAACACGATCTCCATGGACCATAGCTGTCAACCGTCCCTTATTTGGTGGGAAAGTCCCTTATCCCAGCACTGTGTCCCGATGATGTCCCTTAAATTTCCTGGGTTTCAAAGGAAGCAGCTCCTCTCCCTCCCTCCCTACCAGGGAGGAGGGAGGCTCCAACTCTGTTGCTTGGATGTGTTGCTCATCCAATAAGGAGTCTGAGAACGACTGGGGGGTGGAGCTTGCATGCCTTGTGCCGATCAAATCGGCCGTGTTGCCTGGGGACTCGCCTTTGCTCAGCGCTTCCCAGCGGAGAGGTGACGGTGGTTTTCCTTGCTGCATCCCCTTTGCCGGGTTGCTGCGCTGTGGGAACCACCGCTTGAGGCTTCGTTTGGCTGCCTGCTGGGCTTTCTGCCTTTGGCTGGGAGGGGCTCAGAAGTTGAACATACCTGTGCTCTGAAAAGCCCTGATTTTGGCTGCTGATCCCTTATTTCCGAGGCTGCTGCTCCCTTATTTTCAAATCTGTAAGTTGACAGCTATGCCACGGACTTGTTTGAGTTTTAGGCTTAATGAGCAGAGCAGCTCATTGCTGATGGTCTTACTCCATGAAAATCAGTTGCCGAGACTGTAAGTCCCTGCCTCTCCACAGCCTCTCCAGGGCTTTTTCTAAGCAATTGGAGACTGTGCCTGCATTCAGCCAACCTATCCTCTGCCCTTTTCATGCCTTTCCTGGTTTTGGGAGATGATTCTGGACTTCTCTCTGCCACAGACTCTCCCTGCCCATTAAGCCCTGTCCCTTCTTCAGCTTCCGACATTTCCTCCTCCCAGTCTTCTCCCTCCGACCACTCATTGTGGTCTCCACCCCCATCGTTCTGCCTGGACACTGAAGTCCAGCGCCGAGGGCCTTCTGGCAGTTCCCTCATTGTGAGAAGCCAAGCTACAGGGAACCAGGCAGAGGGCCTTCTCGGTGGTGGCGCCCGCCCTGTGGAACACCCTCCCACCAGATGTCAAAGAGATAAAAAATCTACCTGACATTTAGAAGACGTCTAAACTGTTCAGGGAAGTTTTTAATGTGTGACATTTTAATGTATTTTTAATCTTTGTTGGAAGCTGCCCAGAGTGGCTGGGGAAACCCAGACAGATGGGCAGGGTACAAATAAATTATTATTATTATTATTATTATTATTATTATTATTATTATTATCTGGCTCTGAGCCTTCTTCCCTTGGGGGTTTTCCAGCTGGTTCCTCCCACTATTCCTCTGCATCCCACCATTTCCAGACAGCCTGTTCCTCTTTTCTTGCAGCCAGGAACGCACAGACTGGCTGCTACTACCTCTGTGGAGCGCTGGAGGCGGGTGTGGTGTTGTTGCAATGGTATGAGCCCATGCAGAAGTTCATGCTGGTCAAGGTAAGGGCCTTTGCCTCCCCGAGAGGGAAGAGAAGGCACAGTGAATGCTTTATAGCACCGGCAGAAGCCATGCCAGCTTCTGACCAGATCCCGGAATGTCCTGTTTTTTGGTCTTGAGCTCTCGTGCGAATCAGCTGTCTCCTACGAGAGCTCGGGACCAAAAACCAAGCATCCTGATTATGATCAGCAGGATGTTATGGTAGGGTTACCAGACGTCCCTGTTTCCCAGAGACAGTCCCCAGATTTGTGAATTCCATCCCTGGAATGTCCCCATATTTCTTTTTTACCAACCACCAAAACACTAACAGTGAAACCCCCCAGGCGGCTGATACATTGGGTATACAATATTCAATAATATACATATTCAATAATATATTCAAATTAACAATATGTACACTTCTATATACCTTAACACTCCTCCTTCCACAAGGTTTATTTAACTTTTAACATTTTAATTGCCCCAAATTGTTCAAACCTACTCAAATAATTCAATATCTTCTCAAACCAATCCTCCTCTTTCTCACTGACCTTAAACCCTTTCGTTCTATGTATCTTCGCAGTTAGCTATTCTAAAATTATAATATTACTCAGTTTTTTCCTCCACTGGTTCACCCCAGCTCTTCTGCATTTTTCCAGTTACTTGCTATAACCTGTCTGGCTGCAATTACCATCAATTTTACCCATTTGCATTCCTCTTCTGTTTTTAACTCAGTCCCCGGATTTCATCTAATGTCCCCGGGAAACACAGTCTCAGCAGCCCGGAGCAGTTGGCTCTGGCTGGCTTCAAGAGCTGCTTGGAAGTCCCCATATGATGGTGGTGCAGGGGCTCAAAGATGTAGCTTCCTGGCTGCTTCCACCTTCCCTGACCCCAGCAACTAAGCTGAAAAGGGAGGCTTCATGCTGCCTATTGGAGCAGCCTCCCAACTCCTACTTGAGCCAGTGTGGTGTAGTGGTTAAGAGCGGTAGTCTCGTAATCTGGGGAACCGGGTTCGCGTCTCCGCTCCTCCACATGCAGCTGCTGGGTGACCTTGGGCCAGTCACACTTCTCTGAAGTCTCTCAGCCCCACTCACCTCACAGAGTGTTTGTTGTGGGGGAGGAAGGGAAAGGAGAATGTTAGCCGCTTTGAGACTCCTTCGGGTAGTGAAAAAGTGGGATATCAAATCCAAACTCTTCTTCTTCTTCTACTTGCGTGTAAGCAGGAGCGGAGCGGGGATCTCTCAGCTGTGAAGGGAGGCTTCACGCAGCCTATCAGAGCTTGGAGGGGGCAGGGATCGCTCAATTAGGCAATGGGAAGCCTCCCTTCCCAGCGGAGGGATCCCTGCCCCCTCCTGCTTTCACGCAAGTCGGAGTGGGATTGGGGCTGCTCTGATGGGAAGGGAGGCATCGCGCTGCCTGAGCCTTGCCACTGCCGCCACTCTCAGCCCTCCTTCTCCGCCTTCCATGCCTGAACCACCACGCACCGCTTCTCCACCACCACCGAAGAACCAACCACTCAGGGGATGCCCAGGGTCATGGAGAAAGGAGACAGAAGCCTCGGAGGAAGGGGAAACGTGGGGGTTGAGCTCAAGGCGGCGGCCACCCCTCTGCCGCCACCATCGCTGAAGCATCAACGTCCCGAACATTTTTGTTTGTTTAGTTGTTTAGTTGTGTCCGACTCTTTGTGACCCCCTGGACCAGAGCACGCCAGGCACTCCTGTCTTCCACTGCCTCCCGCAGTTTGGTCAAACTCATGCTGGTAGCTTCGAGAACACTGTCCTGACATCTCCTCCTCTGTCGTCCCCTTCTCCTTGTGCCCTCCATCTTTCCCAACATCAGGGTCTTTTCCAGGGAGTCTTCTCTTCTCATGAGGTGGCCAAAGTATTGCAGCCTCAGCTTCACGATCTGTCCTTCCAGTTAGCCCTCAGGGCTGATTTCCTTCAGAATGGATCGGTTTGATCTTCTTGCAGTCCATGGGACTCTCAAGAGTCTCCTCCAGCACCATAATTCACAAGCATCAATTCTTCGGCGATCAGCCTTCTTTGTGGTCCAGCTCTCACTTCCATACATCCCGAACGTAATATTTATTTATTTTATTTAAAGTGTCCCCGGATTCATTGAAAAAAATCTGGTAACCTTAGGTGGCTTCGACGATCGCAGCCACTCTCCATGCAGGGTTACTTCTGCAGGCTTGTCCAAGTACCCTTCCCTTCCTTTGCCAGTATTTCGACTTCCCGCTGCCCTCGCCGCTTCCGGTCTTTGAGATGCTGACGTCCCCCAATGAGGAGTACCCGGTGGTCTGTATCGGGGTGACCAAGGGCCCCCCAGGACAGGCAGTGCAGTTCCAGATCATCAACCTCAATTCCCTCACTTCCTGGTTCATCGATGATGACAGCAGTAAGAGCACTTGCAAGTGTGTCTGTGTGTGTGTGTGTGTGTGTTTGCAAAAGCATCAGGCTGCGGGGAGATCCAGAGTTGGAGGGGCTGTATTCTAATCCAGAATGGTTGTGGCTAGGATTTTTGTTGGAGGGGGGGAACCAAAGTTGTGGAGCTTTCCTTGGGAAATTGGGGGGGGGGAATACCCCATAAATAGGAAATTGTAGGAGGCAGGCTTTTGCTGGACGGAGTGGATGGGGTGCGGAACCCTAGATAATTGAGTATTTTGGATGCTTTTCAATAATGTTTGTGGATCCAGGCCCCCCCCCCCTCCAGCTATGCCCATGCCCAGAGAACAAGAACTGGGAGCGGGGTGGGGGGTGCTTTGCCGACCAAGCAATAGCAGGTCTGGCTGCCTTGGACCAGGGGGAAACCTTAGCACCTGATGATGTAGAGGAGGTACAAAGGCACACCAAACTCAAAATGCCCTATATATATATTTTGTTATAAACACGTTTCTCAACAGAACCTTTGTGTACTGGCCCGGTCCAGGTGACGCAGCTGGACAGCAAGACGGTGATGGTTCTGATGAACAGTAAGTACAGAGAGAGGAGGAGGTTGATGGGTCGGTAGAGTGTCGCCTTTGTGCTTTCTTGCAGGCACAAAAACAATCTGGGAGCGGCCGCCGAGACCACATAACACTGGTCTCGAAAGACCTAAATTGGCTCCCAGTACGTTTCCGAGCACAATTCAAAGTGTTGGTGCTGACTTTTAAAGCCCTAAACGGCCTCAAAGGCCCAGTATACCTGAAGGAGCGTCTCCACCCCCATCGTTCTGCCCGGACACTGAGGTCCAGTGCTGAGGGCCTTCTGGCGGTTCCCTCGCTGCGAGAAGCCAAGTTACAGGGAACCAGGCAGAGGGCGTTCTCGGTGGTGGCACCTGCCCTGTGGAACGCCCTCCCACCAGATGTCAAAGAGAAGAACAACTACCAGACTTTTAGACAACATCTGAAGGCAGCCCTGTTTAGGGAAGTTTTTAATGTTTGAGGCATTACTGTATTTTGATATTGTGTTGGAAGCCGCCCAGAGTGGCTGGGGAAACCCAGCCAGATGGGCGGGGTATAAATAATTTTGTTGTTGTTGTTGTTGTTATTATCTGCTTTGTTTCCCCAGGGAGCGTCCGGTTTGTCAGCCTCAGAGGCGTGCTGCTTCCGTCCCCCCCAGAAGTTGCCTTTGACGTGGCGGTGGAGTCAGTCGGTGAGTCCCTTCTGCCTGCCCTCCCCAGCCCCCACCACCTGCTTGTTCCTCTACACCTGGATCCTGTGTTCTCCTCTCCTTCTCTTCCAAGTTGTTTCTGAGTGTGTCCCAGAGAAATTTGCGTTTCGGTGGCCTGATACCAACAGCTTTGGTTCCCCAGAGCGTCTTGGTGGCAGCTGTTAACTGGAGGGCTAAACGATTTATTTTCCCCCAACCTGCTGCCCCTTCATTCCTGTTCTTTGTTTGGGGTGGTGTGCGCTGTGGGCCATGCAGTGGCTTGATCGCTGCGCAAGATATTTCGCTAGGTTAAGGTTTTGGGGGGGGGACCCCTTTTAGCTTGAGGATGTTAGTACCACTTCGGAATAATTTCCTCCCGACTCCAGAGAAAGCTGTATTAACGGAGAAATCTGAGGGCTCCCTTGGACAAAAAAGGACACCAGCCAGGGATACCCAAGCAAAGCAGCAGCCAGTAGGCTTGGTCTTGATTGAAGACTGTCGTGACAGGACTCCCACCTGCCACAAGGTGGAACAAGATGGAAGCCCCGAATAAAAGAGCCCCCAAACTTTTATTAGCTGCTAATCCCCATGTTACACCCCCCCAAACTACATCACTCATACATCACGGTTACATCATGAAAGGGGAGGTCTGGTGGCAGTAATCTGAGCATCCTGGACCCTGCCCCATGGTTCTCCTTGCCCTCCGCCAAACACCCATCAAGTGTAACAAAAGAGATATTTATATTTCCCTGCTTCCCAGCCAAGTTAATCACACCCTTTGGTCTTCATCTGGGTTTGTTATTTCTGGAATGGCTACCTGTCTGGCACTCAGGTATCAGGATGCCAGGAATTATCACTCAGGCAGAGGGGCTGCTGAGTAGCTGAGCTCACATGTCTAGATGAATTTCTGAAGTTTTCCCAGTGAGCCTGTACATAGAAACATTTATCAGTGAATTCTTACATTTGGTATCGTGCAGCAAAGGCCCTTTGAATAGATAGGAAGAAACTGCGATGAAGTGTTTTGTGGGGACAAATCACAAAAGTCACAAAAGCGATTGTGCTGATTTTGTTAGTGGGCTGCATGTGCATGATATCTGCTGGAGGGGCAACCCGCCCCCCGACCTATACATAAATCCTGCAACAGCTGCATCTCCAAGCCCAGTGTGAGGCATCCCAAGTAAAATTGGGGAAGGCGACTGCGGCAGACTCTGAATTCACTTTTGCCTCTTTCTCTTCACAGCGGTGGTGCGGAACTCTGTGCATGCCTTTTGGTGCCACGGTGTGCAGATGTGGCCTCTTGGATCAGGACAGGTACAGAGGGATCCCTCCTTCCAGCACTGTGTCAGAGCTGGGCTTCTTGGGAGACCAGGCCAAAGGCCCATAGAGGGAGGGTGAATTCCTCACTTCCCGCAGTCTCAAACCCCTTCTTCCCGTTTTCTTGTGGACGTTCTGTCAGGCCAAGGTGCTAAGTGGGTTCTTATTTCCTCTTTCTGGAACCCTCCATCTTCTGCCCTCCCCTGCTGTCGCTCCCTCTACATTTTTTTTTTTGCAGAAATGAGAGTAAATCAAGCAACAAAACGCCAACCTTGCAGGGTATCCTTGCAGAACAGTTTCCAGCTCAGGAGCCGCTCTTTCCGTTTCTCCCAGCCTCTTTACCCTGCTTGTTGCAGCAGAATAGCCCTCTTATCTGCATCCAGGGTGTGGCCCCATTTCCCTACACTTGATCCCAGAGGTATAAGATCAGGGGTTGGCAACCTAAGGCCCGGGGGCCGGATGCGGCCCAATCACCTTCTAAATCTGGCCCATGGACGGTCCAGGAATCAGAGTGTTTTTAAATGAGTAGAATGTGTCCTTTTATTTAAAATGCATCTCTGAGTTATTTGTGGGGCATATGAATTCGTTCATTATTTTTTCCAAAATATAGTCCTGCCCCCCACATGGTCTGTGGGACGGTGGACCAGCCCACGGCTGAAAAAGGTTGCTGACCCCTGTATAAGATGCTTGGCCCAAGGCTAAAGGGGTTGGGGGCTGGTTGCTGCTTCCCAAGCGAACTTAGACTGGCTCCTTTTGTTATCCTTTTGTTATCCTTTTTTTCTTTTCTTTTCTTTTTATTATGAATCAGCCGCATTTTGCTGGCTGAAAGATTGGCTGCTTCTTGAAAACACGGACATTTTGGATCTAGAAGGTTTTAACGATGTTTTTGGATGGCATGCATACTTATGGTATGACAAGGTCAAAGCACATAAGGCCTTTAAGAACCATATTGTCAGGAAAGCATTGTTTAATGTCTGGGTGAGATATAAGGATCTGTTGGAAAGTAAAACACCAAGGTGGCTGTCACCAATGGAGGCTAAGGCTCTGAAAAAAATCAATATGGAGACAAATTGTCCTTTTGTTATCCTTCTGCTGGCAGGCTGAGACCTTTCTGCTCAGACAGGCCTTTCGAAAACCAAGGAGCAGATAGTGCCGACCACTGGGCTGCTGTCAGGGCACACTGGATTTTAATTGCTGGTTCTAGATGGGTTCTGGTAAATTTTAATTATCGTTTTAAAACTGGTTTTTCTTTTATTACATTGCAACAATTTTTTTGAATGGTGCAAGTCGCCTTGAATCCCAGCTTGGGAGAAAGGTGGGGGAAAAATACATTTAATAATAACAATAATCCTGACACAACCCCACTACTTCTCAGTTACAACAGGAGGTGCAGGATCAACGGTGGACTTTCCGATCAATAGGAACCTCCAGGTAGGTTTCAGAAGGATCTAATTTTATCTGTATACAGCAGAGAAGCAATGACAACCACAAATTAGGTTTGGGACCCCAATGTGCCTTTGGGCATCTTGGCACTTTGCTTGGTACCCTTCTTGGCACCCATCAAAGCCCCCGTGCCCCTTCCAGTTCTATTTAATTTTTTATTTAAAAAAATATGGGTGGTTGTGTGGTTGGGAGTATTGCCCCTCTTTGTTGGGGCCACCACATTTCCCCCCCCCCATCCATGCGTTATTTGTGTTGTGGGGTGTCCATTGAATTTGAGCATCACTAGTGTTTATTCTGTGCCGTGGGTATTCTGGACTCTTTATCCAGGTCTGCCCCGATTGAGAAAATCTTCAAGACTTACTGGGCTCCCTGAGCAGCTGTGCCAGCCCATCTGGGAGGGTGTACCCCACGATCTTGGGCAGGTTCATGCAGGGAGTCTCAGTCTTCAGCCCCCTGTGACACCAGAAGCCCCCTCAAAAACACCACCACCCAAACAGCCGCTCACCTGTGCCCTGTGCCAGTGTGGTGTAGTGGTTAAGAGCGGTGGACTTGTAATCTGGTGAACCGGGTTCGATTCCCCGCTCCTCCACATGCAGCTGCTGGGTGACCTTGGGCCAGTCACACTTCTTTGAAGTCTCTCAGCCTCACTCACCTCACAGAGTGTTTGTTGTGGGAGAGGAAGGGAAAGGAGAATGTTAGCTGCTTTGAGACTCCTTCGGGTGGTGATAAAGCGCGGACATCAAATCCACACTCTTCTTCTTTTTCCATCCTCTGCCAGCACCGTCGTGTTAGAGACCCGGCCTGTGGGTGATCCGAACTCCGCCAGCAACCTCTACGTGCCAGAATGACACTTGCCCCCCATCCTGCCTACAAGTGGAACATGTGTGCCAAAATGCCCCCTGCCACCCTCTCCCTGTCTCCGACCCTCACAGGCATGGAGAGCCTTAAAGGAGGAGCTGGGGGGGTGTGAGTGGGTGAGTGGGTGAGAGGAGCCAGCCTGCCTCGGCACTGGTCCTCAAGCGCCGCTTAGCGTTGTGTCGTTCAGGGCCACTGGGCCTGCCTTGTGGCCCCCTTCCCAACAGGCACAGAGCAACACACCAACCTCCTGGTTTCATGGGTCTTCCTTTTACGTATCACGCCACGCCAGTAAAAAAGCAATTTTTTAAAAAAGCCTTCGTTCTTTGCTTTTCTCGGAGCGGGCGCAGTGCAAGGAAAACAACTGGGGAGCACCGGAGTACCATGAAATATGAGCCAACCATGTTGGGGACCCCTTCCGTTTGAGGGTGGGCAAAGGGACTGGGAGGGCCGGTGCAAGGAGTCTGCATTCGGGCGGGTCAGTGACAGGCGGGGCCTTTTGAGGGCCAATTCAGGCTGCACCTCTGAACCAAATCAGGAACTGGGAATGCCAATTGGGAAGTGAGAAGCAGGAACTGATACCAGCCTTGTGCAGCTCGGAAAGACAGGGAGAGGTTGCATGTGTGTTTGTGGCTGTCCGTCCTGGGGTTGCCAGACCTCAAGTCTGACCTGAAATCTCCAGGTTTGCCTAACCCTCTCCAGGCGGAGGACTTGACTCTCTAGGGTGGTGAGAGTGCCAATAACAACATAATAATTAAGAAGACTGTGCATGCAGCTTGCAAGAGTCAGACGGGCAGGTAAAGGGTAAAGGTAAAGGGACCCCTGACCGTTAGGTCCAGTCGCGGACGACTCTGGGGTTGAGGCGCTCATCTCGCTTTATTGGCCGAGGGAGCCGGCGTCCAGCTTCCGGGTCATGTGGCCAGCATGACTAAGCCACTTCTGGCGAACCAGAGCAGCGCACGGAAACGCCGTTTACCTTCCCGCTGGAGTGGTACCTATTTATCTACTTGCACTTTGACGTGCTTTCGAACTGCTAGGTTGGCAGGAGCTGGGACCGAGCAACGGGAGCTCACCCCGTCGTGGGGATCTGACCCGCCGACCTTCTGATCAGCAAGTCCTAGGCTCTGTGGTTTAACCCACAGCGCCACCCGCGTCCCTCAGAGGGGCAGGAGCCAGCTGCAAATTATAGCATAGACACTCAGGGTGGAGTTGGGGGTGCCTTTCCTCCTCCACCTCCCTCTCCAAATTCACCTCTATCTCTAGGGCCTCCCCACCCCATGGCATCATCGGGGGCTACCTCCTAGATCTCAGGGCGTGGGGTGCTCCTGACCTGGCAACCCAGGGGTTAGAAACCAGGTGTTGCTAGAAAGGCATTTCGTTGGCTGCACGCAAGGAAGACACGCACTCGTCGGCCAGTTGCAGCAATCTATGGTTTTATTGGCAGGGAACCAAGCTGGCCTGGTGAGGGGCGGGGGAGGGGACAGAGTGGCACCCCCCTGCCCACCCCCCAGTAACAGGCCTGGCTTGTTTTGGCACTGGCAGTAGACATGGAGGGTAACAGGATGGATCCGGGCAGGAGGGGAAAGGGGCCACCGCTTCCAGGAAAGGAGTGTGATGCACAATCAAATCCTGGTGCCCCCCCGGCTTCCCCCCCCATGCCTTCTCACACACAACACACACACACACACTGGGGTAGAGTTTCTAGGGTGCCTCCCCCAGCTCCATTGGCACAGAGGAGCCCAGGCACCACACAAACCATAAATAGCACGAGCCCCACAAATGAGACACAGATTTAAGGGGTGGGCAACACAGCAAGGGGCACGGAAGCGGGGGGGGGGCTGCGTTGCTGGCAACCCCAACTCCCCCCCATGTTTGGGAACCTGGAACCTCCCTCTCTCCCTCCTGCACTCACAAGCTTGCAGCGCCCCCGCCTGATTGCTAGACAACTGACAGACAGCAGCAAAATAACTCTCCTTCTCCTCCTCATGAATCTAAAATAGCATTTGGCTCCCCCCCCCCAAAAAAGGCCCTCCCCTCTTGGCTTGGGGAAAGAGTCCATAAAAGGCACTTGAAAGTGGGGGAGCCCTTTGACCCTAGAAGGGAAGTATTGCATGGACACCCCCACGGGACGGGAAATGGGTGGGAAGAGTTACTGGCCGGGTGCGGAACTCTTTGTGGCCCCGGGTGCAAGCCGGCACGCGCAGCCCTGAGCCAGCAGATCACTTTCTTTCTCCAAAGGGCAGGAATACTTGCCGGGTCTGGAGAGAGCCAGGCCTGGCTACAGAAGGTGGGGTTGGGGAGGGGGGGGATAGAAAGGTGGGGCGGGCAAGGCAGCCCCCGCACCACCCTTGCTCTTGCACAACACTTTTGGAAAAGGAAAAAGGTCGGATCAGGTGTGCCACCGCCACTCTGAGGCACCATCGCTGCTGCCTCCCTCCCCCTCGCCGCGGGCAGGGGGGAAGAGGGCGAGGGAAGGTGGGTGGGCCCAGAGCGGGTGCCTCCTCCGGGGCACAGGGCGTGGAAGGGGGCCTTTAGCTAAGCTGGTCTTCATATTGCTTGCGGAAACAGTCGCCGGCCGGGAAGAAGTCCCAGCTCCGCTCCTGGTACATCTTCCAGACGTAGGACTCCTGTGGGAATAGAGGAAGAGGTCGCTGAGAAGGACTAAGAAAAAGGGCAGCATCCCTGCTGGGGAAACAGGCAAAAACCAGTGGGGAGGAGGGCTAAATAAATAAATAAATAAATAAATAAATAAATATTTATACCCCACCATCTGGCTGGGTTTCCCCAGCTACTCTGGGCGGCTTCCAACAAAGTATTAAAATACAGTGGTCTGTTAAACATTAAAAGCTTTCCTAAACAGGGCTGCCTTCAGATGTCTTCTAAAACTCTGGTAGTTGTTCTTCTCTTTGACATCCGCTAGGAGGGCGTTCCACAGGGTGGGTGCCACTACCGAGAAGGCCCTCTGCCTGGTTCCCTCTAACTTGGCTTCTCGCAGTGAGGGAACCGCCAGAAGGCCCTCGGTGCTGGACCTCAGCGTCCGGGGCAGAATGATGGGGGTGGAGACGCTCCTTCAGGTATACTGGACCAAGACCGTTTAGGGCTTTAAAGGTCAGTACCAACACTTTGAATCGTGCTTGGAAACTATTGCCCGCCTTCCGCTCCTGTTTCGAAAGATGTCTTCAGATGCATGTGGCCTGCAGCAGTAGGGCGGTTTAGGGTGTGAAACTTCCATTTTTTTGCAAATTTATTCAGGTCTTAAAAATATGTTTCTGGGTATGAGGAATTCAAACCTGCTGTTATCTTTGCAACTGGACCATTTTTGGCTTGGAAAGTCTACATTTGAAAAGCAGCACATAAACTGGTTTCGGAAAAACCAAGTAATTTTAATTTTACCTTCTGAACATATCAGGTAATGCTAAATAATAATAAGAAGAATAAGCAAGTATTTGGCAATCATTTTTAATGATTTCTGTGCAATTTTGTACACGTTTAACCTACCATGCAAAAGTAAATTATATTCATTTAACCAAACTTATATTTTGAATTTCCAAGCCACGTCACAACTTTTTAGCACCCCTCGTTTTTGGAATGTGAAAAGCTGAAAAATTCAGCACGCCCTATTGCAGCTGCCTTTACGGTTTCTTGGTGCTGCCCCTGACATGGGACTAGGCTGAGGGTGGGGGGGGGGGGCAAGACTCTGCTCCCTCTTTCCCCATCTTGCCTCCAATGACCAGTTCTCCATCCCAAACCTTTTGCCTCTGGAACAGGCCTTAAGGAATGAATCAGGAGGTGTTTGGGTGGGTGGGTTAGCACACACTGGCCCAGAACTGCAGAGAGGCCCGCATTCCCTTCTGGGCAACTTTCTGAAGGCTACATGCCAACAGTGGGTGGGACCAGGGGCAAAAGTGAGCAGAGGGAGAAATGGAAAACTTTGCCTCTCGTACACCACGGTTTTCTACGCATGCTCACACTCCTCCCTGTTCTCCGCCGAGCAAGTAAGAGGCATGGTCAGAGTTCAAGGACAAAGTCCAGCAAGGCAAAAACATTGGGGGTCCACCCCAGTGAAGCCAGAAGAGGGGTGGAGGGAAGTTAATTCGGATAAGATATAGATTTAAAGGAGAATAATATTGTTAAGTCATTTTGGACTCACAGCTGTCTATGGAGGCGCAGGTTAATTCTGTGTCCAGGGCGGCTGTCTACCAGCTCCACCTGGTACGCAGGCTGAGACCCTACCTGCCTGCGGACTGTCTTGCCAGAGTGGTGCATGCTCTAGTTATCTCCCGCTTGGACTACTGTAATGCGCTCTACGTGGGGCTACCTTTGAAGATGACCCAGAAACTGCAACTAATCCAGAATGCAGCAGCTAGACTGGCGACTGGGATTGGCTGCCAGGACCACATAACACCAGTCCTGAGAGATCTGCATTGGCTCCCAGTACGTTTCCGAGCACAATTCAAAGTGTTGGTGTTGACCTTTAAAGCCCTAAACGGCCTCGGTCCTGTAAACCTGAAGGAGCGTCTCCACCCCCATCATTCAGCCCGGACACTGAGATCCAGCGCTGAGGGCCTTCTGGCAATTCCCTCACTGCGAGAAGTGAGGTTCCAGGGAACCAGACAGAGGGCCTTCTCGGTAGTGGCGCCCGCCCTGTGGAACACCCTCCCATCAGATGTCAAGGAAATAAGCAGCTATCCTATCTTTAAAAGACATCTGAAGGCAGCCCTGTTTAGGGAAGTTTTTAATATTTAATGCTGTATTGTTTTTAACACTTGATTGGAAGCCTCCCAGAGTGGCTGGGGAAACTCATCCAGATGGGCGGGGTATAAATAATAAATGATGATGATGATGATGTTTAAGATATTTGGAAAAAAATAATAAAAATTGTTGGGAGAAACACTGGGGGTCCAAATAGGGTCCTGAGGTCCAGACAGAGAGGGCCTGGGTTCTCCCACTGACCCTTCCTTAAAGTGACAGGTGCCTGTCACTTCTCCCCTACCTCCACTTCTGGTAAGATTAGGGCTTCCCCCTCACCTGGCCAGTGTGCTCCGTTTCATCCTTGTTGATGAGATACATGAGGAAGAACCTGTAGAGGGAAGAGAGGCAGAAAGAAATGAGGTCAAAGGCTGGGCTACAGAGGTCTTCATCCAGCCTTTTCTCAACCTTGGGTCCCCAGATGTAGTTGGACTGCAAATCCCACCATCCCTAGCTGCCAGGGCCAGTGGCCAGGGATGATGGGAGTTGTAGTCCAATGATGTCTGAGGATCCCGGTTGGAGAAAGGCTGCCTTTAGTCCATCGCTTTGGGGAAGTGGCAGGCCCTGTGCTAGGAAAAGAGCCCCCCCAATCTCTCTGTCCTTCCGTGCCAGGAATGCAGGTTGAGTAAATCTTGGCTCCCAGCTGAGAGATCGGCAGCCCCTTCGCCACGCTTGCAGCTGCAGCGCCCGGGGAATGGGAAGCGTTTCCGGAGAGGCTGCTTCATGGCTGGTAAGGGCTGCTGTCTGCATGCAAGACTTTTCTTGACCAGCACAGGGAAGGGGATGTTGGCGGAAGGATAGTTTGTCAGTACGCTTCCTATGCTCCCAGTTTCAGCTTCCCTCACCCCTTGCATGGGCAGCTCCCGGGTGGTGTGACACCCGTCCCCATTCTGCTTGCCAATCAAATGTTCCTGGTTCTTCCCACGCGCGTTGTGCAAGTTCACGCAGGCGTAGCCATCACTTGATGGGTGCAACGTCAAGGGATGTGCTGCACATACGAAATACCTGTGGCAGGTGGCTTCTGTACCATCTCAAGCGCAACTCTTCTCTCTCTCTCTCTCTCTCTCTCTCTCTCTGTGTGTGTGTGTGTGTGTGGTCAGGGCATTCCATGAGACATACCTGCATGTGTGAATTCGCCCTTTAAAACAGCCCCCAGCCCCCCATGCTTATCACATTATGCCTGTCAAGGAGAAGCAGAACTTCAGCTTCTGAGCTTGGAGGAGCCTCTGACTAGGGAGGCAAGAAGTCTTCATTCTCCATTGCACCCTGGGCTTGTCACAGCTGTAGCAAAACTTCCACTGCAGTTTATCTTCTGCTCAGTGGCGTAGCATGGGTTGTCACGCTAGCACGTCAGCAAGGCAAGTAACTCGCGCCCCCTAACCCGTGGATTTTAGCAGGGGGCAGAGAGCTGCGAGTGCGAGCGCGCCCCCCCCCAGATGTTGCGCCCGGCCCCCCCTGCACCCCCCACGTGACGCCACTGCTTCTGCCAAAAACTATGTTGTGGCGAAATTAGGTAATTTGTGAAACTGAAATAATAAATTGTGTTGTAATTGTGGAAGATAACTATGCGTGACTGCTAGTTTGTGCATAAAGGGGTAAAGGACCATAGAACTGTATCGCTAGATAGAATCAGCTAGGTCACATCCCTTCACCTCCAGAGAGGGAGGAAGTGAAGCCTTTCTACTTCCTTTCTCTCTCTCTCCCCATTGAAAAGGATGTATGTGAGCTGGCTACCCAAGAATATTCTGCCTGTGTTTCTTCTTGCGGCTGCATGGAACGATGCATGTATCAGACCTATGAATCTGTAAGTAAAGCATTTAAAACTTACTTAGCAGTATGTGTTCCATGTGAAAGGGATAGAAAGAGGGGAGCGTTGCAAATGAGATAAGAAAGGTCTAACAACTTATATTCCTACCACTTCTCTGTGCTGCTTATATTTATGAGTTGAATACTCTGCTCCTGGGGCTCCCTGCATTTTGAATCCAGGCCCCCAGCTAATTCTTTTAGCTGTTCACCCACACTTGGGTCCACAGGGATTTATATTTTCTCCACAGTTATTCCAGCCCATTAATTACAATGCGTAGGATACTCAACGCAAACAGGGCATGGGAAATGCAACCGATTGCACAATGTTTGTGGATCGAAGGCAACAACAACTAGCTCGATGTCTGTTCTGGACATGGGATGAATCAGTGAACATCGAAGAGAATTTCCCCTCCCGTTTCCAGTTTGGTTGGAATCCCCTGAACATCCCCGCTTCCCCAGCCAGCTGCTCACATGTAATTTGCCAAGTTGTGCTCCTCCAGCGTGTGGGTCTCAAAGCCGTGCGGCGTCGTGTCAAAATAGTCACTGCCGATTCCACAGATGAAACATTTGGTCTGCCAGGATGGAAGCAACAGAGTGAGAAGACAGTTGAAGGCGAAGAGGGAGCTAGGGTCCTGTCTCTCCACAATGGGTCAAGCCAACCCCAACCCCAACTGCAGCCATGGAATCACAGAATCCGAGAGTTGGAAGGGACCCTGAAGATTCTCTAGCCCCAACCCCCTGCAATCCAGGAATGTGAAACTGTCCCTTACGGGGATCAAACCTGTGACCTTGGTGCTATCAGCACCATGCTCTAACCCGGGGTGGCCAACTCTCAAGAGACTGTGATCTACTTTCAGAATTAAAAACTGACAGTGATCTACCACCAGGGCAGGAGTCAGTTTTAGTCACGCTAAGGAAAGGGAGCCAGAGATCGACCGTGATCTACCAAAACCTCATGGGGATCTACCAATAGATCACGATCCACCTGTTGGACATCCGTGCTCTAACCCATGGGTAGGCGAACTAAGGTCCGGGGGCCGGATCTGGCCCAATCGCCTTCTAAATCCGGCCCGCAGATGATCAGAGTGTTTTTACATGAGTAGAATTTGTTCTTTTATTTAAAATGCATCTCTGGGCTATTTGTGGGGCATAGGAATTTGTTCATTATTATTTTTCAAAATATAGTCCAGCCCCCCACAAGGTCTGAGGGACGGTGGACTGGCCCCCTGCTGAAAAAGGTTGCTGACCCCTGCGCTAACCAGCTGAGCTGTCCTTTTGTGTTTCCATGCATCAAATCCCTCCCTCCCGCAGTGTGAAGATTATCAGGAGTCCCCAGAGTTGACCATGTCTGTGTTCCCTCCCAGGGGATGCCTCATGCCCCTCCTTTTCACCTTTTGCTAAAAAGAAAAGGCATTTTACTTTTGAAGATATATGCAGTTTATATACTCATATAAAGCATATTTATGTCACGGCTGTTTTGCGTGGATTTCCCAGTCCCTTCCCACAAAATCGGCCAGGGAGCCTCCCTGTTAGACAACCTCGTCTGTGATAACTTTCTGACTGAAGCCGTCGGCTCCCCCTATGGCTGGGAATGGAGGAGAGGAAGAAGGAGGACTAAGCCAGCTTACCTCCATGTCCTCTTTCACCTGCTCCTGCTGGTCTCTCAGCTCCCCAAAAGCATCAATGATCAAACCTGGTGGACAGGAAGTCAGAAAGGTAGGAAGACAGAGTTCAGGAGCCCTGGCGCAGACTCCGCCCCACACCCCCATGGGACATAATAACCATGACCCACACGGGACCTACCTTGGATGATGGCCAACAGGATGACAATGACAAAGAAGAAGAAAGTGATGTCGAAGATGACGCGGTAAAGCTCATACTCGTCACCTGCCGGGTCCTCGATCTCGTCACCGATGCCCCCGCCAGCACGCACCCCCACGTACATGTGAAACAGGTAACACTGTGGAGGAGAGGAGGGAAGAGGGAGGGAGAGGCTCAGGGAGCGTTGCATACACAAGGCTTCTTCAGCATCATTTCTTTCACATATAATTTATTATTAAATTTTCTGTTTTACAATTCAAAGTTCTCATTTAAACACCCTTAAAACACCCTTCTTCTCTTTCCATGGTTCATTTTGCATATCATAAATCCCTGCATATTTTACAGAAACTATACCATTCAGTACTCCGTTATAACATCCTTCATAACTTATTCACATGGTTGAATTTATCTTAATGCTGCCAGCGTTTTCAGTCATACACTGTTATTTCCCATATATTCAATGAGCATTTTTCAATCTTCTCTGAACCTATGTTCTTCTTGTTCTCTTATTCTATATGTTAAGTCTGCAAGCTGTGCGTATTCTGTCAACTTAAGCTGCCACACTTCTTTGGTTGGGACCTCGCTTGTTTTCCATTTTGGGGCTAACAGAAAATGGGCTCCAGTTTTTTTAACACCTGGAGATTTCAGTTTGAATTATGCCCAACAGAAAAAACTCTGGGTTTTTTGAGAAAGTACTTTTAAACACCCCCTCCCCCATTCATTACGGATCATTTCCCAATACTCTTTTACCCTTTTACAAGTCCACCACATATGAAAGAATGTTCCCTAAGAGGCATCATTTCTGACCGTGTCACCTTGGCAACATGGAAAACTATCTTACATTTTCCTCTCTGCTGGGTACTAATGGAGGAGTTGTCTCATATGAATCCACCCCCCTCCCAATCTGGCATTTCCAGAAAGACTTGAACCCCCAGGATCTGTTTCTTAAACATTAAGTACTGGCCCCTCCCCACTTGGGGACAGTGGCAGTCTGACGTTCACCCCGTGGACACCGAGACGCTCTTCGCACCCTCTGCTTGAAGAAGAAGAAGAGTTTGGATTTGATATTCTGCTTTATCACTCCCCGAAGGAGTCTCAAAGCGGCTAACATTCTCCTTTCCCTTCCTCCCCCACGACAAACACTCTGTGAGGTGAGTGGGGCTGAGAGACTTCAAGGAAGTGTGACTGGCCCAAGGTCACCCAGCAGCTGCATGTGGAGGAGCGGAGACGCGAACCCGGTTCCCCAGATCACGAGACTACCGCTCTTAACCACTACACCACACCGACTCCCTTGAGCTTCCCTGCACATTCCTGCCCTCCCAAATTTCGCCGGCTTTAGGAAAAAGTTGGCGGCGTCTGTTGGGCGCTGTAGTCCAAAACAGTCAAAATGGTTCTCCTGTTGTATCAGCAGCCTGCCACACCTTCTTGACCAGAAGTGATGGCAGAGCCCAGGGAATGTGGGCGGTCGCCGTAGGAAGCAAATCCGCTTTCCAACAGATTTAAACCCTTGGGGGGGGGGGAACAAAGCCAAAAAAGCACGGGGAGCCTCTGTCCTTGTCTTACCGTCATCATGTCATCACATTTCATATCAGGCTCATCTTCGTCCTCGCTCTTGTTGTAGAACTTGCGGAAAAAGTTGAAGGCGACCACGGTGTAGAGGTAGACGACCACCGCTAAGAGCCCCACCGTCATTAGCAGCTGGAGGGGGGGGGGGAAGAGGTCACACGTGTGAGAGGAGGTCCATTATCATGCAGCAAATGCTGCCCCGGATGTCATACTGGTTGGACACAGAGGAATTGGGGGGAGGAACCAGCTGGGGGACCCCCAAGGGAGTGGTGGTAGGGCAAGGGTGAGTGGTCAGAGGGAGAAGAGGGAGCAGACTAAGGGGAGGAGGTGTTGGAAGCTGAAGAGGTAACAGGGCTTAGTGAGCGGGACGAGACGGTGGCAGCAGTCCAGAAGTAGAGGCAGAAGCAGAGGCTGGAGAGGAGGGAGGGGCAAGAAGCAGAGGTGAGTCAGGCTGGTGAAGAAGTCAGGGAGTCTCCCTCTCCTGCTGCGATCAGCTCTGCTCCCCGCTACTCTCCCAGAACCAGGAGAGGCATGAAGTGCAAGGAGCAAAGGCAGGTACACAGGTGCAGTCTTAGATTGCTTGGGAAGAACTCAGGTGAAGAGAAAACTTGGGCAGCTGTGGGGAGGGTGGGGACTTTCAGTCTTAATTGTTGTGTAATTGGTTTTTTCCAGATGTGAAACCCTAATTTTGGCATTACACAGTATATAAATAAATAACAGTGAGGAAGGCGAAGGGGTGGGAGGGGTGCATACCATAAGCCAAGGTGGTCCCCCCCATTTGATGTGAGCACCCCACAGCCCCGCTACCTGTTTGCCATTGTGGGTGACGGACGAGAGGATGGTCCTTAGGGTCTTGACGCCCATGGCGATGTCCAGGAGGTGGGAGGCGAAGAAGAAGTTGTTGTAGTGGCCGAGAACGGACATCACCATGTACCAGAAGAGGTACAGGAAGGACTGCAGGGGGGAGAGACATGGATGGGTTGAGACAGAGGCAGGATGGAGAGCGAGGGCATAGTGGGACGCTCATGTTGGGAGAAAGGGGTGGAAGGTTTTGATGCCGTCCTCTCAGCTTAGCAGATGCAGGGCTGCAGCATCAGATGGCTCCCAGCCCACGGGCCACCCCACCAGCCACTCCTACCCTACTGCCAGTTCACGAGGCAAAAGATGATCACAGGTGAGTAGCATCCACTAAGAATAGGGCTTGGAAGGATGCCCCACTCAGGGTGGGGTGGGATTTGGCCTGTGTTCTCCCCACTTGCTAATCTCCGACCTGAAAACCTGCCTTTGACCAGGACTTTACTTGGTTGGGTGGGGGGGTATTATTTTTGTTCATTACAATGGTACGCATTTTTGTCTTTTTATATTGTAAACTGCCCTGTGACCTTTGGATGGAGGATCATAAACAAACAAATGGTCGATCCTGGCCAGCCAAATACACGTGCAGAACTCCACAACATCAGTATCTGAGTCAACTAGATAATTCATTAGTTTTATTCTGATTCAGTTATTCTGGTTTTCAAGCAATTTAGACATCCGGGCACTTTTCGTTTTTACAGAAAGAAACGGGCAGCAGATGCAGGGGCGGAGGAAGGGGGGTGCATTGGGAGTGAGTCGCCCTGGGTGTCACCACTGAGGGGAATGACAAAATGGCAGGCGCCAATCACCACGGGGCCTGCAGCGCGCCCGAGCCACGCATCTCTCCTGGGAGTGACGCAGTGGCTTGGGTGGCCTCAGGCTCTGTGCTGCCCCAAACGGTCTGTCCGCCTCTCCCTCAGCTGTAGGGCGGCTGAGTGGGAAGAGGCAGGCAGACTCCTCAGAGGCCCTGCAGAGCATCCTGCCCCGGTTTGCCCCACCCTTGCGGGTGGCTGGCCATGCCCCCGGGTGCAGGGCACACACGCCACCCCAGGCACCCAATCGGCTTGCTCCGCCGCTGAGTAGATGAGCGCAGGATAGAGAGGCGTATGCAGCCTTTTCATTGCAAGTATGAGGTCTAGAATCTCTGCTTCTGTCTTTTTAGGGGAGAAATAGGATTCTCTGGTGGGACGCGGGTGGCGCTGTGGGTTAAACCACAGAGCCTAGGACTTGCCGATCGGAAGGTCGGTGGTTCGAATCCCCGTGACAGGGTGAGCCCCCGTTGCTCGGTCCCTGCTCCTGCCAAGCTAGCAGTTCGAAAGCACGCTAGTGCAAGTAGATAAATAGGTACCGCTCTGGCGGGAAGGTAAATGGCATTTCCATACACTGTTCTGGTTCGCCAGAAGCGGCTTAGTCATGCTGGTCACATGACCCGGAAGCTGTACGCCGGCTCCCTCGTCCAATAAAGTGAGATGAACGCTGCAACCCCAGAGTCGGTCACGACTGGACGTAATGGTCAAGGGTCCCTTTACCTATGATTCTCTGGGCACTGAATTATGTTGAACTGTCTTAGAAAACATGTAGAGATAGAGAATTCCCCTAGCAGGCGAAGCCCTCGCATCTCCCCCGGCTTACAGTGGGGATTGTGCTGGTCTGAATGGCCTTCCTCCCCTTTAGCCAGTGTTTGCCAGGCTGTGGCACCAATTGGCATAAATATTGAACAGTTGACCCTCCCGCCCCCCAGCCCTCTAACTGCATCTTCTCACTCACGTTGTCAGTGAAGATCACTCCAAATTTCCAGACCTTGTACTTGATGTCAATAGAGGTAATCCTAGCAGAAGAGAAAGGGAGGATAAGGAGGAATGCAAGTGTGCATGTAAATTCATACGTTCTGTTTTGTTGCATGCCTCCCAAAGGGCCCGTCCACACTTCCCCTTGTCCCACGCTTAGGAAGCATAGGCCCAAGCAGCTTCGCCTTTGCCCCACTGCCAGCTCTGCCCATCCTCCTCACCATGTTATGAGAGACGTGTCTGGCTCAGTTTTTTTCTCGTTCTGTGCTGTGATTTCCAGACTGGCCAGATCTATTCCCAGTAGTTCTGCAATTCTCTCTCGCCCGTAGATGTCACCGTATTTGTTTAGCACCTGGAGGGTTGGAGGGAGGGATGTGGTTAAGAAAAGATGGGCTCTCCATCTTGTTAACCACCCCTGCCTTAGATCAGGAGAGCCCGAGGCCTTTGTTTCCCTAGCCTAGACAATGGTGGAAGATCTCACCTTTCTCTTGATGAATTTGTCCCAGTAGTTGCTTGGGAATGACCTGGCAAGGGGAGAAAAGAGGGGACAAAACCCATTAAGAATACCATTCGTTCCTCCTGCTCCGATGAAGGCTCCCTGACCTGCCAGGGCCATTTCTTTCCCTCCCTCCCTCTGCAAAACCCACTTCTCCCCAAAAGCCCTTTCACCTGACCCTCTTCACTCAGCCAATCTTCTCCCCCTACCCACTGGCAACCCTGGACCTCAGCCTTCCAACCTGCTGCGTCCAATCAAAGGCCCACTCAGCCCAGCTTTCTGTTTCTGTGAGTGGCCAGCTTAAGTAGGAAGCTCTCAAGCCTGGGTGCAAGGGCTGGCCTTCCCCTGCACGTATCCACAGCGCCCTCTCTGAACAAGGAGGCTTCCTTTTAGCTATCATGGCATAAGAGGCATCAACAGGCAATATCCCTCCTTGAGTTTTTGCCTGGCCCCTTTGCTCCTCTGCAAACTTGTTTGGCCACCGCTGCATCTTGTGATGGCAAATAAATAAATAAATAAATTATTATTATTATTTATTATTTATAACCTGCCCATCTGGCTGGGTTTCTTCAGCCACTCTGGGCATCTCTCAACAGAATATTAAAAGCACAATAAAACATCAAACATTAAATACTTCCCTAAACAGGGTTGCCTCCAGATGTCTTCTAAAAGTCAGATAGTTGTTTACAGTGGTACCTCGGGTTACATACGCTTCAGGTTACATACACTTCAGGTTACAGACTCTGCTAACCCAGATATAGTACCTCGGGTTAAGAACTTTGCTTCAGGATGAGAACAGAAATTGTGCCGCAGCGGCGCGGCAGCAGCTGGAGGCCCCATTAGCTAAAGTGGTGCTTCGGGTTAAGAACAGTTTCAGGTTAAGAACGGACCTCCGGAACGAATTAAGTACTTAACCCGAGGTACCACTGTATTTCCTTGATGTTTGACAGAAGGGCGTTCCACAGGCAGGGTGCCACTACTGAGAAGGCCCTCTGCCTGGTTCCCTGTAACCTCACAGGGAGGGAACTGCCAGAAGGCCCTCAGAGCTGGACCTCAGTGTCCGAGATGAATGACAGGTGCACTATGCCAAGCGGAGCTGGCCTGTCCTGAACCTCCTTGCCAGTTGGTTTTGACCTATTGCCCCGAGGAGGGTTTAGCCCAGCTGCACTCTGGGAAGCCCTCTCCCCTCTTTCTGAACCTTTATGAGGCGGGGCTGTTGCCCAGAGGGGGAGGAGCCGCCGCTTAGCTCCTCCCCTCCCCACAGATGGACTCACGGAGCATTGAGCACCAGGCGGTCCCACTGCCCCTTGATGTCGTCGTCCTCCGGCTGCTCCGTGATGTAGAGACCGTCAAACTCCAGCTTCCGCGCCAGCTCCTTCTCGCGCTTGAAGATGACCAGAGGCACCTTCAGGCAGTTGTATCCGATGATGCAGAGGAAGGCCACCAGCGTGTGGAAGATGGCCAGGAACTGCAAGGCTGGCTGCATGTAGCCCGTGCTCTCCTCCAGGAAGAAGTAGACCACACTGTCTTCATCGTCCTCATCCCCGTTGCCGTTGCCGTTCCCGTCCCCGCTGTCGTCGTCCCCGCCACCAAAGCCAGAGCCGCCTCCAGAGCCAGACTCCAAATCCCCATCGAACCCAGAGCCCTCAAACTCCTCCTCGCCAGGAGGGGTGTCGGAAACCTGGGAATGGCAAGAGAGGAGGAGGAGGAGGTTGGGATGCAAAGTTGCGACCCTCAAGCCGGGAGTGCTTGCTCTTACAGCTTAGCCACCAGGTCAGGGCTGGGGAACCTGTCTTCAGCCTGAGAGTCATGTTCCCTTCTGGGTCCAGGCAGGCAGGGTCAGAGGCAAAAGTTGGTGGAGCAAAGGATACGAGCTTTGCCTTCATGCGACAGACTAGTTTCTGCCCACACTGTCAAATGCCCCCCTCTGGCACTGTGATGGCCTGGGATTCGGACTCAGATGCTGAACCTGAGGGACCCCAGCCTGTACAGGATTCCCTGCCTCCAGAACCAGCTGAGCCGGGGCTGGGGCATGAGCCTGAAGGGTCCTCACCTGTGCTGGATCCTCAGGTGCAGGCATCAGCTGAGCCTGCTCTGGCTCCTGAGGTGATGGAGGACCCATTGCCTGCAGGTGCTCCACTCTCAGCCCCGTCAGAGGAAGCTGAGGTCACCTCTGCGTCCGGTAACCCTCCAGCCTCTCCTGAGCTGCAGAGGCTCAGGGCAGAGAGGCGGAGGGAACTACGTTCCCGCAGGAGGAGTGCTCGCCTCCAGGCCAGGAGAGGCGAGTCACCAGAGGATCTGGGCCGCCCTATGCCTCGGGGCAGATAAAAGCCGGCCAGCCCCAGTCCCAAGTTGCGGGAGCAACATTGTTGGTTGCTAGTTCCTGCCTGAACCACGTCCTGCTTACCTGCCTGAGCTCCTGACCCCCCCTGGCTCCCTGCTTGCAAGCCTGTTCCTGACTTCACCCGACTCCCTGCCCTGCACCCAGCTGCAGCTACTACGGACTGGCACCACGTTGCACCTTTGACCACGGACTGGACTTGGACCTCGCCTCTTGCGTAACCCATGGGACCAGCACAGGCACCCAGGCAAGCAAGAGGTGCAAGCTGAGTCCAAGGACACGATCCAGCCGGGGGGGGGAGCACTTGGGGTGCAAAGCAGGACCAGAGAGGGGTGTGGGATGGGGAATGTGCCAAGGGCCAGAGAGAAAGAGAGGTCTGTGGGGGGCACATCTGCCCTGCAGGTCTGAGGGTCCCTACCCTGGCAAGAGTTCTTGGTTTCCAACCATTTGCCCTCCCAAAAGCTGTGCCCAGTTGTTTTGGCTCCCAGCATGCTGTGTTGCTGTTGTGGTGGCTATTAAAATTCATTATGCACCGTACACCCTTGGGGAAGTGTAATGGTTCTAGGGGTTACTCGTGCGTAAGCCGGTGCCCACACCTGGCTGGGTTGCCTGAGTGAACCTTTCCTGTCCGGATGGCCACTCACCCGTGGCTGACTCAATCGCTGGCAGAATCCGTCAGTGGGCATTTCTTAAACTTCTTCCAACATAGAAGTTCTTTCACACCCAGTCTCCTCCTACTCTCCCTGCGCGGAAGCCTTCTGTGCAAGGAGGGCGTAGGCAGCGGAGGACCCTTCCTCCCCCCGCTGGTTCCCGGCAAGGAGTCATGTGACTCCCTCTCAGATTCCCCCATCTGCCCCCCTTCTCCACTGGAGCTGAGCTGATTCCATTCCCCAGAAGATGGGCTGCCTCTCCCGATCCCGGGACGCTCTCTGGGATCCCTCTGGAGCTCTCTCTCTCCCTCCGGCACTGATGGCAGTTCCCTGACAGGAAGGTTGCAACTATTTAAAATATGGCATGAAAAACCTACAGTGGGGGGGAAATATGTCATTGCGCACAACCTGCTTTCTCCCACTTCTGCACTTCCCAAACTGCAGCATGGATCTCGTCCTCTGGCCTGCATTAACTTGTCAGACTTTGACCGTTCTCTTGAATCTTTCCTCTGCCCCCCGCACCCACCATCCCTACCCCAGGGTATCCCATCTCTCCCTCGGCAGATCTCCAGACCTACTTACCTTATAGAAGAGCAAAATGAAGTTGATAGCAAAAGCCAAGAAGAGGGCGAGGAAGCGGAGATTGTAGAAATTCCTGGACAGGTAATTCTGCAAAGAGGGTGGATAAGAGGAGAAGAACAATGTGGGGGTGCATGTCCTTAGGAACATCGGGAAAGCCCTGCTGGACCAGGCCAAAGGGCCATGAAGACCTCCCCAAACAGCTGGTAGTCAGAGGCAGACTGACTGTGGAAGCAGAAGAACGTCCCCATGCCTAGCAACCACGGACAGTCTCCATTAATTGGTCCAACCGCCCTTTAAAGACATTCAAGTTGATGGCCACTGCCATATGGTTGTGGGAGGAGATTCCATGGTTCAACTCTGCAGTGGGTGAAAAACTGCCTCCTTTGTGGCGCTGTGGGTGAAACCACAGAGCCTAGGACTTGCCGATCAGAAGGTCGGCGGTTCAAATCCCTGCAGTGGGGGGTGAGCTCCTGTTGCTCGGTCCCTGCTCCTGCCAACCTAGCAGTTCGAAAGTGCGTCAAAGTGCAAGTAGATAAATAGGTACCGCTCCGGCGGGAAGGTAAACGGTGTTTCCGTGCGCTGCTCTGGTTTGCCAGAAGCGGCTTAGTCATGCTGGCCACATGAACTTGAAGCTGTACACCGGCTCCCTTGGCCAATAAAGCCAGATGAGCACCGCAACCCCAGTCGTCCGTGACTAGACCCAATGGTCAGGGGTCCCTTTACCTTTGTCTGTCTCCCATGGTTCAGCTCCAATGGATGGTCCCACCGGGTTTTAGCATTATGACACAGGGAGGAAAACGCCCCCCCCCTTTCTCTACTTGACGCATAATTCAGAAACGTGGAGCCCAAATGTCTCTGGTCATCTCCCTTACCAGGAACTTTGTCCTCTGGATCTCCAGCTCGTTCCAAAACTCCGAGCCTCCTTCCTCCGCCTGCTTCTTGTCCCTCTGGGCCACCTTCTTCTTCTGCTTGGCTGGTGGTTCTTCCTCCTCCTTGGGCTTCTCCTCCTCCTCTTCCTTCTCCTCCTCCTTCTTCTCTTCCTCCTCCTCCTTTGCTGCCTTCTCCCCATTTTCAGCACTGGGAGGGACAAGGGGGGAGGTGGAGAGAAAACTTGAAAGACACACCACCTTTGCCACCCTGTATTCGAACCCTGTATTCGAACCCCTCTCCAGCTGAAATGGGCCACACACCATGGGAAGCCAATGTGTCGCCCCCCTCAATGTTGTTGTTCTTCAACTCCCATCAGCCCCATCCACATGGCCAGCAGCAAAGGATGATGGGAGCTGGAGTGCAGCAACATCTGGAGTGCACCGTGCTGGTTCCCGTGTTTTTGATACCTTGAGGGATGGCAACTGGCTGCTTTTAAAAGTAAACATAAAGGAGATGATGGAATTCATGGAGTTGGCTGATCTCACCGGGAGAATCCGCGACCAGAAAGAAGAGGACTACCAAGAAGATTGGAAGAAACTTAAAGACTATTTGAATAAATATTCTAATATTAAAGATATGTAACCACTTGTAAGAACCAATCAGGCTTAGGACTAAATTAGACTTAAATGTATAAATAAGAAAATGTACTATAAGAAAGGTAAAGAAATTGGAATATGACTGTAATACTGTTTTATGAAATAATGATATTGGAAACTGCTACATTCAAATTAAGAGGAAATTCAGATGGAGGAGATTAGAGGAAGTCAACTAAAATGTTTATGAAAATGGATTTTAATTAATTGGTTGAGTTTCTTTTTTTCCTGTTTAGGTATGTTAAGTTTGTTATTCTTTTTTCTTATTTTTCACTTTTTTATTGTGTTGTTGTTGTGTTGTTATGTTGTTGCATATTCTCTTTTTTGTTATGTCTATTGAAAATTAATAAATATTATGGTAAAAAAATAAAAGTAAACATAAAGGGCTAAGGTTCTCAGTAACACCCTGCCCCCGGGACCACCCCTCTGATTTCCCCCCCCTGCAAGTCCCAGCTTAATCCAGAGTGTGCAATCCACTTTCACCTAGCACGGCACTCACTCAGCTTTCTCTGGTTCCACGGGAGGCTCCTCAATCTTCTCCGGCTCTGCCTCCCCTTCCTCTCCTTCCACCTGGAGAGTCACAAGAAGATGGGTTGGTGAGCGAGTTGGTGCCACAAGACGGCTGGGAGCAAAAGGAGTTTGTGGGCATCATGGCTGCTACGCGGGGGGATTTATTGCATGCCAGCAAGCAGCAGGGACCAAGGGCTATCTCCAGCTAAGTCCTACTTGGAGAAAACCCGTTGAAAGTAATGGACCTAGGTTAGTCAGGTCCATTAATTGCAGTGGCGCTGGAACGCTTCAACAGTTTGACTCCCCCCCCCCACAAAGGTGCAGTCCTCCATCGCCCCCCAGGACAGATGGATATCAACTCAGCTCCAAGTAACACTAACTTCAGATCGAACGCCACGTTTGGCATTGGGAAAGAATTCTGCACCTGAAATGCAGAGAAGGGAGCTAAAGCAGAATAACTTGCAATGCAACCTGGATGAAGATGCACAAGTTTGTGAGCAGGGCTGGATTTTTCCTTTTCTTTAAAAAAGTTACTATTAAAGCCACTTCTGCAATAAAGAAAAGGAGGTGGGGTTGCGGGCATCACGCCCCTTCCCCACATTTGCGGGGGCTGCGATACCTAAGGGAATCCTCGCCCGTGTCATACCCCGGGCCAGCCAATCAGCTGGCTCCGGGGGCGGGGCCTCGGCTATTTAAACCTGCCGCAGCTGAGGCTCCTCCTCTTCCCCCCCCGCGCCTGCAGCTGACCGGTTTCCCCCCCCATCCCACCCCCTTTCTTAGGATAGGTTCTCTGACGTTGCTATGAACTTCGGTTGGTCGCCGGCAAGGGGCCTGGTAGGAATTTTTTCCAAATGGCAGATTGGCTCCAGCCATTTGGTTTTTGCCTACCTCGTAGCAAACCGTCACAACTCTTCGGTATTGGCGGTTAGGCATTGGTAGGGGTACTGTCCTATTGTTATGCAAATGAAGGGGGGAAGGAGCACCATCACCTTCCCCCAAGCAAGGGTAGTCTGGTAAAGGATTCCGGGGGGTGTGGCCTTGTCCTAAGCCTAAGGAGGCGTGGGCCCACGGCACGCCCCCACGCGGTGACGTCAGGGGGAGCTCCTAGTTGACGTGCATCAGCAGGACTCCCCCCACTGGTGATTAACCCTTCCGGCCTCTAGCTGGTTAATAGTTAGGACCAATGCCTAAGCCAATACTGCTCAATTCCTGTAATCAATAAAGTTGTGGCCTAATTTGACCCATTAACCTGAATTCTTGTGTCCTGTGTCTTATTTCTTCGGGGGAGGCGGGAACTAGCCATGCAACAGCATCTAGCGGCTAAGGCACAGCAATACCAAGCACAAATAATACAAGGTGATTTCAAACACCCCCTTGTTTTGAACAAAGAAATGTGGATGGAACTCAGGAGTCCTGAATCCCAACCTGCCCTCTCATCCCCTCCAGACCCGGAGAAAGAACAAAAGAACTCTGAACCGCAGAGCTAAAATCCCCACACGATAATGAAAGTGGGTTGGAGAAATGCATCTCAAAATTCAGGCACGTCCAAATTTCAAAGGATGGATGAGTTTCAGTTCTCAGGTGCAACCTTGTTCGGATTTCTCCTCCAAACATGGGGCTTAACTACACTTTCACTAGCCCCACTGCCTTCTCCCAGGGAAAACTGCTCTTTAGTGCTCAATCGAAGTAAACAGCAATTCAGTTGTTCTGATTTATCACTAAAGAGTGGGTTTTCTCTTGAAAGGCAGTGAAGCAAGGGGGAAACCGGTGTGTGTGTGTGTGTGTGTGTTATTGGCTTGTTTCGTTTTTGTAATGTATTTTGTGTTTTCATTTTGAATCTTTGTTTTAAACCACTCTGAGATTACAGATGAAGAGCGGTATACAAATGTTAAAAAATAACGATCTTCCTGCAGTGCGTCTCCTATACAGTGGTACCTCTAGTTACGAACTTAATTCATTCCGGAGGTCCGTTCTTAACCCGAAACTGTTCTTAACTAGAGGCATGCTTTCGCTAATGGGGCCTCTTGCTGCTGCTGCACTGCTGGCACACGATTTCTGTTCTCATTCTGGGGCAAAGTTCTCAACTCGAGATAACTCTTCCAGGTTAGCAGAGTCTGTAACCTGAAGCTTTTGTAACCTGAGGAGTTTGTAACTCGAGGTACCACTGTACTTAATTGCTGACATTACTCCTCGGTTCACTTTAGATCGGGGTAGCTAACATGGCGGTGGTGTTAGACTCCAAATCACATCACTCACGGATCCAGTTCCTCCAGGCATCGTACCTCCCCACCTTCTGTGCCCTACCCATCCCCTAAGCCTCATCTCCTCCTAGAGAGACCCTAGGAATTCCCACCACTATTCAGGCACCGCCTGAAGCCCTATACGTACTCCCAGTTTCCTCTTGAGGATGGGCGATCCTTCGGGCGTAGGGGGCTCCACTGGGGTCGTGTCCCCCATATCGCCAAGCCCACCAGGCGCATCAGGAGCTGTGGATCGGAAATGCTCTTTCTTCATGTCGAAGCCCTCCCCGCCTTCAGCAGGCACGTCCTCCTTGCCGGGCTCCACTATCTCTGCTTCCTCCCCTTCCTCAGCCTCCTGTTCGACTTCCTCGGAAGGGGCCACGTCTCCATGCACCTCGTCCTGCGTTGGGTCGGGCATGCTGGCCAACAGCTCCGTCACTGTGATCTTCTTGGCTTCCTCCACCAGGCCGCCCCCGAAGAGCGTGTTCCAGATGAGGAGGAAGATGCCCTTGGAGATGTTGTAGAAGAAGAGGAGGATGCTCATCAGAATGGTGTAGATGAAGGTGGCCACAGCCACGGCCATCTCCTTGACCGTCATCTGCTTGATCTTGCGGAGCTTCCGGCGGATGTTGCGGTAGGTGAACATGCGGAAGAAGTTTAACACGCCGTCCAAAAACTCCCCGAAGACCGAGGATGACTCCGATGGTGCCGACACCTTCTCGGCTTCCCCACCTTCTGCCCCTTCTCCTTCCTCTTCCTCCTCTTCCTCCTCCTGGCCCTCCTCCTCTGAAATCTGTGCCGCGATCTGCATCTCAAAGATGGTGTCCTCGCAGAAGTTGATGAAGAGCTCCATCTTCTCCGACTCACCCCCCTCGTTGACCACGTCGAAGATGAACTGCCGCTTGGACTCCTTGACCTGGGGCATCTCCCACTGGGCCTTGTTGGTCTCGCTGATCTCAAAGTAGATGCGCTCAATGCGCTTGCTGGCGCCCATGATCTCAATCCGGCCCAAGTAGGGGCTGAAGTAGTTGAGGATGCATTCCGCCAACTCCAGGAAGGTCTTCAGGCGGTTGTCGTGCGGCATGTGCTCCGAGAGGTTGGTCAGCAGCACGGCAATGTTGAAGCCGATATCTTTGGCGGGCTCTTGGAATCGATCGGCAAACTCCTCGTAGTCGATCATCTCGTTCTCATCGGCCTCCGAGCAAGAGAGCAGGAACTGGATCTCGGACGGCGTGTACTGCTTTTGGCTATCCATGGCCTTCTGGAAATCCTTCTTGGAGATGAGACCCCGTGGGTCCGTGATGTAGTCTCGGAAGGCGTCCGATGCTACAATGTCCTTCAGCTTCAAGAACATATCGAAGAACTTGAGAATCATCTCCACGTTACTGGAAGACTCCACCAACATGTCCACCATCTGCCGAGCGATGGTGCCATTCACCACGTTCCCTGGGTAGGCACATAAAAAGTAAGGTTAGATGTGGGAATGAGAAGTGTGTTGCAGGTGGATACACAAGTGATGAGTGGGTGGGTGTTGCACTCATGTAAGCACTGTCAGGTGGATTCAGGGTGATTGAGATATGTGCAATTTATCTCAGTGGGTTGTAGCAGTTTTGCACAAACACACAGGATCCGATGTTCAACCCCCTAGCATCTCCAGGTAGAGCCAGAAAACACCCCTGTCTGCTCAGGGAAGCTGCCATGGAACCCTGACTGGCTGTCCCCGCCCTGGCTAAGGAGTCTTACCTTCCAGAAGGGACAGCAACATCACCACCATGTCTTTCTGCAGATCCAGCAGCTCCTTCAGAAGCCCAATTTGGCTTGAATCCTGGGTGGGTGGGAGGCATGGGAGATATTAAGTGCTGCGGAACCAAAGACATCTCTTCCTGTGTCTTGGAGGCCTCCGGACGCAGATCCCCTTCACCCCCACACCCCACGTTCCACTTGTATTCCTAAGGCCCGACCTTCGCTGGCTCTGTCACACCTGGTGGCTTCTAACCGGGCAATGGAAACCCGGTCACAACTAGGTGTGGGACAGGAAGGAGGGAGAGCCCACAGAGACCAAGGAATGGGTCTCAACTTGGGCCATGAGCACTGTGGCCCATTCTTCAGGCCCCTGAGACAGTGCCACCCCAGGATGACCCCCTGAGGTCCCAGGGCACCTGGAACCGGAGCCTTAGAGGAGAGACTCAGATATCTGAAGTCAGCTTAGGTACACAGCCGGCCGCGGGGCACTGCCGTCACACTGTGACATGTGCGGGGAACACCTTACTCTAATGTGAGCATGCTGAGGAGGCCCCAGCCTCTCCTTCTCCTCCTCTGACTGAAGGACCACCCAAGAGCTGTGCCTCTGGAGAGGCAGGGACGCCCTTCTTACCTCAGGGTAGGATTCGCTCCGAAATTGATCCTCATGGGCAGCGCAACAAAGAGATAGTTTTGGTGAGGGGCGGAAATATCCCCCAGTGCTGTCTCCCCGCCCACCCCAGCCACTGCACCCCCATTTCCTAGCCTCGCCTGCTTGGGAAGAGGATGCTGGGAGGAAAACACCCCTGGTGAACGTCTTCCATGACACTCGCTCCAGAGACTGGCATCACGGGCATATCTACACCACAAACAAAGAAGACTTTCCCCTGGTGACGAGGCCTCTCAGGTATCTGAAGCCTCTCTGGCAGAACTGCAGTTCCCTGGGAGAGGGACGGACTCTGAAACCAGCTTAGGGCTGCGAATCTAGAATCGGGGAGATGAGTACAGAGGCCAAGGCGCTCCAGAGGCGCTTTGCCTCTTCGCCCGCAACTCCCAGCCGGCGTCAAGCTGAGAGAAGAGGGCTGGCTGCCAGCTTCGGTCAACGCCAACGCCAACGCAAACCCTCCCCTTCGCCCTCAACGCCCGCGGCATGACAACATGAGCTAGGATGGGGCGTGAGCCAGCAAGCCAAAGCGGTGGCCAACCATGGAGCTCCTGACGACCCCGTTTAATGGTGGTGGCTGGAGGGGGGGTCTGGAGAAGCATGGAGAAGCAGAAGGAGAGAAAGGAGGGCTGGGGTGATGAGCAAGGGCCAGCTGCCGCAGACCGAGAGGGGAAAGCAGACCAGGCCAGACTACCATATTCCCCTGCACTGAGGCATGATGGGAAAGAACAACAGACATGTTTATGGTCCTCCTGCATGGATCTACCAGCAAGGGCTGAGGTTTTTCTTAAAGTGTGTGTGTGTGTGTGTGTGTGTGTGTGTGTGTGTACAGAATGGGGGAAGTGAGGTTTCCCAGTAAGACAGAGAAGTGGGCAGCTATAGGGTGAACTGGGGAGATTCATCATCATCATCATCATCATCACAATAATAATATTTATTTATACCCTGCCCTCCCTAGCCAGAGCCAGGCTCAGGGCGGCTAACACCAATAAAATCACAGTAAAAAACATAAGGGGGGGGGGGACCAATTTAAAATGCAATTTAAATTGCAGCCTCATTTTAAAGTAGCTGATGAATCAAGACCATAAGGGGAGGGAAACATAAGGGTCAGACCGAGTCCAAGCCAAAGGCCAGGCGGAACAGCTCTGTCTTGCAGGCCCTGCAGAAAGATGTCAAGTCCCGCAGGGCCCTGGTCTCTTGGGACAGAGCATTCCACCAAGTCGGGGCCAGTCCTGAAAAGGCCCTGGCCCTAGTTGAGACCAATCTAACCACCTTGCGACCTGGGACCTCCAAAGTGTTGTCATTTGCAGACCTTAAGGTCCTCCGCGGGACATACCAGGAGAGGCGGTCCGGTAGATACGTGGGTCCCAGGCCGCAGTATTATTTTATTTTCAAAAAAGGCTTCTGTCAGGCACTTTCCCTGCTGCTCTGGGCGTGTGCGTTGGGCCTCGCAGGTTAATGCAATGGGAAGGTGCCAGGGTTCTCAAACAATGAAGGTGTCAGGGTTCTGGCAACGACAGCAGCTGCCTTGCAGCGCACCCACCGTGACACCTTGCTAAAGTGTCTTCTCTGAAACCACGGGGGTGTCTGTGTGCCTGTACATATGTGGAGATGAGGCAGCAGAGTTCCATTTCACTGCGTAGCCTCCCCTCTCCCTGACCAGCAAAACCACATGCCCTTTAAAAATGTGTTTTTGGGAGGGGGTTATTGGGTTGTTTTTGTTCAGATCATGTATTTTGTGGTTTTATATTCTGATTTTATCCTGTGAACCTCCCTGAGACCTGCGGGTATAGGGGAGGTATATAAATTTAATTAATAATAATCATGTAATTATGCAGAATTGTAAATAAAACAAGTGAAAAACAAATTACAGACATTTGCATAAATGTATGAGATAAAAGTATTCAAATACAGTGGTACCTCGGGTTAAGTACTTAATTCGTTCCGCAGGTCTGTACTTAACCTGAAACTGTTCTTAACCTGAAGCACCACTTTAGCTAATGGGGCCTCCTGCTGCTGCCGCGCCGCTGGAGAACAATTTCTGTTCTCATCCTGAAGCAAAGTTCTTAACCTGAAGCACTATTTCTGGGTTAGTGGAGTCTGTAACCTGAAGTGTATGTAACCTGGAGCGTATGTAACCCGAGGTACCACTGTATGTTGGATGGAATTACCGTATTTTTCTGTCTATAAGACACCCCCATTTATAAGACTCCGATTTAAGAAAATGGGGGGGGGGGAGATCTATCAGTGTATAAGGACCTCCCCCCCAAATTTTGGACATTATTTTTTAGGAAAAAGCCCTAGTCTTATACACAGAAAAATATGGTAATTTTCACAGGCTGAAATATCTACGGCAGGGTATGGGTTGCCTGGCTGCAGAATCTTAATATCATTTAGCACAATGGTTGCAGAGTCTTATCCAGACCATTGTTCACACCTCCTTTGTCATGTGTTCAAAGGAAGGAAAGTCTGGCTTGACCTAGACAGCAGCTGCAGGGAGCAGATGAGGACTTAATCTAAAGGCCTCAGGACCCTTTTGGGTGTTTTTCCTGTGTGTGTGTGTGTTAGTTAAACTGGTCTGGCCTGTCAAAAGGAGGAGTAGAGAAAAGGTGCCTAGGGAAAGAGAGGAGAAGTGGATGGGAAAGGAGGAAAAAGAGAAAAAGAAGTGAAAGAGGACAGAAAGAAGGAAAGGAAGGAACCAAGAAGGATGGGTGGGAGGGAAGGAAGGAAGGAGCAAGCAGAGTGAGCAGGGCATGAGATGGCCACATACTACTACATAAAAGGTTCTTACGCCATTTCGAAGTCCTGGGGGTTGGGTCATCTGTCACACATCAGAATAAAAATGTTATTCAGAAACATTTTTAAGAACATTTTTGTATTTTGCCAGGTTTACCATCCAGCACGTTCCTTTGTTGCTTGGGGGTCAGAACAGCCTTGCCCTCCCTTCTCTGGGGAAAGGTGGGCGTGTGGGGTGGGGGAGAGGGGCAAGGGCAGGGAGGAAAAGGGACACCTGTGCATATCTTCATTCTCCCAGTGTGGTGGGGGCGGAATCTGCAGTGGGGAAGGACACTGAGCCGGCGCTTCAACCACTAGATTTCACAACCTCCGCAGCTCCAGGCTCTGGGTCGTACCAGAGCCCTTTCTATTGTGCATTCACGATTATTTCTGCTTTTGATGGTATCCAGGGTGGCTGTATGCAGCCCTGCCTTCAGAATGGCTTGCACCTGTTTGCACATTGTTCCAGGAAGAGCAGATTTGATAGAATCGCCTTCTAAATGCAAACTTAAATTGAATTGCTCCCCCATTCCTAAATGGGACCGGCTGCTGCAAATAGATCTGGACAACCCCCTCTCTCTCTCTTTTCAAAAGTCCTAGGTGGATTCCAGTTCAGTGGAAGGGAGAGGCATTCACGACACAGGGCAGGAAAATGTGTGCATCTGTCTGCGTGGTATAAAGGAAGGCCAGATGGTGAAATACAAAAATGGTCCTTTTCAGGAGGAGGGATGCTCAAAGCTGTTGCTGAGAGATCAGGAGTGGAAGGGGTGGGGGTGGGGAGAGGCACAGAGCAGGGGAGCCTGGGGTTAGTGCAGAGATTAAAAGGGAGACCGCACCATACGCAACCTCACCTCCCCCATCCACCCCACATCTCACCCTATACTCGTACTTCCTGACAAGGCTTTCCCCTCCTGCTCCATCTTTCCATCCACCTCAAAGGTATGTTGCCAAAAGAATGGGGGCTTATCCAGACCCCAATGAGGCAGGGAGCCAACCCTCCAGTGCAAATTAGCAGAGGTACCTGTAGACCCATTTGAAGTAAGCAGAGTCTAGCTAGAATTTTTTTTTAAGGAGTTTTACCGCAAAGGTGATGGCAGGTGGGGAGAAAAACTGCCTTTCTAAGGAAATGCACCAGACAGCGACCCAAACGCAGCCACTTTGCATTCACAGTTTGACTTCCATTTCCCCAAGCCTGGCTATAAAATGTAGAAAGAGCTGGCTTTGTGCACCTAAGCTTGAGCTTGGGGTAGGACCAAGCTGGCAAACTTTTGCTACCGGTTAGGAAAGATGGGATGCAAAAGCCTGGTTCCTTGATTCAAGAGTTGGCTACCGATTTGAGAGTTTGACACCCGAATCCAAAAGCCAGGCTCCTCTGCTGCCGTTGCGTGGCTTCCAAAGTCAACCATTTGGCAAGACAATGTGCAGAATCTTAAGTTTTCCCTGCTTAGCCATTGATGTCTGGGGCCTTGGGGCTTGCTCTTTCTTCAAAGCTGGCCAAGAAAGGCTGGTTCACAGTTGCGGGGCTTGGCTGTGGAGCAGACCACGTGGCCTTGCATATCTTCCATGCGCTAAGACCCTGTCTGCTCTGGATACTCTTCCTCAACCGCTGCTCATGAACAACCTCTAAGATATTCCCTACCCTCTGCCCCTTGCCAGGGTTCAGACAAAAACTTGCACGTGCTCGTTTTCGCTTTTACCTGAGCCAACTTCATCATCATGTGAGCAAAGACATGGAGGAAGCCAATGACAGCGTCCCACAGCCTGCTGTGTGCCAGGCTCTGCTGGTTCCCAGTGCACGGTCCCTGGCGAGGAAGGGGAAAATAATGGAGTGAAGAGATCCGATTTATACCTAGTAGTCTGAACATAGGGCTGCTGAAGATGATCTGTGCATGGGGAATTCGTCCTGCCCAGCTTATACACGGCTCAGTGTGGGGTAAATCGTCACGTGGGAGCCTAAGAAAGGAGGGGCTGTTCACTCCAGAAAAGGATGGAGAGGTGAGGGAGCTGGATAGATACAGGGCACCCCCTGGGATAGAGGATCTCCCTTGGATGACATCCATGAATGAATGAATTTATTATTTCGGTCAAAGACCAGTTCCAGCCCACATACAATATCAAGGAGGTCATAAAACGCAATAGGGGTACATTTGGATTTGCAATTAAGTATAACAGGGGCAATACAGATATAGCAACAGTTAAAAATATATATAAATTAAAACTTAGTCACTAACATATAACCTAAAATTATCACTTAAGGCCTTAATCATTATTATAGCACAGCTTGGGGCAGATTTGAGGGTAAACCATACACAGCACGGGTCTGCCCCTGTGGCTCGTTGGAAGTTGAAACTGCTTCACATGTACTATTACGTTGTAGTCTTTATGAGGATATACGTTTGACTTTTATTACACCTGTTTTGCAAAAGTCCAGGAAAGAATCGGAACACCATAGTTTAAAATTACTGTTAGAGGACAAGAATCCCAAGACTACAGTAAATGTAGCCAAATTCTGTGCGTCTGCAATTAATCGCAGGAAGCAAGTGGTATCCCATAATGACCAAACCCCCAAATGTTAATTATAGGGGGCACGCTAATAATTAACTTTAATTTCTTATATTTAAATCCTTGTTATATTTATATTGTCCTCTGTATTTCTGATATTTTTATTTTTTTATTTTTTTATGATCTGTGATATTGTGTGTGTTGACGCTGGTCTGTGACCGTATTAATAAATTCATTCATGCATGCACAGCTTGTTCCCTACGTTTTATGGCAATCGCACAGAATTTGGCTACCGTTAGCGTGATCTCAGGATCCTTGTCCTCTACAAGGGATTTTAGACATTGAAGTTCGGATTCATTTGGAGATTTTTGCATAGTGGGGTAATAAACACCGAGCGTGTATCCCCCGTAGAAACGGCAGCGTAACAAGGCATGAGAGACAGTTTCTACCTCCATCAAGCCACAGGGACAGACTCATTCTGCGTATGGTTTATCCTCGAATCTGCCCTGCAGTAAGGCAGATGGCAGTATGCTGAATCCATCTTTCTCAAGAGACAATGGAGTGTGCTTCTGGGGGTGAAGTCAAAGTGACCTCCCCAAGACACAAGCCTGGGCACTCTGGATGGAGGTCCTGGGCTGCCCAGACAACAAGACCCCCTCTCAGCCTCAAATATGTGATCCAAAGGAAAGCAGAGAAAGACGTTTGGCACCAGCTTGGCTGCAGGAGTTGCTGGAAGGAGGCGTACAAGGCGCCATCCAACCATCTTAGGGACTCCACTCCAGATTTGTGTAGGATCAGAGATTTCCTTCTCATAGATGGGCTTCCTTCGCAGGTAAAAATAAAAGGACCCCTGGCCATTAGGTCCAGTCATGGCCGACTCTGGGGTTGTGGCGCTCATCTCGCTTTATTGGCCGGAAGTACAGCTTCTGGGTCATGTGACCAGTATGACTAAGCCGCTTCTGGTGAACCAGAGCAGCGCACGGAAACGCCGTTTACCTTCCCGCCGGAGTGGTACCTATTTATCTACTTGCACTTTGACGTGCTTTCAAACTGCTTGGTTGGCAAGAGCAGCGACCAAGCAACGGGAGCTCACCCCATCGCAGGGATTCGAACTGCCAACCTTCTGATTGGCAAGTCCTAGGCTCTGTGGTTTAAACCACAGCGCCACCCGCGTCCCATCTTCCCAGGTAGATGAGCCTTATTTGCCTCTCACTTCCTTTTACAGCATGTGCAAGAACCGCCTTCTTGACCACTGTACTATTGGTCTTGTCCATTCAATCCACTGGAGCCTGTCTTCGCATTCAGGGGAAGTCCCTGACTCATTGTGGACCTGAGACCCATTGGCTGCTCTCACCTGCTTTAGCCGGCCAGTCATAGCCATTTCCCGGGATGTGGCCCCTGTCACCTGCTGACAGCTTCTAGGAGCCACAGGTGTGAGCTGAGAGCAGGGTGGGGAGGACCATAGGTGGGCAAAGGGTCCCCTACCAGAGGTACTACCTCTTCCCCTAACACCCCTTACTTCCAAAACACAACCCACTCTCTTCTTCTGGTTGCAATTTTTAAAACTGATTTTCAGACAACAACAGCAGTGGCAATAATAATACCTGGATGTACTCAGTGAGGCTGTTGAAGACCTGCTTGGCTACAGCCATGGCTTTGGAGAAGTTCCGCTTGCCCTGTTCATCAATGACGTCCTTGCCCGAGTAATACCAGTAGAAATCACTAATAGACTCCTGGCAATTTCCGTGGGTGGGAAAGAAATCGAAAGGTTACTTTGCCTGCCCCATTTTCCACTACCCTGCTGGGTCCAAGGAACATTATCTGTGGCCAGAATACAAAGATGCTAAATCCGAGATGATTTGCGTGATCCTACCAGCAGACTTGATTGTCAATACTTCCTATTTTATGACCTGATCCAGCTTTCCCCAACCTGGTGCCCTCCAGATGTTCTGGGCTGCAACTCCCACCAGTCCCACCTAGGACTTGCAACTCTCAAGGGCTGCCCGTTAGTGGAGGGCTTTTAGCTCAGGCCTCACTAAGCAGGCCTCACTAGTTACAAGCTGTGCTGGTTTCAAGTACAGTACGATTGCATATCATGTGGGGTTCGGTGCTAAGGGTTCTGTGTATATGCAAAAACATGTATGCTCAAAACCTTGGAACAGCCTCCACAAGAGCACCTTGGGGCTTCTGCAGCCGATGCACCAAGGTCCCAGGAGGCTCTCGTGAGATCTCACTGGGCCGTCTAAATTCCTGCGAGATCTTGTGTGAAGCATCCCAGACCTTGCACACAGAGAGCTCTTTTTGCACCGAGTTTTGCCAGCACAGAAGGAGCTTTTAAGCTCTCCACCTCGCTTGCCAGTTAAACTTGTGGGATTTCAACCAGCAGCCTTCAACCATGTGTAGCTGAAACCCAACGGGTTAAATGCGCATAAGATGCGGTCATACCATATTCTGGTGCCAAGGGCAGAGTGCCTCTGGACACAAGAAGACCTTTCCCCCGATGAAGAGTACATTTTGAAATAATAAAAAAAAGGAAAGGGCCTTGCAGGTGACGAACCAGATTCTCAGACTTTTAAGGTTTGCAAAAGTAGGCTGAAATTCTCATCCGCTCAAGAGCTGAAGAGCAGCTGTATCTGGGTCTAATGCTTTGACAGAACTGACACTTCCTGAGCCGGATTTGGCCTGGGATGAAAACACCCACCTGCAGACGCAGAAGGTAGTCAACAGTGCAGATGATAATGTTGATGGTCGTTGTGTTCCCCGTCTGTGTCCGCAGGTAGTTCTGGAAGTCTGGAGTAAAAAGGGAGCAGGGTGAGAATGGGACACTTCCTTCCGCTGATAATATCTTGGTTCTCCTACCCCCACCCCAAAATCCCACCTTTATACAGTGGTGCCTCGCAAGACGAAATTAATCCGTTCCGCGAGTCTCTTCGTCTTGCGGTTTTTTCGTCTTGCGAAGCACGGCTATTAGCGGCTTAGCGGCTATTAGCGGCTATTAACGGCTTAGCGGCTTAGCGGCTATTAACGGCTTAGCGGCTTTAAGAAAAAGGAAACAAACTCGCAAGAACTCACAAGATGTTTCGCCTTGTGAAGCAAGCCCATAGGGAAATTCGTCTTGCGGAACGACTCAAAAAACGCAAAACCCTTTTGTCTAGCGAGTTTTTCGTCTTGCGAGGCATTCGTCTTGCGGGGCACCACTGTATTTGCAACAACCCTTAGCAGTTAGCCAATGCATCGTATGTGATGTCAAGTGCTAGACAGGTAGCGACACAGCAGCAGAAAGCAGGATTTAACTTCCCATGCTTCAGATGATGCATAGGGAGTTCAATCCTGCCCAGTTAAGGCTTGTTAGAAGGTTCTTTTTTGGGGGGGGGCTGGAACTGGCTGGTGCACTGGAACCTTTTAGAAAGCAGGATTCAGCCCCCTGCATTTCAACTGGTGTGCTGGGAGTTCAATCCTGCGTGGTTCAGGCGTGCTAGTGGGATGGGGGGAACTTGCTGGCGTTCCTGAACCCTGCAGATGTGCAAGGAGTTTAATCCTGATTAACCTCTTCCCAACCTCCAAGGATCAACTTTGACAGGTGAGTGGGACAGCCCACCTGTTGATCAGTCAATATGGCGTCAATATGAATGACAGGGTGCTGCTGCTCTTACTCACCTGTCAAAGTCAGTCCGCCAAGCGGGAAAATGGCAAGACAAACTGTTAGAGTATATTGAACTGGCTAGATTAACAGAGGCAATTAGAGATCACACTAGACAAGAATTTCAAAAAGCATGGGGAAAATGCAGAGAATACTTCACAAAACAGTGCCCTAAAATTCATACCTGGGCTTGTTTCGGTTAATGTCTGCAGGAGACTTTGTGGATATTTAAGTTATAATTAGAAAAATCTTAATAATTATTCATAAAGGAAACAGCTTATAAGAAGTAAATAAGGATGCCAGAAACAGGATAAAGGAAGTCTTTTATTTGGTTGTTTGTATTGTTGTATATTATGCTTGTTGTTTGTTATGTTTGTGTCTGATGGGGGTGGATTTCTGTGTTTGGGGGGTGGGGGGGTTTGTGTTACGTTGTAAATAAAATTTCCAATAAAAAATTATTTTAAAAAAAGAAAAGTTGGTCCGCCAAGTGGAAAAAGTTCCCTGCCCCTGACACTCTACGCACCCTTTCCATTAGGCCCCAACCATCCTGCCCTCCCCTGCCCTGTGTATTCTCCCATTCCCCTCCCTCTATCGACTCCATCAGCTCCAGTTTTGGAAGCCCTCTAGGTTGCATGTGGAAGAAGAGAAGAAGAAGAAGAGTTTGGATTTGATATCCTGCTTTATCACTACCCTAGCGAGTCTCAAAGCGGCTAACAATCTCCTTTTCCCTTCCTTCCCCACAACAAACACTCTGTGAGGTGAGTGGGGCTGAGAGACTTCAGAGAAGTGTGACTGGCCCAAGGTCACCCAGCAGCTGCATGTGGAGGAGCGGGGAATTGAACCTGGTTCCCCAGATTACGAGTCCACCGCTCTTAACCACTACACCACCCTGGCTCCCCCTACCACGTGGAACCTACCGTTGTTGTGTCCTTCGCACAGGAGCTGCAGGAACCGGAAGAGGTCCTGTGTAAACAGATCGTCCGCCATCACCTTCTCTCCTAGAGCAGGGGAGGGGTCAAGGGAAGAGAGAGAACTGGCCAACGTTAGCAGGAGCAACATGGAGAGAGGAGGAAAACAATGGCGTTGGGAATGGCGGCAGGGTGAGGGGGGGGTTGGGGTGAAAGGGCAAGGGAGAAATGTGCTGTTAGTACAAAATGGGGGTTCTCCAACGCTGGGCTTGAGAAAGGGGGATGGTTTTCGGGCAAGGCAATCCACACGGCAAAACAAGGATGCTTCACTCAGATCAAGGGGCCACCCTGCAGGCCTCACTCTGGATGTTTATTTATTATTATTATTATTATTATTATTATTAAATTATATACCGTCTTACATCAAGAGCTCCCAGGGCAGAGTACAACATTAAAAACGCATTACAGAACGCCAATGATAAAAACACAATAAAAAAGCATACTGACAGGCCGCCTAATAATAAAATACAGTCATACCTTGGAAGTCAAACGGAATCCATTCCGGAAGTCTAGTTGACTTCCAAAACATTTGGAAAACAATGCGTGGCTTCTGATTGGCTGCAGCCAATCGGAAGCCGCGGAAGCCCCATCGGACATTCCGGCTTCCAAAAATAGTTCACAAACCCAGAACAGTCACTTCTGGGTTTGCGGCGTTTGGGAGCACAAAACGTTTGAGAACTAAGCTGTTCGAAAACCAAGGCACGACTGTAGTCATCATAATAAAATAGTCATCAGAGTCGGTGGAAGAAGATTGGAAGAAATTTAAAGACGATTTACAGAAAAATTGCAAAATTAATGAATGTTAGAATGGTGTTGGATTGAAGTTAAGTGGCTTCTAGCTATATAGGTACAAAAGAATATGGAAAAATTGGTTTTTAATATGTAAAAATCTAATGTTACAATATATCAAGATTAAGGATTAGGATTAAAAAGGAGGGAAAGGAATTGTTGCATTAACAAATTGAATTGGAATACAAAAGAGGGAGGTATGAGGAGGTCCGGGAAACAAGTAAACGTAAAAGAAGTGAGGAAAAGATGGAATTGTTTTTAACTGTTTTTTCTTTTTTTTTCTACTTTGTATTTTTCCTTGTTATTGTTAATTTTTTTTATTAATGTGAATTTTTTTTCCCTTTGAAACTTTAATAAATATTATTTAAAAAAGAAAAAAAAGAAAAAAACCAAACAGAATAACTATTTATTAATAGCTAGTTAGGGGCTAGGCCCGCACTCAAGATGGTCAGTAAGGAGCGGCTGAGCCTGAATTAAGGATCCTGGGACACCAATTCCTTCTTTCAAGGGATGCTTGTTGGAATAAAAAAAACTAATTGGATGTTTGCACTCCTCCTGAAGGAGCAGGCAGCCTCCGTAGCTAGAAGTGCCTTTTGTCAACTGCAATTTGTTTAACAGCTACGGCTGCTCCTGGAAAGCCTTGCCACAGGAGTTCATGCACTGGGTACTGCAAGGCCTGACTGCTGCAACACGCTCTATGTGGGGCTTCCCTCGTGCTTTTCGTGGAAGCTGCAGTTAGTGCAGAATGCTGCAGCGTGATTGCTGACAGGAACGAGGCCTTGTCGGCACAGAACACCCGTGCCAAAGATCTGCACCGGTTTCCGATTTGCTACCGGACCAAGTTCAATGTGTTACCATCAGCGTTATGAAAACCTTTAAGAACTCAGGTCCAGTTTACCCATGAGGTCGTCTTATCCCTCATGGGCCCCCTTAATCGCTTCAACCGGTGGAATTGGCTCTACTACAGGTGCAGCGTAATACCAGTTCCACATTTGCAAGGACCATTTGTGTGGCCTTTGGAACTCCCTGCCTATGGAGCCCTGTACATTCCTGTTTAGACAAGCCAAACCTGGATGCTTATAAATTGAGGTAATTTTAACCTTAGCATTTAAACTTCCGTCTGTTTTAAATTTGCTTTATTTTATTGCTTCATCTTTTTTGCAAAACGCCTTGAGGTTGTTGTTGTTTTTTACTACCATCCAGCGGGGTATACATTCTATGAAATAAACAAATAAGCACAAGAGAGCTGATCTACCCAGGATGCGGAAGGAACAGAGGTAGTAGGATTGTATTATTAACTTATTAATTAATTGCATTTGTATACCTATATCTCTGCTTTTTAAGGTGATGTCTCTGCTTTTTTTTTTTAAAAAAAAAAGCAGAGACATCACCTTACCAACAAAGGTCCGTATAGTTAAAGCCATGATTTCCCCGTAGTGATGTATGGAAGTGAGAGTGGGACCATAAAGAAGGCTGATAGCCAAAGAATTGATGCTTTTGAATTCTGGTGCTGGAGGAGACTCTGGAGAGTCCCATGGACTGCAAGAAGATCAAGCCTATCCATTCTGAAGGAAATCAGCCCTGAGTGCTCACTGGAAGGACAGATCCTGAAGCTGAGGGTCCAAGACTTTGGCCACCTCATGAGAAGAGAAGACTCCCTGGAAAAGACCCTGATGCTGGGAAAGATGGAGGGCACAAGGAGAAGGGGACGACAGAGGACGAGATGGTTGGACAGTGTTCTCGAAGCTACCAGCATGAGTTTGACCAAACTGCGAGAGGCAGTGGAAGACAGGAGTGGTCCATGGGGTCATGAAGAGTCGGACGCGACTAAACAACTAAACAACAACACCTATATACCTGTAGGTCTCGGGGCGGTTCGTAGGATAAAAAAAAATCACAATATAAAAACACAAAATACATAATCAAAATAAAAACAAAAACACAACCCAATAACTTCCCACCTCCACAACACATTTTAAAAAGGGAATTGAATGTCAATCAGCCAAAGGCCTGGTTAAAGCGGAACATTTCTGCCTAGCGCTCAAAGATATATAATTCTCGGCTTAATGATCCACATGGGTTGGAAGAGAGCGGTGCTTGTTTGAAAGCTCCCCCCATTATTGGTGGGGAGCTGGACCAGAGTGAGGACTGCAGCGGCCGACCAAGAGTTAGTAGGATCACAAGTGCCATGCATTTGGTTAGGGGATCTCGTGGCTCCATTGTGTAGGGAGGGTAGAGTTTGTGTCTGGGATATTGCTTTCGGGGGGAAAGGGTTATTTAGGCTATCTGTGACATTCCAGCAAAGGCTCAATGTCAACAGATAAAGTCCTTTGCAAAATCCCTGCATGCCTATTGCTGGAGGTTACATATTTTAGTGGGGAGCAGGTGTTGAGACTGGGAGTGCCAGAGTTGTATGCAGGCAGATGAGAATAGTTTGGTTCAACACAATTAGCATAAATGACCGGTTTATTCTATCCGGGTTTGTTTGTTTGTTGTTGTTGTTTAAAAAACCCTGTGCACCGAGGGCCAAATTCTGAAGTGTAGTTTTGGGACAAGCCATTTTTTGTGGAAAACGCAACCTGAGTAAAACAGAAAGTAAGGACTTGGCATGGTGCAAAGGTGAAATAAATTCCAATGGACCAGAATAACGTGAGAGCAGTGGACAGACACGGAACTGCGATGACAAAGAATGAAGAATAAAAGTTGGAGGAGAGTGAGTGTAAGATACCCAGGATGTGGCCCCCATCCTTGTGGGTTAATAGAATTAGTTGCAGAAGGTCAGCGACCAGTTCACACCACCCGTTCTGTGGCATTGGTCATTAATGAAGATATGAATCCAACGGCACGGGGAGGGCAAGAATGGTGGATGGGTCTCCCATTCACAAGAAACGCCCCCTTCCCCTTCCATTCCTCCGGGTGGATTCATATTAGCCCACCTGGCATTAATGACCAGCCCCTTTTCCATTTGTCTTCTTCTTCATGAAGTTGCCTCCTCCACTTCATGGATGAAGCCAAGTCAATCACCTGATTTCTTCCCCCTCTGGCATTGTCTTCCCTTTGTGATGGGGCAATCGTGGCGCTCGGGACGGGGCTGGGGTTGGGCGTGGGGGTATTGGAAGGACAGGAAGAGATGTTGCCCAAGTCATCCCGATAAGGCTTGTTTTATCTGAGGCTCACAATGAGAATCGAAAAAGTTCCAAGGCACCCTTTCCCCAAAAGCTGGCACCCTCTGGACGTTTTGGAGAACAATTCACACCAGCTGGCATGGGCTGATGAGAGTTTTAATCCAAAACATCTGGAAGGTACCAGGTCAGAGTGCCCTGGAGCACTAAAAGGAGATAAACAGGACAACATAGTTGCTACAAGGACAGCAGAGACACTGTGACTCTAGAGCACAGAACAAGAGTAAAGCAAATGTACTACAGTAAGGGCTCGTCTACACTTCCTTTTGTGTTGCTGTCTGCTCCAATTTGGGAGTAAGATGCGTGCTTTCCTGGGACAAGAGGTGGGGCAAAAAAACAAAACCTGCAAATCTCATACCTATGCCTAGAAATGCAACACAAAAGGAAGTGTGGTTGAGCCCTAAGTTACTATGGGGAGGCTCACAAACAGCAGCACGTATAACACAGAGGAACTATTATGAGAGATCACAAAGCATTAAGTGACAAAGGAACAGAAGTGTTACACAGGCAGCCAAAGAAAGAAACAGGTTACGTCCACATCATACAATTAAATGACTCTTATTCCACTTTAACCACCACAGAATATCATGGGAACCATAGTATGTGAAGAGTGCTGGTAATTATAGGTTTGTGAGGTCGGCACCCTCTGCAAACTACAGTTGCCAGGATTCTCCATGGCTGTTGAAGTGCTGTGCTTCAAATGTATGGTGTTGATGTGACCACAACTGCTTTAAGGATACCACAGGCTTTCTCTGTGAAAACTCGCTCTTTAAATCTCATTCGGAGCAAATGGCGATCTGTTGAAGACTCACGTTGACGTTTGCTCTGATAGAGTGCTCAAAAGTGGGTTTTTTCAGGGTCTACAACTCCCATGATCCCTAGCTAACAGGACCAGTGGTCAGGGATGATGGGAATTGCAGTCCAAAACATCTGGAACGAGTTACTACAAGGATGACTTACAGAAGAATGAAAAGAACAATATATAGTAGTCAATAGGAGACTACTACTAGGACAGCACTTTCAGCCAAGAAAAATGGTCAAGACAGACCTTACAACATTAAACAAGAGTTTAAAATACTGTATAAACAGAGGGCTTAGCCGCACTTCCTCTCGTCCCGCTGCTTACCCCCTGCGAGGAAAACCGCTCTTTAGCACACAATCGGAGCAAATGGCAATTCTGGTGTCCCCCCCCCAATTTGACGTTTGCTCCCCATCTTGTACTAAATAGTGGGTTTTCCCTTGGAAAGGAGTGGGCCAAGGAGAAAAGGGCTTGGACCCATGCTTTCTAGGCGAGGGACAAGTGGACGTGTCGACGAGGCTGGAGTTACTAAAAGGACAATCCAGCTCCATCTTAACATACCCAAAGGCAGCATGTGGTTATTGGGAGTGAAGTACCGTATTTTTCGCCCTATAAGATGCACTTTTCCCCCTCCAAAAATGAAGGGGAAATGTGTATGCGTCCTATGGGGAGAATGCAGGCTTTCGCTGAAGCCTGGAGAGCGAGAGGGGTCGGTGCGCACCGACCCCTCTCACTCTCCAGGCTTCAGGAAGCTATCCACAAGCCTTGGGAGCCCATGGGAGTTCCCGCCGGGCTCCCAAGGCTTGCAGACAGCAGCCTGCAGCCCAAAACCCGGGGAGTGCAGCGGAGCGCGCCCCGGGCTTCGGGCAGATATCCGCAAGCCTGGGAAGACCGGCGGGAGTTCCTGCCGGGCTCCCCAGGCTTATAGATGGCAGCCTGCAGCCCAAAACCCGGGGAGTGCAGCGGAGCGCGCCCCGGGCTTCGGGCAGATATCCGCAAGCCTGGGAAGACCAGCGGGAGTTTCTGCCGGGCTCCCCAGGCTTATAGATGGCAGCCTGCAGCCCAAAACCCGGGGAGTGCAGCGGAGCGCGCCCCGGGCTTCAGGCAGATATCCGCAAGCCTGGGAAGACCGGCGGGAGTTCCTGCCGGGCTCCCCAGGCTTATAGATGGCAGCCTGCAGCCCAAAACCCGGGGAGTGCAGCGGAGCGCGCCCCGGGCTTCGGGCAGATATCCGCAAGCCTGGGAAGACCAGCGGGAGTTCCTGCCGGGCTCCCCAGGCTTATAGATGGCAGCCTGCAGCCCAAAACCCGGGGAGTGCAGCGGAGCGCGCCCCGGGCTTCGGGCAGATATCCGCAAGCCTGGGAAGACCGGCGGGCGTTCCTGCCGGGCTCCCCAGGCTTATAGATGGCAGCCTGCATCCTGAAGCCTGGGGCGCGCTGAGCAGCGTGCCCCAGGCTTCGGGCAGATATCTGCAAACGTGGGGAGACCGGCGCGACTTCCCGCCGGGCTCCCTAGGTTTGCGGATAGCAGCCTGTTCTGGGGGCTGGGGTCGGGGAAGCTCGGGCTTCCCCTGCCCCAGCCCCGCACCTGGGGGGGAAATTTTTTTTTTCTTTATTCCCCCCCCCAAAAAACTAGGTGCACCCTATGGGCCGGTGCACCCTATAGGGTGAAAAATACGGTACATCATCCCTACAAATATTTTATGATTTTATTGCACACGTATTCTGCAGCATCCTATGAGCAAAAATCACCAAAGCAGTCATTACAAAATTGCCACACTACTAACAAAGAGGTTGATGTTACTACAGTGCTACTAGCTGGTTATTCTATAGTGCACTTTGAAGTATATGACTCTGAAGATGCTCAAGCATTACAATATAGCTTGGTTACATTATTATTACTACTACTACAATCGTACCTCAGAAGTCGAACGGAATCCATTCCAGAAGTCCGTTCAACTTCCAAAACGTTCAGAGAAACCAAGGAGTGGCTTCCAATTGGCAGCAGGAAGCTCCTGCAGCCAATCGGAAGCTGCGGAAGCAGCGTCAGATGTTCGGGTTCCAAAGAACGTTCACAAACTGGAACATTCACTTCCAGGTTTGTGGCATTCAGGAGCCAAAACGTTCGAGTCTCAAGGTTTTCGTCAACCGAGGTAGGACTGTATTCATTAATCACCTTCTAAACCACTGTTTCAAGGAGATCTACATATAAGATAATTTTTTAAAAAGTTTACACTCCCCAAACTGTAAAGATGATGTGTAGCCATCACAAACACTACAGGTTTAATTTTTTAAAGTATCATTAGCACCTTGTCATTGTTGCAGACCCCAGGATGCTCATTCTAACATTGCATTTACTGGGGTAATGAAGATGTTACAACGTGGTTACCAAAGAAGGCATCACAACAAGTATATCACACTTCAACTCGGCAACGTTTCCACACCACAGGACTACTGCTCAGTTATTATGTCATGATGACACTCAAACATACCCCACAGATATAAAGCACGGTACACACGACCCTTTTCAATATATGAAACTACAGGACATGCCTACATAGATACTAAGAAAAACCACATTTCTGCAGCAAATTATTACAAAGATGCCGCATTCCTTACTGAAGAACTTGTTGCAACAACACAACCAGACAGTTATGCTTACACCTTGAATTGTTACTATTCCACGTACAGGTAACACAGACTGAGGTCACATTTGCTGAATAACTAGGCCAGGGTTTCCTAAACTTGGGTCTGCAGCTGTTGTTGGACTACAACTGCCATCATCCTTGGGTAGCAGGACTAGCGATGATGGGAACTGTAGTCCAAAAAACAGTTGGAGACCCACGTTTGGGAAACCCTGAACTAGGCTCTCGCTACAAGCAGAGTGGAGCCCAGGAGAAGGGTCAGAAATGGTGTGTCTACACCTGACCCCACTGAAAATTGGCTGGGAGGGCAATGTTTTCAGGCGCGGAGATGGTGGATTCTGACTAACATCTTATTGGCTATTCCAGATTGACAGAAGCCCAGCAGGGTGGCTTCCTGGTGACCTTTACAAGGTCAAATACTTTTCTTTTTCGGGGGTGGGGTGGGAGGGGAGTGTTGGTATTTATAAGAGCACAAGCCTGGAGACCACGATGAAAGCATTTGGGTGGGTGAAGGGTGTGCAGTTAGTTGTGCTCAGCACCAATGGTGCATGTGTGTGAGAGAAACGGGTGGCCTTTGGAAGGGTTGGGGTTTCTTTTGCAGTTGGAGGGCATGCGCCAGATAAGAGCTGAGAGACAGAGACTTTCCCTGGCTGGCCCCACCCCACCCGAGACTGATCAGAACCCCCTCCAGCCAGCCGGGCAATGAGGGGTGGAAGAAAAGGTTGACGTGGGGTTTAATGGAGAGCATCCTTACTCAGGTCCTGGTGGCATCTTCAGAAGAAGGCCAGGGAACTCTCCAAGGTACTGGAGATTTCCCCACCCTCCCACAACGGGGAAAAAGAGAACAAAAAACACAGCTTGTTCCCGACGCAGCGCTGATTTAACATGTCCTGTCAGTGCAAGGGTTCCTGCATGTGCCGCAGGATGGCCTTGTCCCCCGTAAGCCCCCCCTAGATCTGTCCTTGGGGTTCCCCAAACCCTCTGAAGCAGAACTGGAGAGGGCATGGAGCCTGCAGGTGGGAGAGGGGGAGGAGACACATTGCACAGCCTGACCTCCCTGCACTGACAGGACGAGGGAGTTGGATACTGCCCCGTCCTTCCTCTGTTTAGCCAGCTTGCGACTTGAAAGCAAAAGCTTCTCTGGCGCCACCACTCGCCGAAGGAGACAGCTCTGAAGTCGTCTAACCTTTCAGGCCTCTGTGTCTGACGTGTCACCCTAGGACAAAACAATGCTAGCCTGCCCAATCCTAGAGATATAAATTAATAGAATTGTGGAGATCCTGACGATCCACTGGTCCAATCTCTTGCAATGGAGGAATATGCAGCTGTCTCGTACCGGAACTGAACCTGCAACCTTGGTGTTATCAGCATGACACTCTACCTAGCTGAGGTATCCTGGCTATGTATCCAGGCATTCTGCTCTTGCTTAGTCAACAGACAACGTACCTCCTGCTTGCTACGCTACAAACCCCTGGGCCTTGAAGCACAGAATGTGTTGGACATCCCTTAAGAATGAAGAGCATCGCTGCTGGATCAGGCCTAGCTATTTGGCTGGTGATTGGGGGCGGCCGCCAAGACCACATAACAGCGGTCTTGAAAGAACTACATTGGCTCCCAGTACATTTCCGAGCACAATTCAAAGTGTTGGTGCTGACCTTTAAAGCCCTAAACAGCCTCATACCTGAAGGAGCGTCTCCACCCCCATCGTTCTGCCCGGATGCTAAGGTCCAGCGCCGAGGGCCTTCTGGTGGTTCCCTCACTGCGAGAAGCAAAGCTACAGGGAACCAGGCAGAGGGCCTTCTCGGTAGTGGCGCCCACCCTGTGGAACGCCCTCCCAGCAGATGTCGAAGAGAAAAACAACTACCTGACATTTAGAAGACATCTGAAGGCAGACCTGTTCAGAGAAGTTTTTAATGTGCGACATTTTAATGTATTTTTAATCTTTGTTGGAAGCCGCCCGGAGTGGCTGGAGAAACCCAGCCAGATGGGCGGGGTACAAATAATAAATTATTATTGTTATTCTAGCATGTTGATATTGCAGCAGCCACCCAGATGCCTTGTGAGGAAGCTCTTGAGCAGGACTTGAGCACAAGAGGCCTCTCCCCTACAGCGGTTTCCATCAACAGGCCTTTCAGAAATATTAGTGCCTCTGAACGTGAAGGCAGATCATAGCCAACACCTTCCAGATGCCCAGGACCTAACGGAGCACCGCGCACTAAGCCAGGGCAGCAGGGGATGGGGGTTCTGATCAGTTTTCAGCCTTGGACCCACCAGGTTAGAAAGAGAAACTGGCAAAACTAAATAAATAAACCAGGCCAAGAAACTGACCATTAAAAGGGAAAGGGGGGAAAAAGTTAACCCAAAGCAAAACTTAACCCAAAGCAAAAGGATTATTTACCACTTTCACGAATGATGACTGAGGGAGGGGCATCAGTGACACCAGGAGAGGGGAGGGGGAGGGAAGAGAAGGAGGGAGGGGGAGAGAGGAGGTGAGTGCAACACGTCACAGCAAAGAAGGAAAAGGAGATGATTAAAAATAGTAAAAATAAAAAACAAAAACCCAGCGTGTATTAAAACGACATTAATGTGGAATGAGACCAGAGAACCCGAGGTGAAGGGAGTCGGGTGGGTTGTCAGGGAGGTGAGAGTCCATTATTGATTTGTGAAATCTCAATTAATCCACGTCTCACCAGGAGGAAGCTGTGAACACAAAGAGAAGATGCGCAGAGCACTGGGAAGGAGGAGGCTACCGGGGTGGGGGTGGGGGGAGAGGGAACCAACCCTGGGCCAGGATCGTGCCCAGTCAAATCCTGGCACCCAGCATTCCTGTGGGACTGAAACCTTTAACTTGCATCCCTTCCAAGGGATGGGGAGAGAACCCAGAGTGCATAGTTTGGCCAGCCCAGCTAGAAAGCCCCCCTTGCGCAGAGGCATGAATTAGCCATGCCCAGAAGGCCAGGCTTTCGAATCAGACCCCACGCTCCCTCTCCACCTCCCCACAGTAACCCATAGGCCACTCTGCTTCAGGGGCCAAGAGGAGGAAAAGGGTTTCCCAGCAAATGAACCGGAAGCTGGAGGCAGGTTTTCGAAAAGGAGTATTTTCTGGCCATTGTAAAAAAAAAAAAAAGTTGGTGGGTGGCGCCAGGGTGTCAGCAGCTATTCTGAGCAGCAAGCACTGACAGGGGGCTGCCTTTTGGAGGGGGCAGAAGGAGTTTGCCCTGCCAAACCGCCCTGTGGGGCAGGAGAGCCTATAGAAATAGGATGGCCTAGTCCTCTGAAAGCCTTGCTGCCGAGCCTCCAAGTGGGGGGTGGGCGGGGACTTACTCGTTCCGTCCTCCGTCACCATTCCCAAGCCTTCAGCTTTGTTTTGCCTCTCAAAGGCGTTGAGGTCCAGCACACTGTGGAAAAAGAGGAGAGAGGGTGAGCAGAGCCAGCCAACGGGAGGTGTCAGGAAGCAGGTCAGAAATAACTCACATGGCTTCGGCAAAACTAACTCTATTCAAAGAAACAAGGCAGCCCAGGAGGCCAGACCTAGAGAGCACAGCAAGCCTTCGATACGATAATCTTTATTATCATTGTCCCATACAGAAACAACGAAACTGAAAACCTACATCAGACATTCAGAAACCAACAAGCCTGCTATCCCAGCTATCTCAGCCTGGTTAGCCCCCTAAAAACTCTGATACCCCATAATTAAATACAATATACTCCCATAGAGACTACCTTACACAGCGTTTAAAACCAAAATCGCATTTGGATAGAAGCTGTTTCTCAGGCGGCTAGTCCTAGTCTTTACAACCCTGTACTGTCTTCCAGAAGGAAGAAGCTGAAAGAGATAATTTCCGGGGTGCGCACTATCCTGCGCTATCTCTGCAGCTTTCTTAAGGCGCCTGGAAGCATAGATTAGATCCAAGGTGGGAAGAGTGCACCCAGTTATTCTCTCTGCAGTCTTTACAACCCTGGATAGCACCGTTTTTTCCCCTGGCCGTGCAGCCCCCAAACCACACACACAGACCATAAGTTAATACACTCTCAACAGTACAATGGTAAAATGCCATCAACAGGTCCTTTGAGAGATTGTTTTTCTGGAGGATTCTCAGAAAATATAACCTCTGCTGTGCTCTCTTCATCAGGTCTTTGCTGTTTTCTCCCCAGGTGAGGTCGTCTCTCAACTCCATTCCCAGAAATCGAAACACCGAGACCTGTTCCACACACTTCCCCTCAATAATAAGTGGCTGAATATTCAATTTACATTTCCTAAAGTCCACAATAATCTCTTTTGTTTTCTTTAAGTTAAGGAGTAAGTTGTTTTTCCTGCACCACTCCCCCAACTGCTCAACTTCCTTACTACAGGCCACCTCCTCCTCTCCAGCCATGATTAAACCAACCACCATTGTATCATCTGCAAACTTAATGATCTTATTACTGGAGTATTTGGGGGCACAGCCAGCTGTATAGAGTGTATAGAGTATAGACTGTATAGACTGTATAGAGAGCCAGTGTGGTGTAGTGGTTAAGAGCGGTAGTCTCGTAATCTGGTGAACCGGGTTCGATTCCCTGCTCCTCCACATGCAGCTGCTGGGTGACCTTGGACCAGTCACACTTCTCTGAAGTCTCTCAGCCCCACTCACCTCACAGAGTGTTTGTTGTGGGGGAGGAAGGGAAAGGAGAATGTTAGCCGCTTTGAGACTCCCTAGGGTAGTGATAAAGCGGGATATCAAATCCAAACTCCTCTTCTTCTTCTTCTTCTTCTTCTTCTTCTATATAAAAGCCTTCCTGACAGAACCTGTCCCTATGAGGCAGTTGTGGGGACTGAAGGTCCCTGCCTTCCCACAACTCCCTAAGCCACCTCCTCCGATTCCTTCTGAAACAATCTGAGGCTTCACTGTCTTGCCTGTCTTTGCTCCGCCCTCTTCATCCCTCTTCTGGTCCTGGGAGACTACACCCCGTTATACCTCCTCCTCCCGGTCTTCTCCCTCTGACTACTCATTGTCATCCCACCACCACTCCCTGGGCTCTGAGCCTTCTTCCCTTTGGGGTTCCTCAGCTGGTGCCTCCTTCTACTTCCTCTGCCTCCAGCCAGTCCATGACTGGAGAGCAGAAGTCGAAGGGCCAAAAGACAGTAACTGCGGCAACAGCTGGAACGGCATCGTCACAGGATTCTGGCTACAGCACAAATGTACTGCAGTTTCAAAGTTCTGGGTCAGACTATATGTGGCTCAGCAGCTACCAGCAAGTCTGTCATGTTCAGCACCGTATTTGCGTGGTGCCTTATTATTTTTAAACTATTGATTTAGCTAAGAAACAAATGAAAACATTCTCATATTTCTTTAGTTTCTTTGCAACTCAGGCTTACAGGTTGAAGGCTTTGAAAGGCAAAAAATATGACTTTGATAATATATGGTACTGCATTACCTCTTATGAGAATAAATCTAGCCACAGTAACTGTTCCATTGACCCATGGCAATTCTCAGAGAGACTCTTTAAGTTAATATACTTTACCTTACATTGTACACTTGTGCTGTGAATCTGTTTTCTGTTAATGTTGTTACTATGGTTGTTACCTGTGTGTTCTGAAAACCCTCAGGCTTGTTTGTAGGCTAGTTCCAGACAGTACTTTGAAACACGGTTCCATTCACTGGACACTGACGCCTACAATTCTAATATTTTGCCATCTGCTGAAAACGTTCCAGCTTTGCCAAGCATTCTTTAGAAAATGAATTTGATCCAGCGTTAGCCATTTCTTCTGGGTTTTATAACCTCCTGCTGTTTGAATGCATTTACAGGGCCGTGGTATTTTCTTACAGGGTTTTACGGTTTGGAAGCACTCAAATAAATAAAAAGCAGAAGCATAAAAAAAGGTAAAAAGAAGAACAAAATGCTTCTACACACCTGCATGTCTGCATCAAGGCCTGGAGGCTCAGGAAGAATCCCACCTCGTGTTTCTCCTTCAGATAATCCAGCATTTTCTGAGGACAGGGAGAAAGTCAGCATGGGGAGGGGAAGAGAAGGCCTGCTTCTGACTCTACCGAGCACAAAACTACATGTTAAAGACGTTGCATTAGATGTGTATTCACAGCAGGTGTGTGTTTTTAATGGCAGCCATAAAGAGAGTGAAATCCAGACCAGGAACCCTTTCCATCCACACCACGATCACAACAACAACAAAACCCCTTCCCAAAATGGGAGCAACTCAATTCTTACCAAACTAAACCTCCCCGGAGTGCCAGTTTGGCTTTGTGACCGTGGGTGCCCGGGGCTGTGGGCATCATGTGCACGCATGGCCCTGGCACTGAAATTTGTGGGTGCCCGGCCCCTTCATGGGGAATTTTGTGGGTGCCCGGGCACCCAGGGAGTTGGCACCTAAGAAACCTCCGGGTGCATATTGTGCTCTTGGAGGCTTTAGTTTGGCCAAAATTGGGTATGTACTTTCAGAGTTAATGCTAAATACATTACTTCTGGTAAATGAGCCACTGTAGCCACTGGAGGGCTGTGAAAATTTGTGTCCCCGGCTTTTTAGACTCGTTGACCTATGAACTATCTGAAACCAAATGGGTGCTTTGGTTTCCAGATGTGAAATGCATTGGCAATATTTTCAGTTCTCCCGCCGCACTACAGTGGACCCTCTGGATACGAATTTAATTCGTTCTGGGGGTCCGTGCACACCCTGAAAAATCTGCACCCAGAGGCGCCGCTTCTGCGTATGCATGCGGCATGATAGTGTGCTTCTGTGCATGTGCGCAGAGCGCGTCTACGCATGCGTGAGCGGTGAAACCTGGAAGTATACTTCCGGGTTTGCCGGTTTCGCAACCCGAAGTTTATGTTACTCAAGCGTAACGTAACCCGAGGGTCTACTGTATTTAGTGCAAACAACAACCCGCAGAAAAACCCGATTGACATTTGCCCCGATCCAGTGGTAAAGGGTGGGTTTGCCAGGGAGGGGAAGTGGTGAGGCAAGTGGAAGTGTGGATGGGCATCCAGTTCAAAGCATGTTTCTATATGGAGTAAGAAATGGGAGATGAGTAAAGGAGGAGTAAGTGACGAGTAAGCCTTACAATAAGTTAATATCAACTTAAACAATAAAAATGGCTAAAAAAGCAGTTTCATAAAAGAGATCTACCTTTAATTACAAAAGCCATGAGGTAGTGGTTAAATATACAACTTAGCACATCGCACCAGTATGCAGCAATTTAAACTCAAATCAGCGGCAAAGTTCATAGGCAGGGAATGAATCACTTGCCAGGAAGCCTTGCGTCTCCCTCCCCTGGTCCTCCTACCTGCTGCACTTCCTCATTGCCGCCATTCAGGATGGAGATGCCCAGCTTCAGGGTAGAAGATACCATAGCGCCAGGCTCCCCTGCAGAGACAGGGAAATGATTTATTACACTGGCATCTGTGCAGAAGGGAAAGGGAACTCCAATGCCTGCCGGAGGGGCTACAACTCCCATCCTGGCTACTGGCCACGCTGCCTGGGGCTGATGGGACTTGGAGTCTGGCAACATCTGGAGGTTCCCCATCCCTGCTATGTAGCTTGGGGCTTAGGCGCATGAAGGAGCACCTCCTCTCCTTGTCTGCATCAGCCCATGCTCTAAGATCTATGTTCTGAACTACCGTATTTTTCCATGTATAAGACGAGGTTTTTTTACCCAGTTTTTAGGTTTTAAAACACGGCTCGTCTTATCCATGGAATACAGCAATTAAATATACCGTATTTTTTGCTCTATAAGACTCACTTTTTCCCTCCTAAAAAGTAAGGGGAAATGTGTGTGCGTCTTATGGAGCGAATGCAGGCTGCGCAGCTATCCCAGAAGCCAGAACAGCAAGAGGGATTGCTGCTTTCACTGCGCAGCGATCCCTCTTGCTGTTCTGGCTTCTGAGATTCAGAATATTTTTTTTCTTGTTTTCCTCCTCCCAAAAACTAGGTGCGTCTTGTGGTCTGGTGCGTCTTATAGAGCGAAAAATACGGTATGAACAAATGCGGTACTTGCACAACCAGTCGCAGCTCCTGGCAGTGCGAGCCGCAGGGCTTCCGTTGTCTGCTTGCCTCCTCCCACTCAGCCCACCCTACAGCTGGGAGGGAGTCTGTAGGCAGTCCGTTTTTTGCGTGTGGTGTCTTCGCATGGCTCCCTTTGTGCGCAGGCAGTGCAACGTTACACAGGAGGAGTGTGGAGATCAAAGTAATATTCCCCCCCCTGCGCCTTTCACATCAGTGAAACATCACGCCTTGCGCTCCTGCTGTGTAATGTTGTGCTGCCCGCAAACAAATGGAGTCGTGCAAAGATGCCACACAGAAAAAACGGATCGCAGAAACCACCTATCAACTGCCCGATCACTGCCAGCGGCTGCCAATCACATTCCCGATTGCTGCAACAAGAGCATCTGTCTACTGCCTGCCGCAGCGGCAATTGAGAAGATGATTGGCGGCTGATGGTGGTGAACGGCCAGCTGATAGGTAGTTTCTGAAACGCAAGCGGTTGTGTGCTGCATTCTGGCGGTGAGAGATTTTCACACACACGGCCCAGCAATCAACCGGCCAATTGCCGCTTACAATCTCGGGCTCGCGCTTCGTTCCTGTAGGTGAGCTATTTTCACACCCCCCCCATAGGTAAAGGTAAAGGGACCCCTGACTGTTAGGTCTAGTCGTGACTGACTCTGGGGTTGCAGTGCTCATCTCGCTTTACTGGCTGAGGGAGCCAGCGTACAGCTTCTGGGTCATGTGGCCAGCATGACTACACCACTTCTGGCGAACCAGAGCAGTGCCCAGAAACACCGTTTACCTTCCCGCCGGAGCGGTACCTATTTATCTACTTGCACTTTGACGTGCTTTTGAACTGCTTGGTTGGCAGGAGCTGGGACTGAGCAACGGGAACTCACCCCGTCGCAGGGATTCGAACTGCCAAACTTCTGATCGGCAAGTCCTAGGCTCTGTGGTTTAACCCACAGTGCCACCTGCATCCTTTACCCCCCCACAACCCCCCAAAAGCTCCTTTTCTAAATTTTGAGGCCCCCAAAATAGGGCTCGTCTACTACATAGGGGCGTCTTATAGACAGAAAAGTACGGTATTTGATATGGCAGCCTAGGAACCCCAAATGTTTCCCTAGCCCCGTGCAGGGGCTTCGCACTGTCTGCGTCCACAGGATTGCCAGCATGGAATCTGAACAGGATCTTAGGACCCACAGCGGGTTTCTAGCTGGGCCTTGTAGCTGAAGAATGGGAGGAAAGCTTCCTCACCCCCACCAACCTCATCCAAGGCCTCCCAACATGGGAAAGCCGAACCCTGCCAAGGGATCGGGGGGGGGGGGGTGGAGAGGAAGAAGGGCCGCTTCTGACCTTTGCAGGCGCTAATCATCTGCAGAACCATCTCGGCCGCCCCGCGGTTGTGCAGGCGGGACTGCTGATAAAGCAGCTTCTGCTTCTCCATCTCCTTTTCCTGCAAGGAGGCAAGACAGTGTGAACTGAGGCAGGGCTGTCTTTTTTTTTTTTTTTTTAAATGATATTTATTCCAAGTTTAAAGTTACAAAAAAAAAAACACCAGAAAAAAACAGTACAAAATACAAAGATAAATTTAACCATAGCCATATCAGAACAAAAAGTAAAATGAAAAAAAAAGACAATAAAATAGGATAAAAAAACAGAACAAAAGATATAAAAAAGCGTTGAATTAAAATAGAACAAAAGCAAATTAAACCTTTACATAACTTTTTCCCTTTACTTATTTCCTTGACCTCCTCTCACCTCCCAATTTTGTATTCTAGTTCAGATCGTTTTTTTCAGCAAATCCTTCCAACCTTATTTTCATTTACGTATTTTAATTTAAAATATTATAATTAAACATCCTTTGTTTCATCAATTTCATCAGCTCATTTTTACTTAATCCTTTATCTCATATCTACTAAAACTGTCTAATTTTCTTTTCCCAACATCTTTCTAACAGTCTTTAATATTACAATGCTTTTGAAGATATATTTTAAATTTTTTCCAGTCCTCTTCCACCGACCCTTCTCCCTGGTCTCGGATGAGGCAGGGCTGTCTTAAGCATAGGCGGCGCTGGGGTGCAAAGATCCGCCCGGCACCCCCCCCCCCAGGTTGCCCAGTCCCAGGCGCACAGGAGGGCGGAGCCGGGCGGCTGCCTCAGCATCTTGCTGGCTTGGTCGCCCCCAAACGTACGATGCAGATGGGTGGGTTCTTCCCCAGACTCAACTCTCAGGCCCCAGACTCTCGGCCTGGTGCCCCTGGGAGCCCGGCGCCTGGGTGCCCCACACCCCTAGCACCTATGGGTAAGACGGCCCTGAACTGAAGGCTGGAGGTCAGTGTCAATCATCATTTCCTTGAGGGCTGCCTACACTTCTCCCTCTTAGTTAGGAAAGCCGCTTCTTGCACCACCAGGGCTGCTGTGCAAGGGAGGGCAGGCTGGAGGGCCGGCCACATGGCTCCAGCCAGAGAATCCATGTCTCTGGGCCTGGGAGGTCAGGTGACCCGATCTGGCGCCACCAGCTGATATAAAGCTTTCAAAGTGGCTCCTTTCCTTCCCCGAGCAAGGTCACTGGTGTTCACCTCCTAGGCCTAAATGCCCATCACAGCCAGCCTTGTTTGGAAGCCAATGAACGTTGGTGCACTGGCCAGTTTTTGGAACGGTATGCACAACCGCTGAGTTGATCCCCTGATTAACAGCTTGGTCCTGACCGCAGCCTTCAATTTTAGCACTGTTTCTCTGCCTTCT